>NW_003314273.1:0-40000 GCF_000143415.4 Selaginella moellendorffii
TCCTCTCACAATCAATTATACAATTAATATGGGCGGCTCTTTAAGATTCTCATATCTCTCTAGATTCTAAACGGTTGTATATTTTGTTAAAATAATTAACTTGTCCTTTGCAAGGATATAGCTAATTAATGCTCACAATACAGAAGAATATCTTTGTTCTTTCTTGTCAGTTTCTCCCCAAATTTTTTTCTAAGTGCTCGAGCAAGGAGAAGATATGAGAGAATTCTATTTGAAGTTCGATCAAGAGCCTCCAATTGTTTTCTCTAGGAGTGTTATAGGAGAGAACTTCCTTTGCAGAAGATTCAAGCTGAAGCCAGGATCAGTTAGTTTGGAGAATGTATGTCGTGATAAGGGTAATCAGATAGAAAAATCCATTCTTCTCGACAGTGGTGTGGGAGAGAATGGGATTCAATGGGATCTTGATAGATGTACAGGTCAAGAGATTCTAGTTACAGGATCTCCGAAGCGAGGAGAGGAGAGCGCATCAGTTTCACAGCCAACTGTGCAAAGAGTGAAGGATGAAGTTATTATTCTCTCCAGTGACGAAAATGAAGAAGATGAGCTTCCTGACATAGCTTCCCAGACAAGTAGGTGTGTTCCTTCTGGACCAGTTTTTGAAGTGGTGGATAAGGCATTTCGGCAATCTCGATCATTACGGTTGGAATTGAAGGAGTTCCAGTACATGAGAGGTGAGGAGCTTCCTTCTTCCTATAATGGGAATATATTCTTCGAGTTTCCACCAGCAAGTTCGTCAAGTAGGAAAAGGGGTATGGAAACACGTCTTGATCCACATAATTGGTGCAGAGTAAAGACGACCCACTTCTCTCATTTCGATGGATCTGTGTCCATAGTCCATTGCGGTGGACAGCTTCAGTGTGTCGCTGAGAAATGCATTTCTGATCATGGCAAGAATATGTGTTTCTTTGAAGGCTCAGCAATCAATCCCCCTAGGCGTGATGAAGTTGCTACAGGATTTAGATGTCGCAAATGCGGGGCAACACCTGTGTGTCAAGCATGTTGCGATGCGAAAATGTATTATTTTCTTCCACGGGATGGATGTTTAGGCAGAGCAGCAGTGCATATTGGATACCACCAACACGCAATTGAGGAAGGAATCCGCTGTGATTCTTTTCGCAATTTGAAGACTGCTGTTACTACAGAGGCTAGGAAGAAAAGTGTAGCAACTCCAAAGTGTGTTCAACAGTCTATACTAAAGGACTATGTGGTGGACATATTGTTACAATCTGATAGCCAAAAAGAGTTCACGGAGAATAGCTTGAAGGACCTACTTCGAAATATAGAACCTATGACAAATTTAAACAGGTATAAAATTAACACTTAACTCTACTTTATCACTAATAACACTCTTTTTTTTTGTAGAATAAAGAACTGGATGCGAGAAGGGCGAGATGGAAAGCTTCAATCTGGATTGGATGGGATTTTGGAGCTAAAGAGAAAATGTCCCTATGAGTTTATTCATGGGAGCTTATTCGTTGGCCAAGTGACTTCGAACAATCAACGCCCTTTCATCTTTAAGATGTCTACCCTTGGTCCTGCTTCTGGTGTGGACTTTGTACAACGAATGGATATGGATGGAGATGGGGATTTAGCTAATTCCTGGATCCATTTTGATCATATGGAACGAGTTTCAGGCTGGTCAACAATGGGAGCTCATGTTTATGATCACAAGTAAGTGGCTTTTCATTTTTTAAGGATCTATACCAATTTACATTATAACCATTCCTTTTATAGGTTGCAGTGCAATTTGACTATAGCTATAGCCGAATTCAAAGTTCAAGATTTTCAAGCACAAAGCATCTTTTGGACATGTATGTCCGAGGTTGTTGAACAGCGAACCGGGAAGAAACCCAACTTCCGTGGTTTCATGGCAGATGCAGCTAGTGCTAACTGGTTGGCTGTACGACAAGTATTTGGAGGTGATAAAAGTCAGCCATTACAAGGTAGAGAGAAGAGTTGTGAGTTTCATTGGGCAAAGAGCGTCAATGAACATTGCCGATGCATCAAGTCTACCTTCCATCACGAGTTCAAGCAGCTTTGTCGGAAATGGATGGATGCACCAACTAAAGAGGAGCACGAGGCAAAGGCAAATGAAATGCGCATATGGTGGCGTGAAGGAGACAAAGTGCCAATTGAAAACCTTCCACAAATGGAATGCTGGCTTGCATGGTGGGAAGTTCGAATGTTTCAGTGGGGTCATTATACTCTCCATGTAAGCTTTCTCTCATTTTCTTTCTTGTCACATTCAAATGTTGCATTTTTTGTAGGATCAACCACTTGATGATATTGCACTTACACCAACAATTAATCTCTTTGAGAGCAAACATTGGAGTTGGAGAGCTTCCGAAGCAGGGAAAGGAAAAGTGTCCCTCTATGAAGCTACACTCTCCGACCTCACTAGATCTCTTGAGCAATCATCAAAAGCTTTGGCTGCACAGGAAGCAAGGTTTGCTAGTACAGGTCCGAACTTAGACAGGCTTCAAGAGCGGGTTGGTAGAAGGACAACACCAGCAGCAGGGTCAATGTCCAAGATGGTGGAGGAAGTTGTTGCTGGAACTCCTATGAAATCAAGTTATGAGCCACTTGGGGACATGAGAACAGCCCGTATGAAGCGTCGACAAACATTTGATGGGTCAAACATCACTCCTTCTAGCTCTCACCGTCCAGAGTTTGACTACCATTCTGTTCCACGACACCGGAAAAGAACTAAGGAACATGGAGTGGAGGAGGTGCCAGTTGTTACACAAGTAAGTCCAGTGCCAGAGGTTGAAAAGGTTATTTCTCGCGAGCCAGTTTCTCGTATCAACTGGGCAATTCGAAGAGTCAGTGCCAAGAGCAATGCACGTTGCTCTGGAATGATTGGGAGTCGAGGTCAGTGTCTCGCTTTTGTGCGCTCAGGTTGAAGTTCTTCAGTAGTGCCATGTTTCTGGGGCTGTCGAGATCTAGGAGTGAAGGGCCGCCAGTCAAGCTGGATCTACTGTTGTGGGACTGATGTTACTCATACAAGCCGGATCCACAGCTCAATTATTTTGAAGCCAGATTCTGTGCCAGAGGAGTGGCCAGTTGAGCGAAGCTGCAATCTTTTGAAAGAAGAGATTGAAAGTCTGGAGAGAGCAGGTTTCAAGCTAAAGACTTCCTCAAATGTTGCTGTTAGTACTGCTATGCCACCAATATCAACACTAGACCGGCATACACGACCAGCTAGGAATGGGAAGGCTATACAATACAGGTCTTCCATTTCGAAAGGTGCACAAGAGAAGATCAAGCTGGCAAAAGAGCTAAAGTGCACAATCACAAAGACAAACTACATCAGTGCTATGGCTAAGGAGTTTATTATTGTGACTGAGTCATCAAAGGGTACAAGCTACACTGTTAAAATCTGCGAAAATCCATCCTGTACCTGTCCAGATTTTACACAGCGGGAGAACAGGGGAAAGGTATATTTAGCCTGCAAGCACATCTATTACATTTTTATGCAGGAACTAAACCAAGATCCTAAGATTGACCATCACATCCACCAGGCAAGCCTTACAGTTGCGGAGCTTGAGAAGTGTTTTTAGATTGCTTTTAGTGTTCGGATCTATATTTATATTTGTATTTTATTAGTCGAATTTACTTGGAAATATAGATTAAATCAAAATTTGAAGAATGGAAAGATGTTGGTTCGGGACGAACCAATGTTTTTCTTGTGTTTGAGAAGCCGTGAGCTCAGCTCATGAGCTCAGCTCGTGAGCTCATGAGCTCAAAACCTACCCAGGCTCCGATCTCGGACTTGATCTCAGACCCGATCTCGGACCCGACCTCGGACTCGACCTCGGACTCGGTCTCGGACCCGATTTTTGGATCTCAAACTCGGTCTCGAACTCGGTCCCCGAGTCGGCCTCGGACTCGATTCCGGACTCTATCTTGAACTCGGTCTTTGAGTCGGTCTTGGACTCGATCTTTGACTTGGTCCCATCTGATGAACTCTTTGTCATTTTGGTCATGCTTTCGGGGTTCCTTTAGCCTACGACACCTCGGCGAGTTGGTTCCTTACAACTCCACCACCCATAGAAAAAGTTCGATGCCCACATCGAATGTCTCTTTTTTATCCTACGACTTGTTGACCATGTCTCCGGGGGCATCCCCCCATTTAGCAGTGTGCCTAAGTTAGCCTCCCCGGCCAAGAGCCCATGACAACGGAATATAGGTGTCCCTATACTCCTCACCTCACCACGCCCTAGTATGGGGTTGGGACTTGAACCCAGCCTTGCTTTACTAGGGGGTTGGGACTCGAACCCAACCTCCGTAGAATATGTCTACGGGTTCGACATCCCCGCAGGGAGTCGGGCGTAGCTCCCTACGCCTGGTCGACCTAGCTAACCCATGCTAATTAGCTTACCTTCGGCGCACCTTCGGGTCCCAACATATGCCATTGCTCAACTTCTCAAATTGATACTTTTAATTGAACTTTGCATAAGTACATAGAGTTTTGCTTTGCAGAAATTCCTCCACTAGATCTCGCCTGTTCGCTAGGTTCTCCTCCGGTTCCCATGTTGCTTTATAGTGTGGAAATCCTTTCCACTTCACATGGAACTCTCTCACCTCACGTCCTTGTCGCTTGCTCTTGCGCGCAATGAGGATGGCCTCCACTTCGTATTCCTCTTCCCCTTGGATAACCTCAGGTAAAGGTCTTATTTGGTCCTTGCGAAGTGGATCCTCAAAATATAACTTAAGTAAGTTCACGTGGAACACGGGATGCATCTTCCCCATCTCTCGAGGAAGTCAAAGACGGTAAGCCACTTTACCGATTCGAGCCTCAATCTCGTAAGGCCCTGCGAACCTGCTTAAGGAACTCAAGATCAATTCATTTACAGGAATACATGCATTTTTACCTTTGGGTGACCTTTCGGCTGATCCCACTTGGTAGCCTGAGGTTCTTGGTGTTCAGCCACACCTTCTCCCCAGCTTGGAACTTTACGTCCCGGCGCTTCTGGTTCGCGTACTTGGTTTGCCTTTGTTGCGCTCGTTCCAAGGAATCCCTCACTAGATTCTAAATGTTGAGTCTTTCTGCTGTAAATGCCTCCACTGCGGGTAGCTCTTCATGATACTCGGCCACGCCGAGTTCCACAGGACCTTCAATAGCTCGCTCATTGATGACTTCCCATGGACTCACCCCGATACTTGAATGTGGTGAGTTGTTATAACACATTCCGCAAGTCCCAAATGACTTACCCAATCGGTCTGGTCTCCCGAGACATAGCATCGCAAATAATCCTCCAACTGCCTATTCACCCTTTCCATTTGTCCGTCTGTCAAGAAGTGTTAGTGCCACCAAACTTGAGTTAATACCTCATACTTGTCTGTGGGTGATAGGCTGTGCTGAATTTCAACTTGGTGCGATACTGTTCCAGGAGGGTCCTCCAGAACCTACTAGTGAAGATCTTATCTCGATCTGAGATGATCTCTTCTGGCCTTCCCCTCACTCGAACCACTTGTTCGAAGAACAATTTCGCCACACCTTCCGCATCCACTTCCGTTGTGGTGGGTATGAAATGTGCCATTTTCGAAAATCAGTCCACCACCACGAATATCACATCAAACCCCTCGCTTGGGGGAAGTCCCGTGATGAAGTCCATCGTAAGACATTTCCATGGACAATCTGGAATTGGGATGCTTTGCAACAAGCCCCCACTAGCCTTAGTCACGGCTTTGACCTGCTGACATGTTCGGCATGTCTTTACATAGTCATGGACGTCCTTAGCCATATCTGGCCAATAGTACTTCCTCTTGAGTAAGCCCATCGTCTTGGGCACTCCGCCGTGTCCCGCAAGAAGTCTGTCATGACACTCTTCTAAGGCTACCTTCCTTAGTTCCCCTTCTGGAACATACACCCTCGTTTGCTTGTAATAGATGAGTCCGTTGCGTTCCGCATAGCCCGTTTTCTCTTCCGTTGGCAGCTCACTTCTCTGGTGAGCTTCTTGTGCCTCTAGATTCCTCAGCAACACTTCTTGTGCTAGACCATTGTTCTCATATGCTGTCCGCACATCGTCCCAGAAGGTTGCTGTTGCGCTGGATATCGCCAACCTCAAGCTCGCTTTTCGACTTAGCGCATTTGCCACGATATTGCTCTTCCCAGGCTTGTACAGAATCTCGCAATCAAACTCGGCCAAGGCATTGGCCCACCGACCTTGTTTCCCTCTCAGGTCGGGCTGTGACAAGAAGTGTTTTGTTGCCACATTGTCCGTGTAAACTTTGAAGTGTCTCCCAAGGCAGTGTCGCCACTCCTTGAGTGCCTTGACCATCGCGAACAATTCCTTCTCGTGGGCAGGCCACTTCCGTTGAGCCTTGTCCAACTTCTTTGAGAAGAACGCTACTGGATGGTTGTCTTGCTTCAAAACTGCGCCCAACGCAAAGTCCGAAGCATCCGTGTCTACACCAAAATCTGGTAATGCCAACACGAGAGCCTTCCTCAACTTCCCTTTGAGGTGGACGAATGCCGCCTCGCATTCTGCTGTCCATACCATCTTCCCTTTTCCTGTTTGGTCCGTTAAGGGCAGGGCTACTCTCGAATAGTGTCTGATAAACTTTCAATAGTAGTTGTATAGCCCCAAGAACACCCTCAACTCATGTACATTCAATAGTCGCTCCCATTCCTGGATCGCTTGGACCTTCTCCGGGTCCACCTTGAGCCCGTCTTGGCCCACCACATGCCCGAGAAACTTTACCTCTTGTTGAGCAAAGTCACATTTGCTCTCTTTAGCATATAGTTTGCGTTCCCTTAGTTTCTCAAACACCTTCGCCAAGTGTTCGGCATGCTCCTCTAGCATCTCGCTATAGATCAGGATGTCGTCGATATAGACGACCACAAAGTGATCCAGATAGGGTACAAAGATGTGGTTCATCAGCGCCGAAAACGTTGCCGGCGCATTGCATAGCCCGAAGGGCATCATCAGAAACTCAAAGCTCCTATACCTCATTCGACAGGTTGTGTTCTCGACATCTTCCTCGGCTACCCTGATCTGGTAGTATCCTAACCTTAGGTCAATCCTCGAGAAGTATTTTGCCTTTCCCAACCTATCGAACAGGTCCTCAATTCTTGGCAAAGGGTACTTGTTCTTCTTTGTATACTTGTTGAGCAACCGATAGTCTATGCACATGTGCATAGAACCATCTTTCTTTTTCACAAATAACACCGGCGCCCCATACAGCGACTTGCTCAACCTAACATACCCTTTGTCCACCAACTCCTCTAGTTGGCACTTGAGCTCCTTGAGTTCTTTTTCGTTCAAACGATAGGGGGGACGAACCACCGCCTCAGCACCCTCGACCAGCTCAATCTTATATTCTATCGGTCGTGCGGGGGGCAACCCCGCCGGTAGCTCCTCCGGCATGGTATCCTGGAATTGGTTCAACACCCGCTGGATCACCAAAGGTACTTCTTCCGTTCCTGTCTTTTTGTCACTCTTCACCGAGAGTAAGCACAAAAAGGCTGCCTTAGTTTCTTTGGTGAGTTGTCCTCTCGTGGACACCAGATTTAAGCAGGAATCTTTGGTCTTGCTTTGCCCTACCTTTAGATCCTGGGCCTCCACCCTAGATCTTCTTCCTTGGGCATTCGCCAGTACCACAAGGTTCCTACCTTGTCCATGCAGGGCTACCACGAACCGATTAAACCAATCCATTCCGAAGATCACATCAAATCCCGCCATGTTTAACACGGTGAAATCCATGTTTACTTTCTATGTCCCTACTTCGACTCTCACTTGTCGAAGTACCTCATCGGTGCTTTGGCTATCTTGAACAAACTCTATAGTCCTTGGTTCGCCTAGCCGCTACACCATTAGTCCGGCTTGCCGGACTATGTCTGCAGCCACAAAATTATCCGAAACACCCGTGTCAATAAGGATCTTAACAAAGCTACCTCCGAGCTTCCCTCGGAGGGCTAGTAGATGTCGCGAACAACTCTCTACCAAAGTTGCTCGTGTAATGAGTAACTTTGAGTTAGGGACTGGATCACATACCTCAGTTTGGACTTCACTCGACTTGATGGCCATATTAGCTCTGGCCTTCTTCGGGTAGGGACATTCCCTTGAAAAGTGTCCCGCTTCACCGCAGTTGTAGTATACGTTGTTTCCCACGTTGCTATATGACTTGACCTTCTTATCCATGGGTTTGTCTTTTTTCGCTTGACTCCCCCACGTACTCGCTTGCTGGCCACCGGATTTGCCTTTCCGGAACCCCAAGGACTCATTCTTAGAGAAATTCTTCTTGAATTTCCCCCTGCTATACGTTCCCCTTGGTTTGGCCCCTTTGCTAAACGTGGATCCCGACCCCGTCGTGTTCCCCTTTCGCAGGTTATCGTTGAAATGCACCTTGATGGCTGCATCCAACGCTTCCTTATAGTTAGTCGGGTTCTACCGCATCACCTCACCGCGAGCCCAGGTTTGCAAACCTGATATGAAGGCATGGAACACATCCATATCCCCCATGTCCATGACCAGTATCCTCTTTGCCATGAACCCATTCACATATTCTTGGATGGTTCCAGTCTGTTTCAGCCTACTCAGCTCATCTCTCAGATGCAGAGTGGCATTTGGAGGAACGTATGTTGCGCGAATCCTCGCCTTCATCATGTCCCAAGTGGCCACCGGTCCTTCGTTGGCTTCCGTCGTTCTCCACCAAGACTTGGCATTATCTGCCAAGTATGGTTTTGCACATGGGACCTTCTCCGAGCTCGGTAATCGCAATGCTTGGAAGTAGTCCTCCATATCGTAAAACCAATCCTCCACCACCTTATAGTCATTCACTCCCTTGAAGACCGGTGGGGGCTTTGGTTTGTACTTGGGAATTGCTTGAGGGACTGATTCTACTTCGGTCTGTTCGACCTTGTTTGGTTCTGCCTCAGTCCCTGCCGAAGGGTCCGCACCTTCTGCGCTGCCAGCATCCGCAGTCTTTCTCTTTTTCTTCCGCTTCTCGTCATGCTTTAGCTTGCGTACGAGAGTCTCCAGCAGGGCATTGGTCTGTGCCAACTGTCCTAGCACGTCCAATCGAGCCTTGGACGACCGAACCTCGCCACCGGACTCCTGTTTGGAAGTTTCCTCACTAGAGCCCTCCTCATGCAAGGATTCCTCATCCATAGCCTCCTGTTCAACCGAAGGCTCCAGCTTCGGCGGAGGTTCCGTCTCTGCCTGGGTTCACTTACGCCCTGCCCTTGCCATCTCCCAGCAATCCGCCTCTATCCTTCGCTAGAACTGAGGAAAAGGCTCCGATACCAAATTGTAAGCCACAAATTTTTCCTTTCCAATTTGCCAGCTTACCTCGTCTATCCGACCAACACTGCCTTGGCTTGTGCTAAGGGAGACGCACGCTTTGGGCTTTCACCCCTTGACCCGTATTAGTATTTGGACTTAGTCTTTGGCTCGATCTCGGACTCAATTTCGAATCCGACTTCGGATTTGGTCTCGGACTCGATCTCGAACTCGATCTCAGACTCGATCTCGGACCCGACCTCGGACTCGACCTCGGACTCGGTCTCGGACCCGATTTTCGGATCTCGGACTCGGTCTCGAACTCGGTCTCGAACTCGGTTTCGAACTCGGTCCCCAAGTGGGCCTCGGACTCGATTCCGGACTCTATCTTGAACTCGGTCTCCGAGTCGGTCTTGGACTTGATCTTCGACTTGGTCCCATCCGATGAACTCTTTGTCATTTTGGTCATGCTTTTGGGGTTCCTTTCACCTCGGCGAGTTGGTGTGAGACACAAAATCCCTAGGCCCCAAAGTGGAGCCGGAAGGGCGCCACATGGTAGTGGCCGAAGCGAGAGCCAAACGAGTGTAACACGTTTGGACCAAAAGCTCCGACTTGAAAAGTCAAGAGCGGGAGTGGAACTCCCAACGAAGTGCTCGAGGAACGAGCACGAAGTGAGCAAAAAGTGAGGCTCCAAAAAGGGACCCAAAAGGACCAACACATGACACGTGGAAGTGTCCGAGATGGACTCGAGTTGGAGTCCGAAGTGGAGTCCGAGATGGACTCGAGTTGGAGTCCGAAGTGGAGTCCGAGATGGACTCGAGTTGGAGTCCGAAGTGGAGTCCGAGATGGACCCGAGTTGGAGTCCGAAGTGGAGTCCGAGATGGACCCGAGTTGGAGTCCGAGATGGAGTCCGAGATGGACCCGAGATGGAGTCCGAGATGGAGTCCGAGATGGAGTCCGAGGTGGACCCGAGATGGACCCGAAATGGAGTCCGAGATGGAGTCCGAAATGGAGTCCGAAATGGAGTCCGAGATGGACCCGAGATGGAGTCCGAAGTGGAGTCCGAGATGGACCCGAGTTGGAGTCCGAAGTGGAGTCCGAGATGGACCCGAGTTGGAGTCCGAGATGGAGTCCGAGATGGACCCGAGATGGAGTCCGAGATGGAGTCCGAGATGGAGTCCGAGGTGGACCCGAGATGGACCCGAAATGGAGTCCGAGATGGAGTCCGAAATGGAGTCCGAAATGGAGTCCGAGATGGACCCGAGATGGAGTCCGAGATGGAGTCCAAGATGGAGTCCGAGGTGGACACGAGATGGACCCGAAATGGAGTCCGAGATGGAGTCCGAGATGGAGTCCGAGATGGAGTCCGAGATGGACCCAAAATGGAGTCCGAGATGGACCTGAGATGGAGTCCGAGATGGAGTCCGAGATGGACCCGAAATGGAGTCCGAGATGGACCTGAGATGGAGTCCGAGATGGAGTCCGAGATGGAGTCCGAAGTCGAGACCGAGACCGAGACCGAGACCGAGACCGAGACCGAGACCGAGACCGAGACCGAGACCGAGACCGAGACCGAGACCGAGACCGAGACCGAGATCGGGACCGAGACCGAGACCGAGGCCGAGGCCGAGACCGAGGCCGAGGCCGAGCCCGAGTCCGAGTCCGAGTCCGAGTCCGAGTCCGAGTCCGAGTCCGAGTCCGAGTCCGAGTCCGAGTCCGAGTCCGAGTCCGGAGCCTGAGAGGGTGAAAGCCCAAAGCGTTCGTCTCCCAGACCCTGGGGGGTTTGGTGAGCTCCAAAAGTATAGTAGGGGGAGGACTGCAGTGGAGCCAGTTTGGCCAGGAAAGGCCAGTTTGGCCCAGGAAGGCCGGACCCAGTGTTGGGTGATGAGCT
This sequence comes from Selaginella moellendorffii, assembly GCF_000143415.4. Taxonomy (NCBI): domain Eukaryota; kingdom Viridiplantae; phylum Streptophyta; class Lycopodiopsida; order Selaginellales; family Selaginellaceae; genus Selaginella; species Selaginella moellendorffii. Next base: position 11,137 of record NW_003314273.1, read on the forward strand.
GCCCACTGGGAAGTCCAAGACTAGAGTGAACACAGACCGACAAGCGGGGTAGCTTGGTGAAGTGTTCAAGAGCCGGCTCTAGTTCCCCCGGGAGATCGACTGGCCGATGCTCCCAGTCCAAGTGTGGGTGGCACTACCTACTTGGATACCTGGCGTGGCTCAACGGAACCCGCTCTAAGCCCATGGCTAGAGCACCCAAGGGCAGAAGGCGAGGAGAGTACCCAGGTGGCTCGCGTAAGGCCACGGTGTTCCGAAATGTTGTCCCAAAGGCCCAGACTGTGGAAAGGAAGAGGAGCAGTCCTATTGGGGTAGTGACCAAGGACACAGTCGTGTGGTGAGGAAGTCCCAGAGAACCGTGGGACTTAGTGGTCGGGCCTGTGGGTCTCGATCCAGTGGCAGTGTTGGCAAACACGGCCAGGGGCAGAAAGGGACTTAGTGGGGACTGACAGAGGGATATTGGGGAAGGCTATTCCCCTTGTCAGTGGGCATCCTAAGGATGCTAAGGAGTGGATCTGAGATGACCACTCACGGATGGTTTGCCTAGTCTTGGAGAGCCAAGATGGTGATGCAAGTGGTATTGGACTACCAGTGTGGCAAAGGTGATTGGGCATGGCCTTGGCGTAACGGGCTGCTATGTCGGTTGTACCTTTGAGTGTCGGTCATGGGATTGGACACGTGGAGCACTTGGACCAAGTGCAAATGTTGAGTGGCATGGATGCCATTCTCGGGGCTAGCAAGTCCCAAGTCCTGGATTGGACTTATGGAGGTTGTGAATGAGACTCCTCCAAGTGGTCAGAGGTGTGGTTAAGTGACTAAAGTAGAATGGAAAATTTAGTCGTTTACAGTTGGTTCCTTACACAGGGTTCTTTTGTAGATGGGCTAGGATCTGATGGAACATTAGGAGGAGGTATCGGTGGATCTGTAGGTGGTATCAATTGTTCTTAATCCCTTTGTCAAAGTGTTTTAAGTACTAAATATGCACAATTTTTGGAGGATTAGCTTGTTGGATGTCATATTGAACCTCATAAACTTGTGGTTCAACTTGCCGTAACACCTAATACAATCCTTTCCACTAAGAAAGGAGCCCCTTTAAATAAACCACGTACCATAAGATGGGGAAAACGGACTAACACCAAGTTATCCATTTTGTACTCTGTAGGTGGATGATGATAGGAGTTGTAGTGCTATTGTTATCTTATTTGTATGTGGTTTAGGTGTTTGGCAGACTCTATTTGGACAAATGGAAGAATGCTCATCAAATATTAATCCCACAACTTAACATCAGCAGATCGTGGCAATTGCGAAGGTAAACTAGGAGTTTATATGGTGAAACACTAATAAAACTCTGCACCCTTGTAACATATGCATACTGAAGAGATGGCAAATAACTATCTCAATCCAAATGCTGAAAGTTCACGTACTTCACGATCATCCCTTTGAACTTCGAACGAGTTGTTTCACCAAACCATTTGATTATAGATGATAAGCACTTGTGAAAGTGTGATGTATCCCCAACCAAGATGTCAAAACATGAAATGCCTTAGCCATAAATATGGGATTATTATCCAAAGAATCTGCTCCGAACAAAAATGCTAGAGCACCAATTTCCACCCAACAAATCAAGTAATCAGAAGCAATAATAATATACTCATTGTCAACAGTTGATTATGAAAAAAGTCCCATAAGATCAAACACCACCAACTCAAATAAATGGGAAACTGCAATTGACTCAAACTGTCCTTTCGCAACACAAGGGGGAGTATTACGAGCTTAACACCAAATGCAGCTATGTACATGTTGGATAACATCACGTCCTATCTCCAGTCAATAGAAAAACCTGTGCAATTACTTAGAATAGGAAAATCATAATAGGCATGGAGAAACCATGTAATAAAGATTAAAGGCACCACTAGCCCTAAATGATCATTAAGATATGTCCCCACAAAATAAAGAAAGCCATCTTCAAGACAATATCATGAATATGAATGCCTAAATGGCAAATTATCAGTAAGTGATGCAAAATTCTCAAACCCTTCTCAAAGTTTTCAAATCCATGGCTCAATCTTTTGAGCCTCATAAACCTCATCAAAAGAAGGTAGGTCTTTCTCTGTACCTTATGGATACTGAATATCAAGTATAGTAACCACCAATAGCATAGAATCCTCGTCTAGAAAATCCACAAATGCTGGAACAATAGGCTCTTCAGAAACATGATAAAAGAGTGAAGAAGGAAGAGGAGCCTGAGAAAGGGCATCAGCATCAGGTATAAAACTCCCTGAACAATGAATAACATCAAAATTATATATTTGAAGCTTCAAAGCTCATTGAGTAGTATGACCAATCAGGTTCTTCTGCTTCAAAATGAAGTAACGGCAGCATAATCACCTTTTAGTAACATCCAAGAACCATGTAGATGTGTATGAAGTTTTTCAAAACCCCAGAATGCTGTTAAATACTCATTCTCTATCATAAAGTAGTTCACCTCTGCTGGTTTTAATGTACAACTAATGTATACAATGGGATAACATTGACAAAGAACATTTGGGTTCTTTTGCATCAACACATTTCCAAAACCAATATTAGAAGCATATTTTTCCTTTCCAATTGGCCAGCTTAGCTCATTTATCCGACAAACACTGCCTTGGCTTTAGCTAAGTTCCCTCACCAAGGTTCCCGCCTATTGTACCAGCTCTTACTTGGTTTTACTTGGTTTCAACTACTCACTGCACAAGCAATGGAGCGTTAGCTATCCATCCACGGATTCCCAAATCTCTCCCAATCCTCCTCTTTGGGTTGGATTAAACTTAAGGTTCGGCTACACTCCCTGCAGACACAAGCAGCCAAGCACATTAAGCCTCCAGGTTTCTAACATCCCTTGGTATAGCAAAACTTGATTATGGGACCCTTTAAATCCCAAGCCTTGGGTGCAACATTTGCTTTAGGATATGGGGCGAAACACCATAGCCTAACGCTTAGTATGGGTACCTCTACCCCCCCCCCCCCCCACTTTCATTCCAAAGGGAAGGCCCAGGCCCCTAAGAAGGGCAAAGACCAATGAGTCATAAGGTACTCAAGTGGGGCACCACTCTACATGAGCCAGGAGCACTGTAGTCAGTTTCCTTTCCGAGAGTGGGAGCTGCTCTTGAGCACTTCCTTGGGTGGCCCCTCCAGCACCACCCGAGTCCATGCTCACTCCCACTCAAGGCCCTTCGGCCCTAGTTTCAACCTCAAGTTAGTTTGGAAGCACCACTGGAGAGTTCCTTCAAGACTAGTTCCTAGACCTCACTAACCCTACTATACTTTTTGGAACCCCTTGCAGCCCCCCCCCCACCCCTGGGAGACACATGCTTTGGGCTTTCACCCCACGACCTGTATTGGTATTCGGACATGGTCTCGGACTCAATCTCAGACTTGATTTTGAACTCGACTTCGAACTCGGTCTCGGACTCGATCTCAGACCCGATCTTGAACTTTGTCTTGGACTCATCTCGGACTCGATCTCGGACTCGATCTCGGACTCGGTCTCGGACCCAATATCGGATCTCGGACTCAGTCTCGAACTCAGTCTCGAACTCGGTCTTGAACTCGGTCTTGGAGTCGGTATCGGACTCGATCTCGAACTCAATCTCATTTGATGAACTCTTTATTATTACAGTTGTGTCTTCGAGAATCCTTTAGCCTTTGACACCTCGGGGAGTCGATTCCTTAAAACTCCACCACCCATAGAAGAAGTTCGATGCCTACATCAAATGCCTGTTTTTAATCCTACAACTTATTAACCATGTCTCTAGGGGCATCCCCCCACTTAGCGGTATGCCTAAGTTAGCCTCCTCGGCCAAAAGCTCATGACAACAGAGTATAGGTGTCCCTACATCCCTCCCCTCACCATGCCCTAATATGGGATTGGGACTTAAATCCAGCTTTGCTTTACTAAAGGGTTGGGACTCAAACCCAACCTTCGTTAAATACATTTACGAATTCGACATCCCCGCGGGGAGTTAGGCATAGTTTTCTATGCCTGATCGACCTAGCTAACCCATGCTAATTAGCTTACCTTTGGTGCGTCTTCAGGTCCCAACATATGCAATTGCTCAATTTCACAAATTGATACTTTAATTGAATTTTGCATAAGTATATAGAGTTCTGCCTTGCAGAAATTCCTCCACTAAATCTTACGCATTTGTTAGGTTCTCCTTTGGTTCCCATGTTGCTTCATAGTGCGGAAATTCTTTCCACTTCATATGGAACTCCTTCACTTCATGTCCTTGTTGCTTGCTCTTGCATGCATTGAGGATGGCCTCGACTTCGTATTCCTCTTCCCCTTGGATAACCTCAGGTAAAGGTCTTACTTGGTCCTTGCGAAGCAAATCCTCAAAGTACGACTTGAATAAGTTCACATGGAACACTGGGTGCATCTTCCCCATCTCTCGAGGAAGTTGAAGGCAGTAAACCACTTTATGCCTCAATCTCATAGGGCTCTGCAAACCTACTTAAGGAACTTAAGATCAGTTCATTTCTAGGAATACATGCATTTTTACCTTTGGGTCAACTTCCAGCTGATCCCACTTGGTAACTTCAGGTTCTTGGTGTTCAACCACACCTTTTCCCCAAGTTGGAACTCTACATCCCAGCACTTCTAGTTCACGTACTTAGTCTGTTTTTGTTAAGCCTGTTCCAAGGAATCCCTCACTAGATTCCAAATATTGAGTCTTTCTGCTGTGAACACCTCCACCGTGTGTAACTCTCCATGATACTCAGCCACGCTGAGTTCCACAGAACCTTCAATAGCTCGACTTCCCATGGACTCACTTTGATACTCAAATTTGGTGAGTTGTTATAGCACATTTCTGCAAGGCCCAAATGACTTACCCAATCAACTTGGTCTCCCGAGACATAGCATCGCAAATAATCCTCCAGCTGTCTATTCACCCTTTCTGTTTGTCCATCTGTCAAGAAGTGTTAGTGCCCTCAAACTTGAGTTAATACCCAATACCTGTCTGTGGGTGATAGACTGTGCTAAATTTCAACTTGGTGTAATATTGTTCCAGAAGAGTTTTCCAGAACCTACTGGTGAAGATCTTATCTCGATCTGAAATGATCTCCTCTAACCTTCCCTGCACTCAAACCACTTGTTCAAAGAACAACTTCGCTACACTTTCCACATCCACTTCTGTTGTGGTGGGTATGAAATGTGCTATCTTTGAAAATCAGTCCATCACCACGACATCAAACCCCTCACTTGGGGGGAGTCCTGTGATGAAATCCATCGTAAGACATTTCCACGAACGATCTGGAATTGGGATACTTTGTAACAAGCCCCCACTAGCCTTAGTCATGGCTTTGACCTGCTGACATGTTATATATGTCTTTACATAGTTTTGGATGTCCTTAGCCATATCTGGCCAGTGATACTTCCTTTTGAGTAAGCCTATCGTCTTGGGCACTCCACCATGTTCTGCAAGAGGTCTGTCATGATACTCTTCTAAGACTACCTTCCTTAGTTCCCCTTCTAGAATATACACCCTCGTTTGTTTATAATAGATGAGTCCATTATGTTTCGTATAGCTTATTTTCTCTTCCGTTGGCAGCTCACCTCTTTGGTGAGCTTCCCGTGCCTTTAGATTCCTCAGCAACACTTCTTGTGTTAAACCATCATTCTCATATGCTGTCTGCACATTATCCCAAAAGGTTGTTATCACACTAGATATCACCAACTTCAAGCTCACTTTTCGACTTAGAGCATCCGCCACGATATTGCTCTTCCCAGGCTTGTACAAAATCTCACAATCAAACTTGGCCAAAGCATTGGCCCACTGACCCTGTTTCCCTCTCAGGTCGAGCTATAACAAGAAGTGTTTCATTGCCACATTGTCTGTGTAAACCTTGCAATGTCTCCCAAAGTAGTGTCTCCACTCCTTGAGCACCTTGACCACTGCAAACAATTCTTTCTCGTGGGCAGACCACTTCTGTTAAGCCTTGTCCAACTTTTAAAAGAAGAACGCTACTGGATGGTTGTTTTGCTTCAACACTATGCCCAATGCAAAGTTTTAAGTATTCGTTTCTACTTCAAAGCCCTTACTAAAATTTGGTAACGTCAACACAGGAGCTTTTCTCAACTTCCCTTTGAGGTGGACAAATGCAGCCTTGCATTCCACTGTCCATACCATCTTCCCTTTTCCCATTTGGTTTGTTAAAGGCAAGGTTACTCTCGAATAGTGTTTGATAAACTTTCGATAGTAGTTGCATAGCCCCAAAAATGCCCTTAACTCATGTACATTCGATAGTCGTTCCCATTCCTGAATTGTTTGGACCTTTTCAAGGTCCACCTTGAGCCCATTTTTGCCCACCACATGCCCAAGAAACTTTACCTCTTGTTAAGCAAAGTCACATTTGCTTTTTTAAGCATACAGCTGGTGTTCCCTTAATTTCTTAAACACCTTCATCAAGTGTTCAGTATGTTCCTTTAGTGTCTCACTATAGATCAGGATGTTGTCAATAGAAACGACCATGAAGTGATCCAGATAGGGTACAAAGATATGGTTCATCAATGCCGAAAATGTTACCGGTGCATTGCATAACCCAAAGGGCATCACTAGAAACTCAAAGCTCCCATACCTTGTTCGATAGGTTGTCTTCTTGACATCTTCCTTTGCTACCCTAATCTGGTAGTATCCTGACATTAAATCAATCCTCGAGAAGTATTTTGCCTTTCCCAACATATTGAACAAGTCCTCAATCCTTGGCAAAGGGTATTTGTTCTTCTTTGTATATTTGTTGAGCAACCGATAGTCTATGCACATGCGTATAGAACCATCTTTCTTTTTCACAAATAACATCGGCACCCCATACGGTGATTTGCTCAACCTAACATATACCCTTTGTCCACTAACTCTTCTAGTTGGTGCTTGAGCTCCTCTAATTCCTTTTCGTTCAAACAATAAGGTGGACGAACCATCGCCTTAACACCCTTGACCAGCTCAATCTTATGTTCTATCAGTTATGCAGGGGGCAACCCCGCCGATAGCTTCTTTCGCATGGTATCTTGGAATTGGTCCAACACCCACAGAATCACTAAAAGTATTTCTTCCGTTCCCGTCTTTTTGTCACTCTTCACCGAGAGTAAGCATAAAAATGCTGCTTGGTTCCTTTAGTGAGTTGTCCTCTCGTGGACACCAGGTTTAAGCAGGAGTCTTTTGCTTTACATTGCCCGCCGATAACTCCTCCGGCATGGTATTCTGGAATTGGTCCAACACCCACTGGATCACTAAATGTACTTCTTCCATTCCTGTCTTTTTGTCACTCTTCATTTAGAGTAAGCATAAAAAAGCTGCTTTAGTTCCTTTAGTGAGTTGTCCTCTCGTGGACACCAGATTCAAATAGGAGTCTTTTGCCTTATATTGCCCTACCTTTAGATCTTGAGCCTCCACCCTAGATTGTTCTCCCCGGGCATTCACCAGTACCACAAGGTTCCTACCTTGTTCATGTAGGGCTACTATGAACCGATTGAACCAATCTATCCCAAAGATTACGTCAAATCCCGCCATGTTCAACACGGTGAAATCCATGTCTACTTTCCATGTCCCTACTTCGACTCTCGCTTGTCAAAGTATCTCATCGGTGCTTTGGCTACTTTGAACAAACTCTATCGTCCTTGGTTCACCCAACCACTGCACCATTAGTCCAGCTTGCCGGACTATGTCTGCAGCCATAAAACTATCCAAAGCACCTGTGTCAATAAGGATCTTAACAAAGCTACCTTCGAGCTTCCCTCGGAGGGCTAATAGATGTCGCAAACGACTCTCTACCAAAGTTGCTCGTGTAATGCGTAACTTTGAGCTAGGGATTGGATCACATACCTTAGTTTGAATTTCACCTAACTTAATGGCGATATTGGTTCTGGCGTTCTTCAGGTAGGAACATTTCCTCAAAAAGTGTCCCACTTCACCGTAGTTGTAGTATACGTTGTTTCCCACGTTGCTAGCACACTTGATCTTTTTATCCGTGGGTTTGTCTCTTTTTGCTTGATTATCCCACGTACTTGCTCGTTAACCACCGGATCTGCCTTTCTGGAACCCCGAGGACTCATTCTTAAAGAAACTCTTCTTGAATTTCCCTTTGCTATATGTTCCCTTTGGTTTGGCCCCTTTGCTAAACGTGGACCCCAACCCTGTCATGTTCCCCTTTCGCAAGTTATCATTGAAATGCATCTTGATAGCTGCATTCAACGCTTCCTTGTAGTTGGTTGGGTTCTAACGCATCACCTTGCCGCGAGCCTAGATTTGTAAGCTTGATATGAAGGCATGGAATGCATCCATATCACCCATATCCGTGACAAGTATCCTCTTTGCCATAAACCCATTCACATACTCTTGAATGGTTCCCGTTTGCTTCAGCCTACTCAACTCATCCCTTAGGTGCAGAGTAGCATTCAGAGGAACGTAAGTCGCATGGATCCTCGCTTTCATTATTTTAAGTGGCCACCGGTCTTTCGTTGGCCTCTATTGTTCTCCACCAAGATATGACATTATCTGCCAAGTATGGTTTTGCATATGGGACCTCCAAGCTCGGTAACCGCAATGTTCGAAAGTAATCCTCCATATCGTAAAACCAATCCTCCACCATTTTATAATCATTCACTCCCTTGAAGACCAGTGGGGGCTTTGGTTTGTACATGGGAACTACCTGAGGGACTAATTCCACTTCGCATAAACTCAGCATCAGGCATAGAACTCCTCAGGCAATGAATAACATCAAAATCATATATTTGAAGTTTTAAAACCCATCGAGCAATACGACCAATCAGGTTCTTCAATTTTAATAATGAAGTAATAGTAGCATAATCACCTTTTAGTAACATCCAAGAACTATATAGATGTGCATGAAGTTTTTTGAAACCACAAACTGCTGTTAAATACTTATTCTCTATCATAGAGTAGTTCACCTCCGCTGGTTTTAATGTTCAGTTGATATATACAATAGGATGGCACCGACCAAACACACTCGAGCTCTTTTGCATCAACACACCTCCAAAACCAATATTAGAAGCATCCACGTGCAAAATGAAAGGTCAAGTGTAGTCAGAATATACCAAAATCGAAGGAGTTGTTAATAGCTCTTTGAGATCCATGAATGCCCACTCACAGTTATCAGACAAAATAAAAGACGACATTAATGATTTCAACAATGCTCACAACAGTGCAGTGCAATCAAAAAGGTCATCCACAAAACGACTGAGATACTGCACCTTGCCCAAGAAGCGTTGCACGTCATTCACACACTTTAGAGTAAGAAACTTTAGAACATCCACAAATTTGTCAAAATCAACTTGCAAACCCTTACGAGAAATAAAGTACCCAAGATAATCGTGTCCTTGGACCCAAACACGTACTTCAACCACTTTAGCTTTAAACCAATATCTGTAAGCCACAAATTTTTCCTTTCCAATTGGCCAGCTTAGCTCATTTATCCGACAAACACTGCCTTGGCTTTAGCTAAGTTCCCTCGCCAAGGTTCCCGCCTATTATACCAGCTCTTATTTGGTCTTACTTGGTTTTAGCTACTCACTCCACAAGTGTCATAAATGCGACTTTGGGTATCGAAAGATATTTGTCAGCCAGTCCTTACGAACATACTCTCCTTACTGCCACGATGGTAGGAGGTTGGTATTGCTAAACCCTTTATTAGTCCCTCTTGTTCAAGTGTTAGTAAATTGGATTTTGCATTTGTACTTAGCCGGACGAGCATAAGGAAGGAATTCCTAAGTGTCTATTTAGCCAAGCATACTTGGCCTGGCTTTTTAGTTCTCTTTTGCTTTGTCTTGCACTGGCTTAGCAAGAACCCTCATGTATTGAGACTAGTCCCTCAATATCGCTGGATGATAGCTTACTGTGTTTGCCAAACACTCTCGCTATCACGCCCTTTGTGTTAGTCTCATTTCGGTCCCAAATGCTATTTATGGAAAGTGTCTAGATTCACTCATTTGGCATATCTATGGAATGTAGAGGTCGGCCTAAACACAATGGTGTTCATCCCGTGTCTAAATTCGCAATCTAGCACCATTCCATATTTAGTAAGTTTCGAGCTTGTCCCAGAGACTAACTCCTGATACTAAGGGAGGTTTGGGGTGAAAGCCCAAAGTGTGTGTTCCTCAGGGGGGGGGGGGCTCCAAATGTATAGTAGGGATAGTGGTTAGAATGCATGTTCGACCACTTGAAACATTAGTTTGGCTCTCGCTGGGCTATGTCGCTCCTTGTTCTATGTCCGGCTTGGGTTTAAGCCCAAGCTCCATGTTGCTCTAGTCAGTGGGGTACCTTCCTCCTCACGTTAGGCCACCGGTATGCCAAAATTGTGCCAAACTCTGTCTGACACCATTTTGCGTGCAGGTGTTGGATATGAGGAGCTGGTGCTCGTGGGATTGTACCGGATCCTCGTTTCATAGCGCAACAGGCTTGGAGTTCGGCTCCAAATTCAAGTGCGCTACATTTGGTATCAGAGGAATTGTCTTAGCAATTCCTATCCAACTTTTGTCGGATTTTCTAACTCAAGTTGCATATGCAGAGACTTTTCTAGTAGATCTGAAGCGATTTGTGTAAAATTAGTTGGATTGCACCATTTGGTAAGAATGTTGTATGCATGTTTAGTTACTGACAGAGACATGCATGCAACTAGCGGGATGGTGAAGAGGAATTGTGCTGATGACGCTGAAACCTCTAGACAGGTGAATCGAGAGGAGGAAACTTCTGCTAGAGATGCTACGGAAGAGGTTGAGGCTGAATCAGAAAAGGACGAGCCAGATGTTGCAGCACTACAGCATACAGCTCAGGAAGTTGAGATCGAGAATTTGCGAAGGGAGATTCACAAATTGAAGAAGGAGAACAAGAAGAGGAAGAAAGAAGCTGAGGCAACTAAACCAGCTAAGCTTAAGCAACTGGATTCCTCCTCAAGTTTTAAGGACGATGAAGTTCTGCAGCCACCCTCGGTTGCATGAGTTTCAAAGTTTAAGCCTCCGAAACCACCCAACTTCAAAGGCATGCGGGACTATCAAGTTTTGGAAGACTGGGTCTACGATATGGAAATTATTTCATAGCGGCAGACGTAGATGATCGTACGAACATTGCGTGCGTGCAGTCCTTTCTCATCGATTATGCCAAGACTTGGTGATGACAGGTGTGTGCTTAAAAAGGGTAGACTAGAAGTTGACCAAGATGCGGTCTCGTATCCGTAAGGAATACTTGTCGGATGATCTTGGTCTGAGACTTCGCACGGAGTTGCGGCGGTTAAAGCAGTGAGGGGACCTCATGCATTACATTAATGTGTTTGCTTAGAAGCGCATTATGATTGCAAATATGAGTGACGAAGATGCACGGAGTTATTTTTTGAAGGGTTTAAGTTCACTTTCTCGCAATGAGATTTTGAAGTTTAAGCCGAAGACATACTTGGAGTGTAAGGAGGCAGTGCAGCAAGTTGCCTTTAATCACTCACTCATGGAACAATATCAACAACCGTATGTTGGTAACTCAGATAAGAATAGGAATTCTAAGAATAAACAAGATGATCGGAAACAGAGGGTGGAAAGCAAGTTCCACCCTGGAGGCTCACAAGCAACAGTTAACAAAGGTGGTGGTGGTTGGAGACCACCAGCAGCTTCTTCTAATCCTAGGCCCTCTATTCCTCCTCCTGGTGGGTACAAGTAGCAGCAACCTACAAAACCTACTCCTAGTGGAACGGGTAGTGTGGGTCATTGCTTCCATTGTGGAGAGTCGGGACATAGATCCTCAGAATGTCCCAACAAGCATAAAACATAGTCTCGTGTTAATGTCATGAGGTGTAGCGCACGTTATCTCTCTCCCCTTAAACCAACTGGAAAAGGGGTAATTGCTTGATGAGAGAGCCCTTAATGGCTATTTTATCCCTATTTATCCCCCAAAGTTCCAAGGATCCATAGTGACAGTATATCCAAATCTCATCCTATGATCAATGCGCTACACTCACCCCCCCTTTAAAGATGTCAATGTCTTTATTGACTATTGACTAACAACCTCTACTGAGCCCTTTAGAGATGTCAATGTCTTTATTGACTATTGACTAACAACCTCTACTGAGCCAAGGGGAACTAACACCTCCATTTTCGCATTGAATCTACCAATCCTTTCATTGTGTAGACTAGCTATTCCATGTGAGACAACTAGTCATTCACCTGTACCGTAGTCCCACGGACGAAGACCTTCGTCTGGAACTCCACAAGAAGAAGGATATACACATGGATGCCCAATATGTACAATTTTCAAATTTAGGGGTAGGAATATACCTTGCTCATATTTTTAAGTAGCCACTAATCAATGGGAATCGAACCCGTGCCATTTGCTTCGATACCAACTTATCTCTCTCCTCTTAAGCCAACTGGAAAATGGGCAATTGCTTAATGAGAGAGCACTTAATGGCTATTTTATTTTATCCCCATTTATCCCCCAAGGTTCCAAGGATTCACGGTAATAGTATATCCAAATCTCATCCCATGATCACATATGTTACATGAGGGAAGATGGTGGTGGTGAAGCTGAAGGGGTTGACGAGTTGGTCAATGCAGACTATGAGGAAGAGGAGGTGAGTTACTTTCGTTGCTTTCCTCAAGCTTTTCTCGCAGTCAATGCAAACACTAATCCGTTGATGTATCTGGTAGGCTTTGTCCGCGGACATTGAATCCAAGTGATGATTGACACGGGAGTTATGCATAGCATGATATCCGAAAACTTAGTTAAGTTGTTAGGATTAAATGTTGAGCAAATGTCACCTATACACTTCCGGTTTGCAGAAGGTGGGCAAGTAGCCAGAAAGTTTGTGAGTGATGTTCCAATAAAGATATCCAAGTGGAAAGAAAGAGTGGACTTGGTAGTGTTAAAGATACTAAATTTTTAGATAGTGTTTGGTATGGACTTCTTCAACAAATATATAAAAGGGATTTATGGTGCTAAACAAAGTTGTATCACATTAAACTTAGAAGGACGACCTAATGTGTCCTTCCAGTTGCAAAAAAGTTCCTCAAAGGATTGGGATGCTAAGTTCCTAATTGCAAGGGCCGTTCAAAAAGCAGCTATGAGGGGATGTCAGACCTTTTGGGTTCAAGTGATGGAAGCTGAGAGTGTTGGTGACTCAATTTGAATCGGTGACGGGGTTGATCCTGTACCAAAGAAGATATTAGAGTTGTTGGCAAGGAATCAGGATATCTTCCCGAAGGATTTGCCACTAGGGCTACCTCCTAGCCATGAGGTTGATCATTGGATTGAGGTTATTCTGGGTTCTAAACCACCTACGAGAGCTCCATATCAGTTGAACATCAAAGAGATGGCTGAACTCAAGAAGCAACTCACAGAACTTTTTGACAAAGGTCATATCCAATCAAGCAAATCACCTTATGGAGCGTCGGTCCTTTTCGTTATGAAAAAGGATGGAATCATGAGGATGTGTATTGACTATCAAGCACTCAACAAGGTCACGGTTAAAAACAGTTATCCTTTGCCATGCATTGATGACTTGTTTGACCAACTCTTAAAGGCTAAGTATTTTACGCGACTCGATTTGCAGTCCGGGTATCATCAGATACGGGTGGCGGATCAAGATGTGGAGAAGACAGCCTTTAAGGCTCGGTACGGATCTTATGAGTTCCTTGTCATGCCGTTTGGGTTATGCAATGCTCTAGCAACGTTCAACACTATGATGGATAGAATATTCGGAGATTATTTGGATGCATTTGTTGTCCTATATATCGACCATACTTGCATTCGAACAGGTATGATTAATAAAAAATGCCATTTAAAACGGGCGTATAATACAGCATTTAAACACCAAGAATATTTTTAAAAAACCCTAAAGAATATGCTTTCTTTTACTTAGGATTAGGGTTCATGTAAAATCAAGGTTCGCAGGATCCGGAAGCACTGAGGTAAGTCCGGGATGGGGGGAGGAAGGCAGCCATGCTGGAGTTGGGCTGATGTTCTGAAACTGAAGCCGACATCCGAGACAAGCCACAGCGTGAGTCCATGGAAGTGTAAGTATTGCTCGAATACTTACACTGGCATGGCTGAACGAGTTCGCGCTCACCTTAGGGGTGTGAAAGGAAGGAATGTAGAGATTTGTACATGACAGGTGCCACTAGAGGTGGTGAACAAGGCTCAAGCATCTTTTAATCGTGTGGAGCTCATGAAGAGCTCCATGATTGCAGCAAGTCCCCAAGAGAGACTTGCCTTAGCTCACGAGACTGAGGTCGGTGAGGTGAGCGGTGGTGCCAGCTGCGGGGCAAGTGGTGGGGCTACTAGAGGGCTGGGCGAGGCAAGCAGCGGCAGCATTCCACTTTCCGGGAGCAACAGTCTTAAACGACATGCTGCACCGGTGTTGGATGGTGACATTCGAAAGATGATGAAGTCTGCAAAGGTTCAATGTCTGGATGATGCCGTGTCCGAGTTCTTCTATATTGAAAATATCCCTTTCAACACCATTCGGAGGCCAAATCTGAAGAAGTTGCTTCAAGCTGCTATCGACTTCGGCCCTAGAGCTCTTGCACAGATGATGGGATATGAGAAGCTCTGGAGTACATAGCTGAAGAAGCTTTATGATAGTGTCAATGCTCAACTTGATCCAATCCGTGAGGGGTGGAGAAGATATGGAGTTAGCATTGTCACCGATGGCTGGTCTGACAATTGTAGCCAATCCTTGATCAACTTTATGGCCTCCAAAGTCCAGGGTTCGGTTTTCTTGAAGTCTGTAGATTCCGAGGGCAGGACAAAGACGGGAGAGTGGATTTGGGTCGAGCTGAAGAAAGTGATTCAAGAAGTTGGCAAAGAAAACGTTGTTCAAGTGATCACTAACAATGCATTAAACTGTGCGTAGATAGGAGAACTCATGACAGCTGAGTATCCTCACATTCTCCACAGCCGGTGTGTGTGCCACGTCTTGGACCTTCTCTTTGAAGACATCGGGAGCTTGTCATGGGTAAAACCATTGGTGAAAGGCTGCAACGAGGTGGTAACTTTTATCACCAAAACACCTCGTGTTTTTTCTTTGTTTCAAAAGCTGAGCAATCAGGATCTCATCAAGCCAGCGAGCACAAGGTTCGCTTACATGTTTCTAGTGATGTCTCAGCTCCTGAATCTAACGACCTTGGAGGCATTGAAGGAGATGGTTGTGAGCTCCAAGTGGTGGCGATTGGACGTCACGAAGACTGCCAAAGCCTAGCGCATTCGAACTCGAATCTTAGAAGAGACTCCGAACTCTTTCTGGACTAGGTGCCAGCACTTGTTGGTGCTGCTTGGACCGCTCCTCAAGGTCTTGAAGCTTGCGGAGTGGGAGGGGGCAACTTTTGATCTCATTTTCAAGGCTATGGACCGGATGAATGAGAAGCTTTCAAAGGCTGTTGAGACTGGGATTTTAGCCAAGGAAGAGGTCGAGGAGATCAATAGGTTCATGATGGAGGATCATGGCGAGGGAGGTTGGAAAGTAGCTCATTGGTTCCAGATGCATTTGATCTTGCATGGAGCTGCTTTTGTTCTAAACCCAGCTTTTCTTCATCTCCCTCTCGACCAGGAGGCTTAGGAAGATTTTGTGGAGTACCTAGAGTTGTATTGCAAAGGAGATTGAGGACTTAAACACAAGCTGCTGCATGAGTTTCAGAGTTTCCGTCAACAACTTAGCATTTATTCTCTTCAGAGGCAGCAAAGCAGGTGCATATAAACTGTTTGTTTGTCAACATTTTAGACTGATTCTATTGTACAGATGGAGAACCAAAAACACCCAGTGAGTTGGTGGAGCAACTTTGGTGCAGGCACACTAGAACTTCAAAGGCTTGCTTTATGGATCTTGAGTCAGCCAGTTTGTGCTTCACGATGCGAGCGAAACTGGACCTCATGGAGCATGATCCAGACAAAGAGGAGGTCTCGACTGCTCTCCAAAAACTCGGAGAAGCTGGTTTTTGTGCACACAAATATGCGTGTTGTATAGAAGATCGAGTCCGGGAGTTTGAGGCTTATCGAGCATGATCTTGATAACCTTGAGCTTGAGCCTCAGTGGCAAAGGATCCTTGCACTTTAGGAGGTTGTTGAAGAACCTCTTCAACAACCTGATGACGACGGCATTAGTGGTGATGATGTTCTAGATTCGGAGGATGAAGATTAGATTAAACCTATATTATATTATATTAAACTTTATTTAGTAACAGTTAATTATTTTTAATTATATTAAAACTAAAAACCATTATACCCATTCGAAAAAAAGCTAAACAGGTATTAAACGTTCGATACCCGTTCGAATCCAGTTGCGTTCAAATGTTCGGATGCAAGTATGATATCGACGATGTTCTAGTCTTCAGTGAAACGTTGGAGGATCATTTGAAACACTTGGAGTTGGTGTTTCAGAAGAAGTGCGAACACAAACTGTATGCTAAGGAAAATAAATGCACTTTTGATCAATTGCACGTAAACTTTCTCGGACATATAGTTGGTGGTGGCGTGCTTGAAGTCGATCCAAAGAAGGTGGAAGCGGTGAAGTCTTGGGAAGTCCCGACCACTGTATCAGATGTTCGTTCCTTTCTTAGTTTGGCGGGATACTATTGCAAGTTTGTCCGCAATTTTGCAAGAATTGCTCTTCTGTTGACTGAGTTGACGAAGAGTAGTATTCCGTTTCATTGGACACTAGCTTGCTAGCGTGCTTTTGTACAATTGAAGGAGATCTTGACTATAGTTCCTGTTCTCAGAATCCCAGATCTTGATAAATCCTTTGAAGTGCATTGTGATGCATCTGGCTATGCTATTGGTGCCTTGTTGCAGCAAGATTGTGACAAAGCAGTTGGTGTTACGCTAAAGCGACATGGTTGTCTCGTTGCATTCTATTCCAAGAAATTGGATGAAACTCAACAAAGATGGCCAACGCATGAGAAAGAGATGTTTGCTATAGTGTTGGCCCTGGAACACTGGAGATACTACTTGGGTGGACATACCAAGGTTTATACAGATAGTAACACATTAAGATACTTTGCTACGCAACCTAAGCTTATGCCGAAGCAGGCTTGTTGGCAAGAGAAGCTTGCTAGATATGATATTGAAATCATATATAAACCTAGTAAAGACAATATTGTTCTGGATGCATTGTGTGTTCCTCTAGGGGGGGGGGCTGTGGGGGGTTCCAAATGTATAGTAGGGATAGTGGTTGGAATGCATGTTCGACCACCTGAGACATTAGTTTGGCTCTCATTGGGCTGTGTCGCTTCTTGTTCTGCGTCTGGCTTGGGTCTAAGCCCAAGCTCCATGCTGCTCTAGTCGGTGGGTACCCTCCTCCTTGCGTTAGGTCACTGGTATGCCAAAATTGTGCCAGACTCCGTTTGACACCATTTTGCATGCAGGTGCTGAATACGGGGAGCTAGTGCTTGTGGGATTGTACCGGACCCTCGTTTCATAGTGCAACGGGCTTGGAGTTCAGCTCCAAATTCATGTGTGCTATAACAAGCAACAGAGCATTAGCCATCCATCGACGAATTCCCAAATCTCTCCCAATCCTCTTCCTCAGGTTGGATTGGACTTAAGGTTCGACTACACTCCCTGCAAGCACAAGCAGCCAAGCACACCAAGCCTCCAAGTTCCTAACATCCCTTGGTATAGCAAGACTTAATTATGGGACCCTCTAAATCCTAAACCTTGGGTGCAACACTTGCTTTGGGACGCCGGGGCAAAACATCATGGCCTAACGGCCCGGTATGGGTACCTCTAACCCCCCCCCCCCCCCCCCCCCCTCACCCAAAGGGAAGGCCCAAGCCTCTAGGAAGGGCGAGGACTAATGAGTTGCAAGGTACTCAAATGGGGCACCACTCCATATGAGCCGGGAGCACCGCAGTCGGTTTCCCTTCTGAGAGTGGGAGTTACTCTTGAGCACTTCCTTGGGTGGCCCCTCCAGCACCACCCGAGTCCATGCTCATTCCCACCTAAGGCCCCTCAGCCCCAATCTCAACCTCAAGTCAGTTTGGAAGCACCATTGGAGAGTTCCTTCAAGATTGGTTTCTGAACCTCACTATCCTTACTATACTTTTGGAACCCCTTGCAGCCCCCCCTAGGAGACACACGCTTTGGGCTTGACCTGTATTAGTATTCGAACTCGGTCTCGAACTCAATCTCGGACTCGGCTTTGAACTCGACTTTGAACTCGGTCTCGGACTCAATCTTAGACCCGACCTCAAACTCTATCTCAGACTCAATCTCAGACTCGGTCTCGAACCCGATATCGAATCTTAGACTCGATCACGAACTTGGTCTCGGAGTTGGTCTCGAACTCGATCTTGGACTCAGTTTCAAACTCAGTTTTAGAGACGATCTTGGACTCAATCTCGGACTCGGTCTCATCCGATGAACTCTTTATCATTTTGGTCGTGTCTTCGGGGATCCTTTAGCCTTTGACACCTTGAGGAGTCGGTTCCTTACACCCGTAGCCGATCCAACACTTTACAAACATCATAGATGTGTTCCTTCGACATCCCCTTTTACTAGATTAAGACATCATCAATGAAGTCAGTAGTCACCTTTGGCATATCACAAAAAACTTCGTCCATCATTTGCTAAAAAGTCACTAGAATATTATTCAAATCAAACAGCATCACCAAGAATTCATACAAACCAAACAATATATGAAAAACAGTCTTAAGAATATCTTTTTTAGCCATTAGTACTTACCAGTACCTAGAAGTAAAATTTATTTTGGTGAATCAACAACTTCTCCCCAAACAATCCAAAAGATCAACAGTGTGAAGAAGTGGGTATTCATCCAGGATTGTCACTTCATTTAACGTACGATAATCAATGCAAAAATGAATACTCCTATCAGGCTTCATCACAAGATGAGGTTCACATATTTAAGGACTCTGCGGCTTTCGAATGACACCCTTTTCCAACATCTCCTTGATGTTTGCATGTAAAATGTTGATCTCTTTGGGTGACTGACGACGAATAGAAACTTTGATTGGACGAGCATCCCCAATTGAAATCAAATGACGTGCGGCAATCTTGGCCCCAAACAATAGGTCAAATTCAAAGAAATCAACATATTCCTTCATAAGCCGGTCAACCATTGCAATACAAAGATTGTAAAAAGGGATTGGAAAAGGGAAGAGCAGAATAAAACGGAAATATAAGAGGAAGTAGTGGGGAGACAAAAGTATTAAAGCAAAGGTAGAAGTAAAAAAATGAAGAGGTACGGAAGTGAGAGGAATTGATGAAATAAAAAAAGTATGAGACAAAAGGGAGAAGCCTCAAAATCATACTTGGCATAATTGCATTGCAACCAATCTATACCAAGGATGAGGTCAAAAATTTGACTCAGCACCATCCACAATCACTACAACTCAAGCTTAAGATTGCCCACATGCACAACTAGGTCTACCTCATCCTGTGCACATGCATGTATATGGCCATTGCCATAAAAAATGAAAATTAGCTCCACTACATGATATAAGTGTAGATGGCAACATGTGGCAACAAATCAAGCAATAGAAGATAAACTCAAACCTATATCAAACATAGAGAAAATAATAAGAGACCTTTTGTTATAAAAATGAGCTTGGAAAGTAAATATTAAATGAACTGGTGCCAAGTGAACCCTTTGATGATACTTCTGAAAGAAAGATGGAAGGGTCACTGACTTATTTGCGCAAGGTCCCTTCCTTACTTGCATGACTCCTCATTTCCTAGATGCATCTCGATATCCAGCATTTCCATTGCAACAACACCAACAGGACGTTGACACCAAGGTCTCCACCCAGGAAATTGATCACCAATATGAAAAACGCCAATAACGCCGATAAGTGTGACCAACTTCATCACATGCCCAACAGCGAATATCATGACCATGACCACGTCCTCACCCTTGTTCTTAGACTCGAGCAGCAGCAGCATCAACCTCCATTGGAATAGGACCATCACCCACATGAAGTGGAGCTGAAGGACGTGTAGCAAGAAGTGGAAGAAGCAATATCTCATAACATTGTGCCAAGGAAAGAGCATCGTTAAATGTGGTTGGAGTAAGTGCATACACAAGTCCAGCAAGATCTTGATAAGTGTTGTCCACAACAATCCTAGCTTGATCTGCTCCGACATATTTGTCTCCACACAAAGTAACAGGCTTCAGAAATGAGCACTAAATTGCATCACTGACTCCAATGGCCCTTGACGAAAACAATGCAATTGTTAGAAGGCATCATCACAATCATCGGCATGTCTAAATGTGTGTTTGAAGACGTCTGGGAAAACACTCCATCCCTACGAGTGGCTGCACTCAAACAATTGTACCATTGCAGTGCCGTCCCTTGGAGACACGTGGGAAACTCATGCAAAAAGTGAACATCATCCTAAGAATGATTGTGGCAATCACCGTGAAGTGATCAAACTAATAATATACATCATCCCCAAGATTCCCATGAAAGAACTTTGGTTGAACGTGAAGATTGGCACCAAGAGCAAGAGGAGTTGTACCACATGCTATGAATATCGCCATCAACTAAGTTTGATTATTCAATTGTAATCACATAACATCAAGCAATTGCATCAATTGCTGCTCCAGAGTCAAAGGAGGAAGAGACTATTGCTTTGCTATGAAAATGAATGAAAAGGAAAGAGCAAAAGAAGAGAAATGAAAAAAAAAAAACTAAAAGGAAAGGGAAATCTAAATAATGGAAAAGCTAGATCTAAACCAAAATCTTAAAAGAAAACAATAAAAAAAAAGAAATGGAAAAAATTAGATCTAGATAATGCAAAAGTTAAATTTAAACCAAAATCCCAAATCCAAGCACTTCTTAAGGACATTGAAATGTGCCCCTCACTTCCACCAATGTGAGTGCATGGAATATGGAAAGAGAATACAAAAAATGTGCATATTAATTAACCAAAAAACCTTAGTTTATATATAAAAGTGAGTGGTCTGGATTGAAACCAATTTAACAATTACCAAAATCCCATTATGCTAATATTAGTATATGGCATCGTAACTATACACTTGGACCTCATAATGGGAAATTATATTTTTGGTAGACATTAGAAACTATCATTTAGTGAATATTGAGGGAAATGTGTCATATAAATATGTCAAAGGGTTAAAGTGTGCCCATCATATATAATTATGGTTTTAAACTAAGTATGATTAATTAGTGATATATTAGCAGTAATCAAAAATTTAAACTAAGTGTGCTTAATTAGTGGGGAATTAGTAATAATTTTAGGGTACACCAATTGAGATCCTTAAACTCTTGGGCATAAACTGGTGTCAACGTTCAATCTAGTTCTACTATGACAGCTGACTCATACTCTGAATCATTACTTCATTGATAAGGCTTTTATCCCCAAAGTGTGCACTCTTGGGGCGGTTTTCAGATGGAGGCCATTGTATCAATAGTAGGAGACAAAATACAACTTGTGTTAGTGTTTGCAGAGTTTCTTTCCACATCAAGGTAAATAATGTCCTATTGATTTAATGTTTTATTTTTCTCTGGTTTGTTTGTACGTTTGGATGGGATAAGAGTTTTAGCGGAGCCACCAGTGGAGGACCGCTTGCAAGTGGAAAGCAATGGGAAATCCACCACCTCGGATATACAGACTTCAAGCTTGCGGACCGAAAGCTGATCGACGCAAAATTGAGACAACGGCCGGATTTGTGTTTAATTAACGGCAGTGACGCAGTTTAGCAATTTTAATTAGGTCGAAGCGGAGCTATGGCGGTGGTGTGGGTGAAGTGGGGGGACGAGGCGCTGTGCTTCCCACTCCAGGACGGCGCCAAGATGATGGTAAGCTCCATCGCTCGCCACTGGGGCCTGGACCCGGACTCCCTCCGCATCGCCGACTGCGCTCTAGTCCCAGACGCCGACGGCAACTCGGTGCTCTCGCTTGACGACATGGTAGCCTTGCTCCAAGACCAGCCCGACTTGGGCGATGGTAGCAGCCACGACCAAGCACTCCTCGTCACTGGCCGCCGCTGCTCTGCCACCAGGGATGCGTGCTCGGCTTGCGATCACCCCGCCGTCCAGGATCTCATCCGACAGCGAGACGAGGAGGATCTGGTGGCAAGGAAGAAGCAAAGGAGAGAGGCCGCAGAGTCGAGGCAGCGCAAGGCATTCCACAACAGTGTCAAAAACCTGTGGCCGTACGTCAAGGAGCTCAAGGGCGGTGGCCCGTTTAGGCGCTTGAGGCCAGAGCAAGCTCGCGAACTGCTACAGTCCAGCGTCTCCAAGATGGTGGCTCGCTTGCACTTTGTGGAGGGCGATGACGAGCCGAGCGACGACAACTACAGGGGCATGGCCGCCTTGGTGAAACCCGATGGATCTTGCTTCACCGCCGCCTCTTGCTGCGACCGTAGCTCCACCTCTGGCAGGCACATCCTGGTGTTCTCGGATCCAGCACTGGAGTACGAGTGCATGGTGTCTTTCAAGGATCCGATCGCCGTTCTGACGCCGATCGAACCTGGCGTCATCTTCAACTATTGCATCAACTGGAATGACTGGTTCTGCAACTCGGGTAGTCCCTATAGCTGGAAGCGCGACCCAGAGTCCGGGGACATCAAGTGCGTGTCGGGCATCTTCCTTGACGGTCGAAGCCTTAGCAGTGGCGAGTGCAAGCCTTACCGCAAGGTGATCTTCCGTTCGAGATGGTGGAGGTTGGTGCTCCAGTACTTGATAGCCGTGGAAATCTTGGCGGAATTGTGGTGGAATTCGAGGAGATCCCGGCTCGCGATACTCGGTCCAAGAAGAATTATGGGCAGAGGAAGTTCGATATGATTAGCATCCGTGACTTCTACAGCAAGATGATCAGCAGGGATCCTGACTTCGCGAAAGGTTTGGTTTCCGGCCACCCTTCTTCTTGGCAGTTTTAACTTAACTGTAACTGTCTGATGTCCTCAGCGCTCGGTGCTGCCCTTGAGCACCGGAAAGCAGCCGTTTATGTGGCATGTGGCGGTACTGGTCTGACGACTCTTTGGAAGGATTGGATGACAACTCATCCCGTCGAAGGTAAGATACATTCTGGAATACGTGACTTTGACTCCGAAGGTTGTGGTTTTTATCTGACACAGAATATGACATTGATGAGCCTTGAAGTAAGAGGTGTAGCACTGTCAATGAGGAAGACCTCCATTCAGGCTACGTAAAATCTTTAGCTATTATAAGATAGGAGTGTTTTGGAGCTGAGTCCAAAGCTCTTGGAGACCTGGCATTCATTTGCAATGTTTTTGTTTCAGCCGAAAAGGAATATTCGGCATCTTCTTGCAGAGAAGTTGGATTGCTGCTATGGCTGCCTGGATCGCTGCTTGCTTGGCTCACGCTGCTCTCTCGTTTTTGTGTGTGTTGGTCTTTCGTTTTTGCAAAGATTTCAAATGAGCTCCTGACCGGAGGAGAAGGAAGAGGAATAGCCACTTGATCTTGTTCTTTTTCTCTTCCCAAGAGGACTACGAGCTACGCCACCAATATTTACAGGCTTGTCCCAAGGAAGTTTCTATGGCTCTTGCAACTCCGACGCATCTGGCACGTAAGGGATGATCTTGAGCATCAATCAAGCGCCCACAACTCCACTCCTTTTGTATCTTTGAACACGCTCTTTCTCACTCCCATATGTGGGACGACCGCGCACTTCTCACCGCATTGAAGGCAAGGATTGAACCACGCTGTGGTGTGAAGGACGCGAGCATGGATCGCCCAGCCGATGCCGAGATCCCTGGCGATGCTGCACGGCACGCGGGGAAGGAGGCGGCACTTGTTCCAGGGGAAGCTCGCACTGCGCCGCCTAACAGGGCCGCCCTCTTGCACACCTAGGGTGCTACATCATGTCATCAGCCTCGCGAAATTTCAGAAGTTCTTTCATTCGCCAATTGATGTGGGACTCCCAACTGGTAGAATGTATAAAAGCTCCCACAAAGTTTTAAAACCAGCTTCTACAGACCGAAGTGCTCTCGACTTAAATGTGCCTTACAGGCTTGGGGGAGTTGCGTTCTCAGGAGTCCACAGCTTTTATACATTGTGGGAGTTGTGTTTTAATCGTTTTTGCTCTTGTGTTTGTTTTCAGTATCTTGCTACAGATAAATCTCTTTCTCAATCAATACCTCTGTCCTAATGAGAGTTGAATTTATTTGCCGAGATATTACATACCGTCAGCAGGGAGCTTTCCAGGCTTCAAGGCATCCAGAATGAGTCACCACTTTGCGGGATCTATCGCAGGAGCTCCGACAGTAGGAGGCTTTTGCGTTTCATGCACAGGATCGACACGTCTGCTCGAGCCTATCTCTACTCGGCTGCAGCCATGGAGTGGGCCTCTATGAGGCTATAACTCCTCACCAACTTGGTTTCTGTTTGCTTCTACTCGGTTATCTCTCCCGGCAGCAGTACTCTCGCATTCGCAGCGAGGCACCATGAGAGATTGAAGACTCTAAGCTTCCGGAAAGCTGGCCTGGAAACGCTTCAGTGTTTCCACTAGTGGAGCTTAAGGTAGGAATTTCTAAACTTCTATAATGGCTTTGGAACTTTAAATAACAACAAAGGCATAAATTCACCGCTTGCGATCCGTCCAGTGGTATTCTTGCTGGGCCGAGTGAATGGGCAGTACATTATCGAGGGTTTATCATCAGGATTTATGTTTGTTCTTGGTGGAATGAGGCAAAACAATTGTCTCTGTCCCATGCTCCAGTTCTCACCATTTTCAGACATAAGAAAAGAAAGAAAACTTTTACACGTTTACTGCTTTTCTTCTTTGCCACGCACGAGGTCTCCTAGTCATTTATCCAAGGGTGCACTTACCAATTACAAGAATAACTAGTTTTAAGAAACTTAGCAAACTGTCCTATCAGCGTTGGATCCTGTGGAATGATGCTGAGCTTGGATCGCAGATCATCTTCGTTATTCCTGGACGAGTTATGCTAAAACAAGCCCGTGTTGGGGTACTGGACGAGGCCACTGCATCCGTGAACAGTGCTACTGATGGAGTGATTTCCACCATCGCTCGCCTAACTGTGGTGGACAGCGACTAAGTCCTAAACGATGGTATTGTTTTTGTTTTGGTGATAAAAATCTTTCTAATAAAAAGGAGCTCACATTTCTTCTATTCCAAGATATCTTCTGCATCATCAACTTAAGTCTTTGTAATTTCAGAGCCTTTTAAGTTCGGTTGGCTCGTGTCAGACGCTACAGCGGCAAATCGGGCAAGTGTGTTTCTTGGAGAGCCACATCGAGATACAGTCGCGATGGTAGAAGTGCCTGCACTTGGGCAACACATTCACCTCTTGCCCATCGCCAAAATCCCCAAGGCAAATGGGGCACTCCTCTCTCCCTCGCTCCCTCACGCTGTAGAGCTCCAGGGGAAGTACCACCGAATCCATGCCATTCTCAACTTTCTTCTCGGCCTCGCCATCCCTGGTGGAAGCTCCAGTGCCATACCCCGCCTCACCAAAGCTGCAATCTCCATCTTTAATGCACAACCAGCAGCTCCAACCCGCAAACCACGCGCCACCCAACAAGCAACAGATTTCAGACATCGCCCACTATAGTCGGTGTGATAGGGTTTGTCCTTTCACCTCTTTGGGGCTCTTTTATACCAGTCCGCCACCTTTTCCGATGAGCCTTTTGCGGGCACCGTACCACCGTACAGCCCTGTCCGAACCGGCAGCATGGCACCAAGCTCGCTCCTCCACACCCCTTGCAAGCCGTCTCTCCGCCCGCTTGGATCATGCAAGAGCTTGCGAAGGTGGCCCTTGTTTTTCAATTCGTTCACGCCACCAATGTACCTGAGGAAGAGAACAAACGAGGACGGACTGTGATGGAGAAGCTTATATAGTTTCGAGATCGTGGGGGTGGGGACGTACCTTCCATCGATTCGACTGTAGCCATCGCCCAACTCCGGCTCCATCGTGGAGACTCCTTTGTTCTCGAACGCAATGCTGTGGATCGCTGTGGTGTTGCTGCATTCCTTGTCGTGTGGTTTGAACTGGAGCGTGAGTCTGTCCCTGGATCGTCGAGCTCGGGACCTCCGAGATCCAGTCTTCGTTTCGAATATTCTCCATCATGGACTCGAAAGTAGAGAGGAGATCACTTGGCGGCGTTGTCTCTGAACCTCAGCTCCAATTCTCCATCTCCCAGATTTTCAAGAAATTCATCTTCAAAACAGATGCTTCTGATGCTGGAGTGGGAGCTATCTTGAAGCAAGTGCATGGATTAATAGCTTTTGAGAGCTGGAATTTCTCGGAGGTGGAGTCTTGCCAACCAGCAAATGGACAAGAGATGCTGGGAATTATCCATGCAGTGACAAAGTGGAGGCACTACCTGAGAGTCATTCTCTGAATGGATCATTTTAGTTTCTCCTCAAGCCAACAAGAAGCGAAGGAGGTCGATAGAGCAGCTGCAATCACTCGACTTTACTATTGAATATAAGCCGGGAAAACATTCTTGACAGCGCATCCAGATAGCCACGCGGTGATGATTGTTTTTAGGTTATTCAACATTAATCAAGATTCTGTAAAATTAAAATTAAAATTAGAGTTAAATATATATACTAATATTGACCACCATAGCTTTGAAAAACACATCTGCCCGTTCAAGTTCCTCGGCACCAAAAAGCCCAGTGTAATTCGTTTCACCTGCAACCGAGTGAGTCACAAAAGCAGTTCACCTTACCATCTTTAAACATGACGCACAGGTACAGTACGCCACCTCAAAATATGAGTTAAGTTAGTCGTTTGCAAGGGTGATCCTTACTATCCGCAACCTTTCGTCGACCCCGTGACAAGAGAACGCCTGGATGATCTGCTGGCTATTTTCATCAGAGCCCGGATAGTGGGCAAAAGCAAAGAGCCGATTCACTATGTCCCTGAGTATCTCGAACGTCGACTCATGGCCTTCCTTTTCCACCGGCCACTTGTGTTTCACAACATCCTTGGGTATGGTCAGCAACTAGATTGACAATAAGAGAATAAGTCGCCTTGTCAAAGGAAAAGAAGGCAGAAACCTGAAGCGGGGTCATACAGTGTCAAACTAAACACAAACCCACCTTTCCCACAGATATTGGGCTCTGCTTCCTAATTCGTCGTCTCCAAGACAGTCGAACTCGTAGAATCTGAATATCAACTGCAGAAAGACAAAGAGAAGCAACAGAACTTGGTTATAAAACACACCTTAACGAGCTTCAACGTAGAATCATAGCGCTGACTTGTATAAACAAGGCGATCACGATTTGTCGCCAACTCGATATTGTCAAAAGCTCCACGGATCAGCCGGGTCGCGTCGATGGCCATGAGCGCTCCTGCTATTTCAAACGCCTCCTGCAAGTCCAAGCCCATGCAGGATAGCGCCACTCCGTCCTTAGCATCCATAGACACTACAAACAAGATGGTTACGGAAAGCAAGAATGAATGAACTGGCCTCACTAAGAAAATCTCTCCCGCGATACACAAGTGCAGAGCAATCATCTGGCACTTCATCAAAAGAGACTGTATAAAAGAATCAGAAACCTGGATGGAACCGACACAGCAGTTATGATTACCCATCGACCAATAACTGTTCACAGCCTGATTAAGGTTGCCGCTTCACCTGCGATGTGATTGTCAGTCCTCGAGAATAACAGCTGCATGCAAGCTTACCAACAGCATGAACATATAGGTGCAAACACACAAATGGCTATGTTGCACAAATGAGAAAGGAGGAGCTACCAGATGCAGGTCAAGAACTTCGTTCTTGGAGCGCGAATCGAAGAGCTCCAAAGTGTCAAGCATCTTATAAGAGATAATCACTGACGACTGCTCCAAAACAACAAAAGAATCTCTATCTAGCTAACGTACCGTGACCAAGCAGCGTCCGGAAAACTCTACAGCTTGCGTCGTAGGCTTTGCCACTGAAAGCTTCTTCAAAGCACTGCAGCAAAACCAAAGTCAGCCAGCTCCTCTCCACTTGCGAAGCCTACTGGGATAACCAAACTGGGTTCCACATCCCTCAGCTTGATCACCCCCAATCTCTTGCCGAACTCTACTCCGCTACTTTCAAACATCTGAGCGAAACCCCAATGGAAGAAAAGGTTTATTATTGAAGAGCATACATTAAGGGATACGCGAAGGATTTCAGAAGTACGTCTGGGATTCAAGCCGTGGGTGGAGGCCAAAATGTGGGAAAGGACCTTCGAATGGAGCATAACTCCCACTCTGTTGGAACCTCTGTCAGGCTTGGCAAGATTGTCAATGGCTGAACAGGACGAGCAAACCAACCTCCACGTCATGCTGTGAAGAATCTGTTACATGCATTGAGGACTTGTTTAGTGAGAATGTAACTAAAAAAATCAATTTAAATTTCATCCACCCAAAAAGTAAACTGGACTTCCAAAGTAAACTGGTGAGGCCAGTTCATTCAGTGCAAGGTAAAAGAAGTGCACAATATGCTCATGTTCGAAGCTTTCAAGTGTTGGAAGCTTTGAAGGATCTCAAGGAGGAACATGGCAGCAAGATCTTCTGGCAATTCATCCTCTAACTAATGACTCAGGATACATGAAAAAAACGTCATCCCCACAGGCTTATTAACCAAACCTTTTTCAGCTACTATGAGATGGCGCCAATGGACAGCAGCAGTAAGGATCACGACACTGAGAGGATGCCTGTGGACAGCAGCAACAAGAATGACAACCTTGCATGGGCATCCATTCCCATATATTGGGATGACAAGCAACTTACCCATCTACGCTGATTTCATGGCTATGATATCTATTTTGGTTTTAGTTGTGGACAGAACACAAACTTTGGCCAGGTTGGATGGTGGTAGCCACTTCCTAATTATGTGCTAAATAATTTTCCAAAAAAAAAATTGTATTATAAAATTTTGCAAATGGTAATA
>NW_003314273.1:41847-79312 GCF_000143415.4 Selaginella moellendorffii
CATAGCTTTGCTCTTGCTAGCACATTTGCAACTATTGTTGAATACTTCTTTCTTAATCAAGTGGTGTTTCAACATTCTTGTCTAAATTGAATTCTATTAGATAATGGTCCTGCATTTATGGCTAAGGCATGTTACATTTTCACGTCTTAATTAGGGATATGCCACACTTTCATGAGTGTTTATCATCCACAGTTAAACAATTTGTTGGAATGGCTCATTTGGACCTTCAAATGGATAATCATGAAATACGTAAATTTTCAACATTCAGATTAAGATGGTTATTTGCCATCTTTTCGGTGAATTGGGTTTACCTTTATGATTGCCAAGTTGCCAATGCTAAGTTGTAACATTAATATTTGATGAGCATTTTTCCACTTGTCCAAACTAAGTCTGCCAAAAATCTAAACTATGTATAAGTGGGACAATAACAGCTCTACAACTCTTATTATCGCCCACTTGTAAAGTACAAAGTGAATGTTTATTTCCCTAATTTTACAGTACATAATTTATTTAATGATCTTTTTGCTTAGTGGAAAGGATTGTATCAAGTGTTGTGGCAAATGGGACCACAAATTTATGAGGTTCAATATGATGTTTAACAGGCTGATCCTTTAGAAATTATGTATGTACATTAGTTGAAATACTTTATACAAAGGGATTAAGAACAATTGACATCACCTACAAATTTATCAATGCCTACTTTTAATGTTTTTTTAGATTGTGGCCCATCCACGAAAGAATCTATTTTATATCATTCTGAGAGTAAAGGATGCAATGCTATAGACTGATATTAGGATAGTGGAATTTTGGTAGCCATCGAATTGGTTTCAATCTAAATTATATATTCTTATATATAAACTAAAGTTTTTAGGCACATTTCTGTATTTCATTTCCATATTCTATGCAAAATGTGAAATTATAAAAGTACCATTTTAGGGTTCTAGCATTTTGATTGTGGTGGCTAGTTTGGCCATGATTGGAAGCGGCAAATGTACGGTGATGTCCATGCTCCTCCCGCCCCTAGGGCTTGGATCGAAGAAGCAGAAGCCGTCCCATAGGAATCGTCCATGGCGCACCGCCACAGGTTTGCCCCATCCGAAATCCACCTCGTACAGAGGGTGCCGCAACGAGCTCCCAAAGAAGATGTCCACTCCATCGGTCAGCCCCTGCGCCATTGGATTTTTGTTGCGGTAGTTCTCGTGGTAGCTCTGGATTTGCGACCGGATCTCCTCCATTCCAAAGCTCCTGATGGATTTCTTGAGCAGCCCGGCCGCCACCGCCTTGCTGCCGGGTGCCGTGAGCTCGCCGATGGTGGACACCGCCAATCCGGGGAGAACAACATTGCCGAAGTATTCCTGTGGCACCGGCGGCACGATCTTTGGGCGGCAGTTGACGGCAATCTGGGCTCTCGTCGTCTGCGACTTTGGAAGATCTCGAGCACGGCAGAGCTCCACCCAAAAGTGTGCCGCAACGGCCTCGTAGGTGGTAAAGCTCTCGTGTTCTCCGTTCTCTTGCTGGTCGGAGTTTCCTTCGAGCACGAGTGTTTTCATCTTCTCCACCTCGTCTTCGTCGAAGGAGAAGATCCTGGACTCCACTCCAGCTGTTGGATCCACGAAGGTGTACTGGAATGGAGCCGAATCATCAACTTTGGCTGCCAGATCTTTGTTCCTCCGCTCAAAGTAGCGGTCATGGACTGGAGGCTTGGAGATCGGCTTGCCGCTGCTTGCCTCGGCCCAGGAGGTGATGAAGTGCATCATCGCGATCCCGTCAACTGCCAGGTGATCGAAGGACCAAGCAACTGACACAGCTCCACACTTGAACTTGGTCACCTGGGAGATCCACCAAGAACAGATCAACCAAGAATACTTGAGAGCTGTGCCCAGGAAAAAGAAGGAAAACTCTACGGTACCTGAGCAGCGAAGAGTGGTGCTGTGCCGGTCATGGTGGTCTCTTCGTAGTTCCCACGCAGTATGAGCTTCTTAAACAGCGGTGAGTACTGAGAGGTGTCCAGCTCTTCCAGTGACGCATTGGCCTCGGCCACGCTCAGCTCGACGCCATGGTCGTTGCAATCCAGCTCCGGCATGCCACCTCCTGAGAAACTTATCCTTCCGGCAAAGGGATAGAAGTCCACCAAAACTTTGGCGAGGCCCTCCTTCATGTTGCGGACGAGGAGATCTGCGCCTTTACCAGTGGATTCATAGAACGCTACTCTTTGAAGGTATGGCATGGAGTCCCTCTTTTGCATTAGATCGAATGTTGTGAAGGGGAGCTGACACCTCTCTGTGGGATTTGCAGGCGAGACAAGATGTACCTCGGTGATTTTCACTTGAAAGTCGTCCATTTTCATCTTCATCCCGTCGAAGATCCAAGCCCGAACTCGCAGTGACAAGCAAAGCAGCACAGGGACTCCTAGAGGCTCGGGGATATTATATTCTAAACAGCACGCACGGATTGATTGGAGTCAAGTCATGTCACACAAGCAGACGAGACGATGGACTCTGGATATTAACACGTAAGGTGGTACACAGGATTAATTCGTTTTGACTTTCTCACTGAACTTCGCCATTGTTTCAGGAGGAAGGAACACCGTGACTTCAATGGCTTTCCCACCTCTTGGTGACGGGTCGTAGAAGCAGAAGCCGTTCCACAGCTTCGTAGCATGTCGAACAGCGGCTGGTTTCCCCCATCCAAAGTCCAGACTATACATTGGAAATCTTGGAGAGCTGCCACCCCAGGTATCCACACCATCTGTCACGCCTTTGCTGAACG
The DNA here is from genome assembly GCF_000143415.4 of Selaginella moellendorffii. Taxonomy (NCBI): domain Eukaryota; kingdom Viridiplantae; phylum Streptophyta; class Lycopodiopsida; order Selaginellales; family Selaginellaceae; genus Selaginella; species Selaginella moellendorffii. The sequence continues at coordinate 44,617 of NW_003314273.1, forward strand.
GGTTACTCCCTTTGGTGTCTTCGTTGTAGATGGCAATTGCGGAGCGGATCTCATCCTTCTTGAAACTCGTGATTGCCTCGTGGACAACAGCTCCCGTGAATGGAAGGCCTCCAGTCACAAGTTCCCCGGCTGTGGACTCGGCCAACGCACAGAGCACACAGTTTCCAAAGTAGCCCGCCGGGAGAGGAGTGCTCAGCCGGCTTCTACAGTTGAGTGGAAGCTGATGGCTGGTTTTCTGAGACGCTGGAAGACCGCGAGCCTTGCAAAGTGCTATCCAGACCTGTGACGCCACGACCTCGAACGCTGAGAAACGACCCGACGCCAAGAACTTAAGCCTCTCGATAGTCTCGTCATCGAACTCGAAGATCTTGGCCTCCATGCCAGTGGAAACGTCCTCGAAGACACATGAAAGGGAACTGGTCGGGGTTATGCTGGAGAACTGCTCGTGCTGCTGCTCCAAAAACCGGTCGTGAGTTGGAGGCCTGGAGATGGGAAGGCCTCGACAGATCTCGGACCAGGAACACATGAATTGCCACTGCGAGCTGCCGTCCATGACGAGATGATCAAACGACCAAGCAACACACACCCCTCCGCAGCGAAACTCAGTCACCTGTTCTTCACGAGATCAAACGCGAGAAAAAAGTCTTTTGCGGGATCTTTACCTGGATAGTGATGAAAGGTATGTTGGTCGACAAGCCACTAAACTCATAGTTTCCTCTTTTGATCAGCTTGGAGAACCACGGCCGGGGCTGGGAGTAATCGAGCTCTTCCAGGGAGATGTTTGCATCAGCGACGCAGAACTCAACGCCGGTTCCGCTGCAAGAGATCATAGGTCTGTCTCCCTCGTTTTGGATCTCTAGCCTTCCAGCTAAGGGATAGAAGGCCAAGCACGCCTTCATCCTCTCAATCAAGCTCTCGTTACTGCTACTGCTACCGCCTTTGGATTCGAAGAAGCAAACGCGCTGGAGGTAAGGCATGCTGCTTCTCTTTTGCATTATGTCGAAAGCCGTGAATGGAAGCTTGGAGCAATGACCATCTTCCAGTTTCTTCTCGGGAGAGATCATTGAGACTTGGCGCTCTTGCACTTCAAAGCTCGCCATGGCCGGAAGTGCGGGACTAGAGAGAGAAGAACAGCACTAGTTTATGTCCCATCGTGTCACAAGTCCTCGAAGGAAACGTCAAGCTTTTGGCATCTTCTAGGATATGTCTTACTCTGAGAATTTGCCATCAATACATATATATATACTCTGGGATTTGAAAACGAACCACCCCAACATTTACCGGTAATGAATGATCACCTCAAAGCAATACAAGCAGTGCATTCCAATGTGCAACAACGCTTAGAAGGTGTGATAGTATATTCTAGTGTGTGATTTTATTAGTTTTTTCTAGACTTGCAAGTATACGTTGCTGCATTGAGAATGCTCTCTAAGGCAAAAAGTTTGCTTCTTTCTTCTCTTGTTTAAGACTTAACTCGTGGAAGTTATAGGAAGTCATGGTCAAAGCGACGACCTCGTGGAGAAGGCTGCCATTCACAACTCTAGGTATATTTCTTAAAAATTAGCTGCTCCTATGCCTGGATGAGGCGAAGCGTCCGGCACTCCAATCTCTCTTAAAGCTCAAACTCTGTCAGGAAAACAAAAGAAATACTCAAACTTAATTCCCTGATATCCTTACCTTTCAGAGGATGAGCTCTCGCCCAATCGTCGCAAACAGTTATCAAACCAGCAATGTCCACACACCCGACGTAAACGACGGCTTTGCGGTGCCTGAGCCCAGCCTCGAGAGCTGAAGACAAAAAGAAACAACAGTTAGACAGTATCAATCCTCCGCCAAGAATATCCAAACCTTTCCCGAAGTCGGGATCCTCCTCGACTCGTCTTTGGAACTTGTCGCGGATGGCAGTCTGATCGAGCCTCCTCTCTCCCTTCTTCTTCTTCTTCCTCTTCTTCGTCGATCGAGTATCACGAGCCGGGATCGCCTCGAATTCCACCACCACTCCGCCAAGACTTCCTTCATCGTCAAGGACAGGGGCACCAACCTCCACCGTGCTCTCCACCGGAAGCATCACCATGCGGTAAGGCACGCACTCACCAGTTGTGAGGGTTCGATCCTCAAGGAAGATGCCCGCCACGCACTTGATGTCCCCGGACTCTGGGTCGCGCTTCCAGCTGTAGGCATCCCCCGACTTGGCAACCCAGTCAGTCCAGTTGATGCAATAGTTGAAGCTGACGGGTTTGGTCGGCGTCAGGATGGCGAGCTGTTCGATCTCTTCCTCGTAAGTCACCACGCACTCGTACTCCAGTGGTGGATCCGGAAACACCAGGACGTGCTTGCCGGAGGTGGAGCTGCGGTCGCAGCACACGGCGGCGGTGAAGCAAGAGCCATCGGGCTTCACCAAGGCGGCCAGGCCCCTGTAGTTGTCATCGCTCGGCTCGTCGTCACCCTCCACAAAGTGCAGGCGAGGCACCATCTTGGAGACCCTGGACTGCAACACGCTGCGAACTTGCTCTGGCTTCATGCCCTCTGGCTCCAGCTCCTTGACGTACGACCACAGGCCCGCGACGCTGCTCTTGCACGCCTTGTACCACCTCGACTCTGCGGCCTCTCTCCTTTGCTTCTTCCTTGCCACCAGATCCTTCTCGTCTCGCTGCCGGATGAGATCCTGGACGGCAGGGTGCACGTAAGTAGCGGCAGAGCAGCGGCGGCCGGTGATGAGGAGCGCTTGCTCCCGGCTACTACCGTCACCCTGGTCCTGCATCATCGCGGCGATGTCGTCCAGGGAGAGCATCGAGTTGCCGTCGGGGCCTGGGACTAGAGCGCAGTCGCCGATGCGGAGGGAGTCCGGGTCCAGGCCCCAGTGGCGAGCGATGGCACCCACCATGAGTTTGGAGCCATCCAAAGGGAATCGCAGCGCCTCGTCGTCCCGCTTCACCCACACCACCGCCATAGCTCGCTTAGATCAGGAACCCTAAATCTGCTCGATATGAAGCGATCTGGGAATGGGAAAGAGAAGATTTCATTGATATGTTTTGTCGCCATCACTCCAACCGAGCAAAACGTCGAGAAGAACCACAGTGTCCATTACCATGCATGTCAAAGTTTCGTGAAAGTCCATTACCATCCAAGGTTTGTTGAGAGGTAATTTTGCTTCTCCTGTCTTCTGTATGGACTACATTGGCAATCTTTTTTAAAATGACATTTCTAAATTTTATGTTTCATGGTGGGCATATATAAATGAATGAATGATTAAAAAAATTATTCAATGTTCTCTTTAATGTATACAACTGTGGAAGATGGACCAGGAGCTTAAGTAGGCTCAAAAAGAGCAATCACTTGTATAATTCATCATTGGGACAAAAACTTTATTAGGGGGAAAAATTGTTAAGTCTTAATCTAAACCCTAAACCATATGGTCAACATTGGTCAAAAGAAAGCTTATAGGCATATAAAAGCATGTTAGGGTAAGGAATTTAAAATGAGTGGTGAGGCAATTGAGTTTTTTAAGGTAGTTTGGAGTGAGGAACATTAAAAGGAAATATAGTGTAATTTAAGAAAAATAATCTTTATTTTGGGACATTTAACCCTAAGTGGGTGATTTTCCTTTTATATTTAAACTTTATAATCATTTTTCAATTCATTTTCTTTAGTTGTTTATAATTCACCATGTTTCCTTACAAATTCACACCCTCATGAACGGAAGTTAAAAGTCATAACTCTTTCAAAAACTTTGCTTTATTGACATCCTAAAAGCACACTAAACTTGCTAAATATCAATTAACATATAATGTAATTCTTTCAGCTAACTAACAAAGTCAGATCTTGAAACCCCTTTTGATACCATCTACCTGACATAACTCAAAAGTATATTAAGGCATATTAGAGTAAAGAACTTAAAATTACCTTAGGGCTCACAATTGAGCGGCAGGACAATGAAACTTTTCAAAAGTAAACTAGATCTTTATCTTTTTACACCAGATCATAACAAATATAAATTTTGATTTAAAATTGTATTATAATCATTCAATAAAGTTTCTTCTAGAACAAAGAAAAGGCAAACTTAACTCATCAGAGAAGTCATCAACATTAACGATTGCATCAATAAGTTGCCTCACATGAACTTTCTTTTGGGTAAAAACGACATGCACGCTTTTCATCACACCAGAGTTTGCAAACCTTGCTTGGCTACGCTTTCTCTTTGCCTTTTCGGCTGCCACCCCAGGGAGGTGGCGGTGGAGGACAAAGGACTGCCTCGGCCCCTGCTGCTACTGCCACCTCTGCCGTGGCTGCCGCCATCACCCAGTTGCTAGCTCGGCCATCACCTCGGCAGCTGCTGCCACCTCCGCCATCACCTCGACGGCTGTTGCCACCTCCGCTGTCACCATGTCCCCCACTCCCACCAGCTGCTCCACCGCTCGCACTAGCTTCACGTAGAGCGCTCATGACAAAGTAGCACAAAAACTCAAGTTTCCCCAGGTGGATGCCCACTAGCCTGGCTGGATGAATAGAGAAGATCGCTCCCCCGCGATCCTCATCTCCAACGTACGCGGTTTTCAAACAAGAAAAGAAAGATTAACTCACAATAAGAAACGGTATGATCAAAATATACCAGCGTACATCGTGGAAGAATAGTGGCAACGATCAGCACTTTGTCCTCCTCGTCCGTCGCATCTCTCTGCGTAGTACTGCTGATCAACCTCCGGGAGGTATGCCAAGAAGTGACCGCCTCCCTAGCTTCATCAGCTCCGTGCTTACTGGGAGAAAAGGCATGTCCTTTTCGATCTGCAGCATTGCGATCTCGTGCTCCTCATCCACAGCGACAAACGTAGCGCTCATCCTGGCCTGGAAAAGAACTGCCCATTTGCACCGGAAAGGGTCGTAGCCGGAGAGAGCAGGGACGCCTGCAAACCAAGGCGAGGGAGCAGCATGGATTTCTAGCCAGGAATCAAGAGAAAGTTCTCACCTTGGATCCACCATGACGACAGTCGTGATCGTTGTGACAGAAGAGAGGAAGTGTACTTCACCTTTGACCACTTAGAAGTGTAGCCGACCCAGTGCCGATCGTGCATCACGGAAATCATCATCTTCCACCTCGAATCTTCCATAGCGCCGAGCCGTCTCGCTGCTAGAAGCCATCAGACCAATTGGTAGAAGACTAGGGTTTAAGGGGGTTTTACTAGAAAGAAGTGTTTTTTAGGAGAGTTTTCTTTTCTTTCCCGCGCGGCGAAGCGTGCTTGGCCTTTGTCTTCGGCTATTTCCTCTTCATCTACGTCACGCCCGTGGATGTCAAGGTAGGGATTCTCGCCACGAATGTAGCTAGAGTTTGAGAAATTTATGATCACTTGGACAAGGAGCTTGAAGCCAAGCCGCTACGCCGGAGATTCCTTTAGTCCAGAGTAAGTGCCAATCTTTCTTTCCTCTTTCATGTCGCATTTTTCTAAAACAAATTCTTAGCGGATCTACCTTGACATTGCTTACTCTGGCTTGCAAATGCAGGCTATTTGCAAAACACTGCTAAACCATACTGGGATACCGGGCGAAGTTCAAGCCATAGATGTCACCTTATCGACGGTCTCAACTTATCGATGGGACTGACGTCTTGATCACGAAGTGGAAGGAATACGATAACCAATACTGGAAGCTAGTTCCTACTCGTAAGTTTTTCGATGGTTTTGTCTTGGATCTTCGCTAAATGAAGTATCTACAGGTGATAGCACTGGTGGAGCCGATCATTTCCACCGTGTTTTGAGGACCGAGAACCGTGTGGCTGATCGCTCCTTGAATCACCACCAAGGCCGGAGAAGGTTACAGCGTGACTGCGCGTTGTCCTCGCTCGAATTGGAGTCCTCGACATTAATCACGTTTGTAGGTAGTTTTTTTCCTTTGTTCTTGTACGTACTGTGTTTGACGACTTCGTCTCGCAGGCATCAAAGTGTTTGATACTCACGTTACGGTCAAGGCGTTTGGCCTCTCCAGCTTGGTAGCTACATCGCTTTTCTGTTCTCTCTCTTCCAGCGTCTGAAATTTCTTTCTTTCTTCGTGAAGTACGTTGCTGCATTCGGGAATGCTTCGAGGGATCACAGTCTCTCTAACGCAGAAGGTTTTCTTCGTGAAAGTTCTTTTGACACAGTATTCCTGTCAGCCTCTTGTGGATCTGGTTTGAAACCTGTTCATGTCGGCTTTTGCGTTTGTCCAGGTTGTATGGAATGCGATAGAAGAGTTTTACCTTTGTACTGACAAAGCGATCAAGGATAAAGTATCGGAAATGTACTTATGGCCCAGAACAATGGAAATCAACGTCAAAGACGATCCGAGGTAAGACTTAGCGTGGAAGTCGTACATATACTCATGAATACCTCTCAGAGCGCTGTTGCGGAAAGTCAAGGTTGTCGGGGCGAGTGGTGAAAGACCGTTTGCCAAGAAACCGTGAAAAAGAACACTCTCAATCCAAATTCGAACGAAACCTTTAACGTTTGGAATCTCAAGCTCTTGAGCTATTTGTCTAACTGGGCAAAGGTACGTGACGAGGCTTCTGATTCATACCAAGCCCATCCATAGTGTTTAAGGGAAGAAGTTGCTAATGCCGTCGAAAAGCTCCAGAAGAAAACGGTTTGGTGCCGAAGACTTGGAAGGCAAGCATCACACGAACTGAGGCTCGCATTTAGAGGCAAAGCAAAGAAAACCAAGGTACGCAGAGTCCTCCCTTGATTTGGTTTTTGTTCTTTCTCTGTTGTCTTTGCTGGTGGTTTCTCAGGTTATAAAGAAGAACAAAGATAAAGAACAACCTTCAAGTTCGAAAGATCTTTTAAAGAAAATATACAAAAGAGGTTTAGATGGTCCTTGCGTTATCTTGACATTTGTACTAACTTGGCTGCCTGCGCAGACCGTTTTCGCTCAAATCTCTCGAGCACTGAGTTTTCTCCCCCAATGGCATTGAGCTTACCTCGGGCAATTGTGAAGACTTCCCTGATGAGTTGAGTTCGTCTTTTCTTTGTTTTCACAGGAAGAACTGGTGTTTTCACATGTTGTTCCAGAGGCAAGATTCAGAGCTTACGCACGAGGAAACTCCGGCTACATCGTGAAGGCAGCCATTGTCAAGAAAGAAAGATCGTAGCTCACTAGCGGACGTAGAAGAAACCTGTCGAGAGCTCAAGTTCAAGCGGTTGATTTTCAAGCCGAGTTTCTACTCGAAAAGCAAGCTCTCCAATCCAGTTTGCAGGCATTCGTTTCGTTCAGGGTGACATACACACTTGCCAGAGGAAGCCGCGCCAACGATGGCGTCGCATTGTGCTCTCTTCGATTATTGTTAACTCTATTATATATTTATTACCAAATTAGAGAGAGAGAGAGAGAGAGAGAGAGAGTGTGTGTGTTCCTCTATATCAAAATTTTAAGAGCGGCTAGTTATGTACTAAGTTCACGGACACACGACCAAGTGCCCTGCCACTTGTCCTTCGATGGGAATATCCATGTCTTTGTTGACAAAGTGTCGGCGAATATTCCACTATCCAATACTTAGTAAAGCGCGTTTCAGGGGAGAGAAGTGTGAGGCTTCTACATATGGACACGAGGCGCCGGTGAGAGAATAGGGTTTTTCTTTTCTTTCGCGTGCGGCAATGGGGTTGATCGGCACCGTGCTGGGCCTTGTTGGATTCGCCTGGGGAATCGGCTTTGGCGTCGTCATTGGCTACTTCCTCTTCATCTATTTCACGCCTGTGGATGTCAAGGTAGGGATTCTCGCCATGAATGTAGCTAGATTATGAGGAATTTCTCATGTGCTGATCGCTTGCCTCGCAGGATCCTATAATCCGACCTTTGCAGGAGCTTGATACCAAGTCGCTGCAGGAGCTATTGCCAGAGATTCCTCTCTGGGTTAAAAATCCAGACTATGATAGAGTGAGTGCCAATCTTTCTGTGATTCCTTTCTTCGATGGACGATCATGGTCGCATTTTCTTTTGCCAGGTGGACTGGCTAAACAAATTCTTAGCGGATCTTTGGCCTTTCCTTGACAAGGTGTGATGCTTGAACAATATGGCTAGATTTTATTATATCTTACTTTATGGTTGCATGACTTGCAAATGCAGGCTATTTGCAAGATCATTCGTGACACTGCCAAACCATACATTGATGAATACGGGGCGAAGTACAAGCTACAGTCGTGCGAATTCGAGGCCTTGACATTAGGCACGCTGCCACCGACGTTTGTAGGTAACGTTTTTCATTTTTCTTTTTCTTTTTCTTTTTTTTTTTTTTGTTTTTACGACTTCTTCTCTCAGGCATCAAAGTGTATGATACTCAAGAGAAGGAGATGATTATCGAGCCGTCTCTTAAATGGGCTGGAAATCCAAACATTCTCGTTGCTGTCAAGGCGTTTGGTCTCAGAGCGACTGTCCAGGCTAGTAGTTACAGCGCTTTTTTTTCTCTTCCAGCGTCTGAGCTTTTGCCCTTTCTTCAGGTTGTCGACTTGCAAGTGTTCGCCACCGCACGCGTTACGTTGAAGCCCCTTGTTGCTGCATTCCCATGCTTTTGCAAGATCATAGTCTCTCTAATGGACAAGGTTTACTTTTTTTTTTTCTCCTGTTTAAGTTCTTTTGACATAACATTCCTGCCAGCCTCATGTGGATTTTGGTTTGAAACTTCTCGGTGGCGACTTAATGGCAATTCCAGGGCTTTATGCGTTTGTCCAGGTTTTTTGGAATTCGAAAAAAAGTTTTACCTCTATACTCACAAAGCTGATTTCTCAGGACCTGATCAAGGATAAAGTCTCAGAAATGTACTTGTGGCCAAGAACACTGGAAATCAACGTCATAGACGATCCGAAGTAAGAATTTAATTCGGGGACATCATACATATACTTTATAATTACCTCTCAGAGCGGTAAAGAAACCTGTTGGAATGCTGGAAGTCAAGGTTGTCAAGGCGATGGGCCTCAAGAAGAAAGACCTCATGGGGAAGTCTGACCCATACGTGAGGCTGGTCCTCGGTGAAGGACCGTTTGCCAAGAAGAAAACGACCGTGAAAATGAACACTCTCAATCCAGAATGGAACGAAAACTTTCACATGCTTGTTCTGGATCCAGAATCTCAAGCTCTTGAGCTATTTGTTTACGACTGGGAAAAGGTACGTGGTTCTCCTACAAGCATTATAACGAACTTAAATGGGCTTGCAGATTGGATCCCATGACAAGATTGGTATGCAAGTTGTTCCATTGAAAGGCATCGTTCCTGGTGAAACAAAGACTTTGACATTAGACCTGGTTAAGAGTATGGATCCCAATGATCCAGCAAATCAGAAGCCTCGTGGTCAGCTTACAATTGAACTGACTTACAAAGCGTTCAAGGAGGATCAAGACATTCCAATCGAAGAAGAAGATGCTAATGCCGTCGAAAAAGCTCCCGAAGGTACTCCCGAAGGAGGTGGTCTGCTTGTTGTGACTCTCCATGGTGCCGAAGACTTGGAAGGCAAGCACCACACGAATCCTTATGTGAGGCTGACGTTTAGAGGCGAAACAAAGAAAACCAAGGTAAGTAGTGTCCGGTTGATTTGGTTTTTGTTCTTTCTCTGTTTTGTTCACGCGTGGTTTTTTTCAGGCTATAAAGAAGAACCGAGATCCCCGATGGGATCAAGAGTTCCAGTACCTTTTAGCGGAGCCACCAGTGGAGGACCGCTTGCGAGTGGAAGTCATAAGTAAAGCAATGGGAATTGGAGTCCACCTGCGTGTAAGTTTTTCTAGCCATGTACTTCCAGGAACAGCGTCTTAGTTACGGCAAATGCAGGAAAATCTGGGATACGCAGACATCAACCTTGCGGACGTGGTGAATAACAAGCGGATCAACGAAACTTATCAGCTGATCGACTCCAAAAACGGCAAGATTCAAATCGAGATGGAGTGGAGAGCGAGCTGAGCCAACACAACGGGAGACTGTTCGTGGCAGCTTCTTCAGAGGAATCAAGTCATCCGGGGCGTGAGCGAGCGTAAAATGGAGAAACAATAAACAATCCACATAGGCTTCATAATCTCTGTACAGTTTGAGCACTTTTCTGAGCTGTTGTAACTAAGGTTTGATTGGAACTAGTAGTCCAATGTGATGTTAAGACTGGCCACATTATTTTCTATAAAGCTTCCCTACTCTTTTCTGCCTTAAGAGTTCACGCAGTAGCAGCAGCAGCACACGATCCGTCAAACAAGTAGGCAGGATCATACTTCAAGCCCTTGTTCACCTTGACATCACCCACACCATTGATAGCCTTGATCAGCTCAATGATCGTCGTCCGTCTTGGCTACTTTCACACCACCGCTAGCGCACACCTCGTGATCAAAGTCCTCTACCCTCGTGTTGAAGCAAGATCGTTCGCATCTTCTAGACTTGTCTCCCCGGTCTTGCTCGCTCTCAAAGTTGCGTGACAGCAGCAAGTTTGTCATGCCCTCGTCATGGGCTTTCTCCTCTCCGGCACCGCTCCACTTGGCTATAGTTCCAAAACGTCTCCTCGCTCATGAGCTTGGGGACGTTGTCCTCAAAGTAGCGCCGGAAGTGAGGCTTGAGCTGGTGTGGGGCGTGGGCATGTGATCGGCTGACTGCCGGAACTGGACCCTCTGCCTCTTGAACAGCCGGACGGTGATGCCATCTTGTTCGCTCGTCTCGAGCATCAGGTTTTGGATTTGCCGTGGGTGGCAGCGGACACAAGACTTTTCTACTCCACGCACCATGTTCTTCGTAGTGGTAGTCGTCGTTCCCAGCATCACTCGTTCTTCTTCATCATCAAGGCTTGCAAGACAGAATGGAATCAAGTGCTAGACAAGATGGTAAACCTGTCTCATACAATTGCTAGAAGTCCCAATGCGTTTTAGCGGCATTGCCCAGCTTGAGAGGCCATCTGTTGAAAGGTTTGAAGACCACCACCTTTTATCACCAGTGTCTAAGAATTCTTGTTTTAAGAAAATTAAAAGAGTTTAAAGAAAAAAAATTTACATGGAGATGGGAGGTATCGATCCTCCTACCTGTTATATGCGGAACAACTGCTCTACCATTTGAGCTACATCCCCTAATTGTTATAATGCACATATAAACTAAACTAAATCAAATGAAAATAGTTCGTTTATAATCAAGCTTATGTTTAATCTCTAGCCGCTCAACCAAGCATATGATCAATACACTCAAAAAAGAAAAATAAGAAAAGGAATTCATTTTTGTTTTCCTTTGCTAAGTTTCTGTCTCTGTGCTGGTTGCCATGGACGAGCCAGAGGCTAGACTAACAGATGCCAAGATGGCTACTGAGTTACCACCCGGCTGACCAGTGGCTCTTTTTCAATAATTCGACATCTACACAAAGATGGTTTAGTTTGATGCATATATATTCTGATACAAATTTCAAGAAGTTCCGTTGTGGAAGAATAATCAAAACCATTGCTTTTGAAGCTCCGGGCTCCTCATTGGTTTTACCCCTGCTGTAAATATTTGTTGAAGAAGGTATGTCACTTCCATTGCATGCCAGACATTTACTTATGTTGCTCATGGTTTGGATCCCTCTCTCCGGAGATCTAAGCCATTCTAGGTAATAAAACTCTAAATCTCTTTTGATGCTCTCACATTTTCTATTCTACTTTTTGCAGCGCAAACTTTTGAAAGTGGAGAGGACAAAAGTAAGCTGCACTTAAATGTATACTACCTACCAAGTTACAAATATAGATACTTGAAGCAGAGTTTTTACGTATTGCAAGTCTCTCATAGCATCAGGGTCCAGGAATTCCACTTGATTGGCATGGATTTGAGCTTCAACTTCCTTGACGAGTTGGTTCACTTTTCTTTTAAAGTCGATGCAGAGGAGAATGTAGTCATGGTTCGCATCTACTACTGTGTTCATTAAACCATCTGCTAGCGAGAGAAAAGGTTCCAAAGCGTTACTGTGGAGAGATTAAAGCCTCGAGATGCAAGGATGTTGGAGGCGCTGGTGATACTCCCAAGCCAAGCATTGGCGCAGCCTTACTCTGAAACCAAGAAACACACTGACTTTCTCATATTTGCTTGCCGCCAAGTCGCCCTCGGCGCTAGAGCATCTCAATTGATCAAATATCTTGTATTTATATGAATCATTGGTAGTATTGTCTCAACAGGCTGGTGTTTTCCTTTGTGCACAGATAAAATTGCTGCACTAATTTGAATTTTATATAAGAAGTTAAAATACTTTTTAACCTCTTGGCTCAACATGTTTCTATAGCTCTCTATGATGCAAATTTAACAAGTCGGAGGAGACCGAAGAGGCAAGTGTTCCCCCTTTTCTTGCATTTGAGTGATGAAATTTTAGGCTGGCATAGATGATAGGTGATACTGAAGATCTCACCCACTATTGCTTCTGGTGATCAAAACTGGTCTGGAACTGGCAGGATGACAAGAGAGAGAGGCTGTGGAAGCTCTTGATCTACTATGTACAGAGAAGTTGGAGCCTCTTCTGAGATTAACACATTGAAAAGAGCTATGGTTGCTTTTAACAAGTACAAGATCATGAAGAGGAAGTTGAGGCGATTTCTCAGCGAGATGCTAAGGAACAATGACACTGAGTGGCTATGCTGAAGGTTTTCCCCTCAACTCCTTAACCTCGTATGATCTCAACAGAACCTTGAACGTGGAACAATTAGTCTAGAAAGCGTAGAACTTTTAAAAGTGTAATTGACCATTGTTGAACATTCAGCTGACTCAAGCTTGACTCCTCCGTCACAACCATGGTTGACTGTTATATCAGTGGCTCAAATTTGACAAGCACTAGTCAACCTTAGTTGACTATCTTCAGAAGACCCCCTGTGGATAAAAACAGTGTAGAAAGTTCTTTCTTTTACCTTTGTGTACGAGAGTTGTGTCACTCCACCGATTGGGGTGCCGCAAAATCAAAATGAGGATCGTATGGTTCATGCCAAGACATTGATCCTTGTTTTAACATTTGCAAGATTTTAATCGATGCAATGCAATGCAATGGAAGTGACATACCTTCTTCAACAAATATTTACAGCAGTGGTAAAACCAATGAGGAGCCCGGAGCTCGTGAGCTAAACAAGTCAATGAAAGTCAATAAAAAGTCGCCAATAAAGTCAAATAAAGTCAACATAAATCTCCAAAGACTGTCCATTCATCGCATCGAGCCGAACACCGTGATTGTATGACGTATCTGTGACCTCTTTCTCCGCGGTCCTACCGTATACACATATTTATAGTAACCCTAATTGACGAATATTCACTTGTCCGCCCTGAAAAGATCCAAATATGCATCTCCGCATTTGCTGCTTCTGGTTCTTGGTCTTGATGATCACGTAGGAAGCAGGATCAGCATCATGATCATCGGCAGCAAAGTAGACGGTCTTGACAATCCACTTCATGAAAACATTAGGGCTGTTGTCACTGTCCAGGGAAATAATCGTTGGGAGCGTTCTGGTTCGGCTGAAAGTTTCTGTATATGTCGCCTACTTCCAAAATAACAACAAAGAAAACGCTAACGATTGTCCGTATGTACAGAAATACATTGTTGAAAAATATTGACGAATAAAACAAAAGAAAGCCAAGTGAACATCATCAATTAGTCAATCAAACAAACCAAATAAGTAAACACACCTGGGATCGTGAACAAAACCAGCCAAGCTGAATATTCTACGTCGTAAAGCGTGATAATATTCCGTCAAGTGACCGTGGAGCGTGAGAAATCGCGGTCGTACGGACATTCGCGAGCGAGGGAAAGAGAGGAAGAGCTAGACGAAAGAGAGGGAGAGACAGAGGAAAGAAGGAGCGAGCCGGCAATGGCGAGGAGGAAGAATCGGAGGTGTTCGCCGTCAGCCGATGATCGCGATGCTGCTCCCGCCGCCGCCGCTCCTCCTCCTTCTCCTCCTACTCCACCTCCGCCTGGAAATTCCTCTCCTCTGGTGTCGCTCGAGATGGAATCCAGCACAATGCAGGAGATCACGCGCGTCGTGGGGAGGATCGTCGTCGACAAGCCAGCTATCCAAGAAGCGGAGGCGCCGCAGCCGAAGAAAGATCCACCCGGCGAGCCGCAGAAGCAGCAAAATGCACAGATTTCGCAGCCGATCCATCGATCTTCGCAGCCGGCGGATGGATCCGGCGGGACGAATCTTGCCGCGGCTATGCATGGCGCTCCATCGCGAGCATTGCTCGTCTCTGGGATCCCGCAGCACATCGTCGACCCTCTGGTGATGCAAGATCTGGAATCTTGGGGTCCCATTCGATCTTTCTTCCTCGGCGCTCGAGCGCAAGGCTGTATTACGGTCTACTACTACGATCTTCGCCACGCGCAGGACGCGCTTCTCTCCATCCGGTCGCAGTACTTCTTCCAGCAGTGTAATCCGGCTCGTTTCGCGCAGCATTCCTACCAGAATCCCCAGAATCACCAGGCTTTGGCTGGCCCCTCGCAGCCGCCACAGCAATCTTGCGGCCCAAAGCCATACGAGCCGGTGAAACACGAGCTGGCCAACATCGGATTTGTCACGGAGGATCATCTCCATCGCCAGCAGCAGCAGCAGCCCGAGACGATCCCTCCTTCTGCTTCCAAGTTTTCTCCCTTTGCGATTCCCTTCGTCAGCGATCTCAGCTACAGCGAGGGCCGCGGATTGATCGGCGGATGCCCAGCATGGGCGGAGTTCGTCACTATCTCTCCCTCGTATCCCTTGATCGATTCGCCCAACCAGGGGACCTTGGTCGTGTTCTATCTCCGGATGAACATTACTCACGCCGAACTCGCAAGTATCTTCAAGCAATACGGTAAGCCCATGCATTTTCAAGAATTTGAGCATATCTATAGAACTAGACCATCCCATTGAATTGCTTCCAAGACTGTAGCTTCATGTTAGTTCAGTTTTGATTTGCGTGATCAGTTTATGCATGAATTCTTTGTGGCTTGAGTGATTGTTTTTGTGTGTGTCTAGTTTGGTATTAGTCAAGGTTTGCTCGCGGATTTGCTTGATATCATAGTGGATTCTTGGATATGTATGAATTCTCTTGTAGTTTCTTCGCCAACTAGAGTTCTAATCTAGCGAAAGCCTCTATTCTAAAGTTTTCAATCTTCTTTTAACGCAGGTGACGTGAGAGAAATCCGCGAAGCCCCCAGCAGGAGGAGCAGATTCGTGGAGTTTTACGACATACGGGACGCTGCCCGGGCCAAGGAAGCTCTGGACGGGCTCGAGGTATTGGGACGGCGGATTAAGATCGAATTTAGCAGGCCGTGTCAACCAAGGAACGCCTACAACACCACCCCGGCCTTATATCCTTCCTTCGTCCCGTACTACCCGTACTACTACAACGCAAGCTCCGCCACGCCACCGTACCACCAGCACGATCAAACTACTGAAACGGCATACTACACGTACGGCCCCTCCCCGCAATACGATCACGCCGCCAACACCAGCACTGCAGACACCGCCTACAATTTTGGAAGAGCCGCCGCATTCCACTATTATGTTCCAGGGGCATACAACCTTAGTTACGCTCTCGGTACCGGGTACTATGGCTATCCAAACTACAGCCACCACCACTACCAGCAGCAACAGCTTTACGGATATTACAACCAGCAGCAGCAGCCGCAACAGCAGCAGTACTCCCGGACGTACGCTAGCGCTCCCCCACTGTTGCCGTCACCACGGTTTAATGCGAGCGTACCTCGTGGATATGGTCGGGCTGGACCAGCGGCGGCCTCAGTCACCACCAGGCGGCGCTTTGAGATCAGCGCTTACAATCAGCAGCAGCCAGCGTCGCTCAGAACCCGGGACGAGAGCGCTGCCAGTGCCAGTGGCAACCTTGGCGATGGCAGAGGCTGCATTGTCAGCTTTTCTTCGGAGCGTATCTACGAAGAATCCAAGTGGACTGGTAGGAAGCACAGGGTGGTGAGAAGGATCGCAAGGGACGAGTCTCAGTACGTTTTCAACACGGGGGAGGAAGAGGAAAGCGGACGTACCACGCTGATGATCAGGAACATTCCCAATAAATACAGGTAGACTTGGTCGAATATATGCTTTCTGATCGTTAGCTTTTTTCACCTCTTTTCTTTTGTTGTAGCCTTCGCATAGTGATTCGGGTGCTGGACCAGCACTGTATCACCTACAACAATGGCCTGGGAGAGGACGAAAAGGTTTCTGCTTACGACTTTGTTTATCTCCCAGTGGATTTCATGTAAGCCACGAAACCTTTACGCTTGCTTTCTTTTCCTTCATATTGATTACTGTCGTCAGCTATGATCAATTAATACTGGAGCTATGCGCACGCAGGAACAGATCCAACCTTGGATACGCCTTCGTTAATTTCACCACGGTGGTGGCAACCAAAAGGCTGCACAACGACTTCCACGGCCGACGCTGGGAGGAATTCAAGTCCCGGAAAGTCTGTCAGGTTGCTTATGCCCGGCTCCAGGCGAGTAAAACTCTAGAACCAAACGATCTCGGATAGCTGACTTGTCAACATTGTTTTGCTACAGGGCCGAGAACAACTAGAGGAGCACTTCAAGAACTCCCGATTTGCCTGTGACACCGACGAGTACTTGCCGCTGGTGTTTAGTCCTCCAAGGACGGGCTTGCAGTGTTCTTCGCCAACGGTGGTGTCCTCCTTGGCCGCGAGAAAGGCCGGGGGCAAGCGTCTGGAGATTAAGTCACTCGAGAATTTGCCGACACCAGATCCATCGCAGGAGGCGACCGAAGCGCCACAGACAAGCATTGATCTCGAGTCGGGATCCGAGCAGCCGTGGGAGGGCGATCAGATTGACGACGACGACGACGAGAACTTTGAGTCTGAGGATCTGGAAGAAGAGCTGGACGAAGACGATGACGATGGTGGATCCTCGCAGGATAATGACGAAGATGGAGAAGGCAACCAGTGAGAGTGGTGAGCGCTCTCTGGAAGAAGTTAACGCCAATGAAATAAACATCCTTCATTCCAGATTTTAGGGTTCTTGGCAGGATGAACGGGAGAACGCGCGGGAGCTCTCGGCCGGGATCAGCAGCGGCCGCGGTGCGCGCCTCCCACACGCCGATCAAGCCGCCGGCGGTGACGTGCCGGGAGCGCGTCCAGGTTGTGGTGCGATGCCGTCCAATGTCGCATCAGGAGGCCATGGATGGGCGCCAATGCTGCATTGTCGTTGATCAGCAGGAGAAAACCATAGAGGTGAGTGCTTGGATTGTCAGATTCCATCGAAATATTTTGGGAATTTGGAGTCTCTGCTTCTCCATTGACACGGTTTCTTGTGTTTAGGTGTCTGGCGATGGGAGGAGAGGCAGCAGCAACGATTCCAACATCAAAGTCTTTACATTCGATCGTGTGTATGATTCCAAGTGCACACAAAACCAGCTCTACCAGGAAGTGGCTCATCCGATCGTCCAGAGCGTCATGCACGGCTACAATGGAACCGTGTTGGCTTATGGCCAGACGGCCTCCGGAAAAACATACACTATGGAAGGATTTGATGACTCTCCAGGTAACAAACTTTCACTAGCTCCAGAGGTTGGGGATAGATCATAGCTTAGAAAAAAATCTGTTAGCTTTTCTATAGCATATAGCAGTTCTAACTACGAATTTTCCTTGTGTTACAGAGTTACGTGGTATAATTCCTCACGCGTTTGAGGAAATTTTTTCTCACATATCTCAAAGCCAGAGTTCCGATCGTTTTCTCGTGAGAGCCTCCTACCTGGAGATTTACAACGAAGAGATCCGGGATCTCTTGGCACCAAGTACTTCGCCAGGGGCGAGACTGGAGCTAAAAGAGAGCCCGGACGCGGGTGTTTACGTGAGGAATCTCACTTGCCTGACCGTGCATAGCCTCTCGGACATCATTCGACTACTGATGGTGGCTATTTCATCTTTAATCCATTCTTTCTAAGTCACAGTAAGAACGGCAAGCTTGGTAAGATGGTTTTTGTTATTCTGGCTCTTGCTCAATGTTGGTTAGTAGCTTACAGGTTGGGAAAAAGAACCGATCTGTCGGAGCAACTCTTATGAACCAAGACTCGTCGCGTTCGCATTCCATATTCACCATAACTGTGGAGACTAGTGTGGAGGATCCAGAAACTGGCTTGCACATACGAGTTGGGAAACTAAACCTGGTATGCACGTTGAAGATTTCGTTTTCTCATCTTTAGGATTAACAACGCTCATTCAGGTCGATCTTGCTGGTAGTGAAAGAATGAGCAAAACTGGAGCTACTGGGGATAGATTGAAAGAGCTCACCAACATAAATTGGTCTCTTACAGCTCTTGGAAATGTCATCTCGGCCCTGGTTGATGGAAGGAGTACGCACATTCCCTACCGTGATTCGAAGCTGACCAGGCTCTTGCAAGACTCACTCGGTGGGAATACAAGGACTGTCATGGTGGCAAACATTGGACCTGCTGATTATAACTATGAAGAGTCCGTCAGCACACTACGGTATGCCAATCGTGCAAAGAGCATTAAGAACAAACCGCGTATCAACGAGGATCCAAAGGACGCGTTGCTGCGGGAGTTCCAGGCTGAAATTATCAGGTTCATTGGCTTGATATGTGTTCTCAAGCTTATGAACTCTGAAAATTGTGTTAACAGGTTAAAAGCGCAGCTTAGTGGCGATGCTGTTAACGATTTGACCAAGGAAATCTGTACGCTAAAGAACGAGAAAGAAATGGTGGAAAAGAACTTGAGAAACTTGAGGCAGCAAGCTGGAGTTGATCCTTACCTGTGCCAGTCATTCAGTGAACAAGCCATTTCATACATTAAAGCGGATTTAGAGAAAAAGGTAAGCCTCGTCAAAAAACACGCCATGTTGGTATGAAAGGGTCCGTGTTTTGCAGGCGCATTTCGACATTGAGTGCTTGCGAGCAGAAAAGGAGCGTTCAGACGAAGAGAAGCAGAAACTGACGGAGCAGCTGCTCAAGCAGTTGAAGGACATGCAAACCCATTATGAGGTATGCGGAATGAAACATGGTTGCTTTTATTAGGCTATTTTTTCTCTTGTGCAGTCGTTTGCCAAGGAAAAAGAAGACCGTGATTTCCTAACTAATAAGCTGAGAGCTTTGGAGGACAAAGTTTTGCATGGTTCCAACAACGATAACGAGAAGCTGGTGGAGAAAGCAAAGCAGCAGGAGGAAGAGCTTGCTCTTTACCAGCATCATATCCAAGAACGGCAGCAACTGGATGAAGAGCGCCAGCGGAAGATAGCAGAGCTTGAGGTAAAAAAGGAAACACGCTTTTGCATTTTCCACTCACTTGGGACGTCGCGTGTGACAGGACGCACAACTGATGGCCGAGGTGAAGTGCAGCACAATGGAGGAAGAGTTGGAAATGAAAACGACCAAATTTCGAAAGCTGATGGCGTGTTACCAGCAGAGCAAAGCCGACTTAGCCTCGTTGCGGACGGAGCTGCAGGACACAATCCACGAGTTTCATCGGGAGCGCACCGATTTGCTTCTCAGTTTGCGCTCGCTGGAGCAGCAACATCAGCTCAAGTCTTTAGTGATCGAGGTAAAAAGACAATGAGCTCAAACGATTCTGATTCTTGTTTCTCTTTTTCTTTATACAGAAATTTATTCCGTCCGAGGAGCTGGCTAAGATCATGAAGAGAGTGGAGTGGGACGACGAGACGGAAAGATGGGTGTTCCAGAGCATGGTGGCTAATTTCCAGTCGGGTATGAGTCCGTTCATCGTGGATCCAGCTAACAAGCAGCCACTTCAAAGGCCGGCATCAGCCGTGGGAAGGAGTAGACCGCCAGGATCCAGATACCAGTAAGCTTCTAAGCAACTTTGTTCTTGCAAAGTTCTTACATGCTCGCTCTTCCCAGGATGGACAACGTGCTCAAGATTGGCTTGGACATTCCAAAGCACACTCTCTACGATTACGAGAATCACCTCGACCGCGCACAGGCTCAAGCTCACATCATGCAGGCTTTCTCCCCGAACTTTGGCGAAGACGACGGCCCATACCTGTCATACGAGCAAAAGACAGGAGCGGCAAAGCCTCTTCGCCCAAGAACAGCAAACAGATGAGGGATAGAAAGAAGAAGCGTCAAAACTCTGGGACGAGTTTACAAAATTTCTGGCCGCGAGGAACTAGCAAACAGATGAAGGATAGAAAGAAGCTTTCGCTCGTTCAAAACTCTGGGACGAGTTCACAAAATTTCTCAACGATCGGCCGAGGAACTAGCTGCACTACTTACTCTCGAAGTGGAGCACTCACGGCTTACTTTGCAAGCTGAAGCCACCGGGCTCTCCATCGCTCATCTCGGCAAAGCGGCTCGGTCCTTCGCTGATTCTCGGGGAGCTTACTTTCTCTTTGGATGCGCTCTTGCTCTTGAGGAGGCCGGCTGGAGTGGCCTGGTAGTTGTTCACGATGCCTTTGTAGAGACTGAACGCGGTCGCCAGCATGCTCGACGGGTCACCGACATTGTTTGGCAAAAGCATGGTTGTCCCCTGTGACAAAGTATAGATAAACAAGCTATCAAATGGAAACGAGATCGTTTTACCTCTTTGGCGATCTTCCCAAACTCTCTCAAGTAGTGCTCGGCAACTCGGAGTGACACGGCCTGCAATAGCATCGCGAGATTGGTAGGAGAATGCGAAGGATAAAAAGAGAGAAGAAACTGGATGGTTTTACCTCAGCGCCGCCAGCGGCGGTGATAGCAGCAGCAAGCGTTTGAATGGCTGCAGCCTCTCCTTGGGACTCTAGAATCTTGGCATTCCTCACACCATCGGCTCTGTTGATATTGGATTGCATTTCACCTGCATGAGAGAAGAAACGAAAGAGGAAGTTAAGTTCTTGGTTGCGAGTGTTTCGTACCTTCAGACTCCAGAATTTGCGCCCTCTTCCTACGCTCGGCCTCGGCTTGCATTTCCATTGCCGCTTTTATGCCGGGAGGAGGTGAGATGTCCCCTACAAAAGCCAGGATGGAAATAAAATCACTCGGATGCTCTCAAACTCACTGATCTCGTAGCGAAGACACTCCAGGCCCCAGTCGTTCGCAGCGAGATTGATCGATTTCTGCAATGGAAAACAAAACAATAAAAAGTGGTAACTTGAAAGCATTTTCACTCACTCACCACAATATTTTCATTCAGCGCGGCTCGCTCTTCGAAGGTCTTGTCCAGTGTCAGCTTCCCGAGCTCGCTCCTCATTGTCGTCTGCGCAAGCTGGACGACCGTGGAGACAACGTTCCCGACGCCATACGACGCCTTCTTCGGGTCCACGATCTGCCAATCCAAAGCGCCAAACCATTAGAACAATAGACAATCTTAAAACACTGAAAACTCTCAAAAGCAGAACGAAAGAAAGAAATAGCCATTGTCCAAACACATGGCAAAGGAAAACCAGGAAAAGAAGAGCTTAACTCTCCAAAGAACGAAGAGCAGCTCACGAAAGCTCTAAAAAAGACACAAAATCGAAGAGAAGACTCATGCTACAAGAAGAAAGAAGAAAGAGAAGTGCTTGCCTTGATGTAGAGCACTCCATCCACACTGATGCTCACATTGTCACGGGTCACCGCAGTCTGGTGGTAGATCGGGATGGCCTCCTCTTTGAGCGAGTGGACATACGCAATGCGATCCACCAGAGGTATCATGATGTGAAACCCAGACTCCAGTGTCTTCAAGTATCTCCCAAATCGCTCCACAACGTAGGCTTTCTTCTCTGGAACGATCCGGATGCCCCAGTTCGTCGGAGGCCTGCTCGCAAACCTTTTGCATTAGTAGAAGAGATGATCTTCCAAGAAAGCAATGCGGGGAAAATACCTCATATCATCGGAGTACCTCTCATTGCTCAAATTCCTGCGCGACAGAGAGAGCTAAGCGCAAGAAACGATCCACCGGGACGACAGGATCTTACCTGACAGAGATGGCGCGCGGGGTGACTTTGCGGAGCTCGCCCAGGCGCATCAGCGATCGTCTTGCCGCCATAGCCATGCCCTAAGTGTGTGTAAGTTCATTACATGCTAGCCTCCTTAAGTACTCTTTAAAATTTTCTTTGCCGCGAAGACAACCTACTGAGGCCTGCCGAGAGGAATTCCTTCGATGTAAAGCCATCGCTTGGTTCCTTCCGGACCCTCGCTGCGAACAAAGCGGCTCCTCTCCAGCAAAAACTTATTGATGCGATCGTTCGCGCGGCTTCCTCTGGCAAGAGTGTATGTCACCTTGAATGAAACGAATGCCTGCAAATTGGATTGGAGAGCCATTCTTCTTTTTAGAGACTCTGCTTACCTCGTCCTCGCTCTCGGTTTGGAAATCCAGTATCTCCAAGCGCTTGAACTTGAGCTTTCGACAGGTTGCTTCTACGTCCGCTAGAAGCCTGGCCTCTCCACCTGAAAGAAAGAAAGAACAGCACGAGCTACGATCTTTCTTTCTCGAGAATGATCTATCGTCAAACCTTGAAAGCATGCGTTTTCCTTGTGGGTTGTCTTCACGACGTAGTCCGAGTTTCCTCGTGCATAAGCGCTGAATCTCGCCTCTGAAAAAACAAGTGAAAACACCAGTTCTTCCTGGGAAAACAAGGAAAGACGAGCTCACTTACTCATCACAGCCAGCGCATCCGGTTCTGCTCCTCCTTCGTGCAGAACACCACAGCATGACTCGTAGCTCTTCCTCAGTTCTCCTCCACCGCACGGGCAAACACTTTGATTTTCCTTCTCGTCTTCGACTTGAGCGCCGCCCTCTTCTTTCTCTGCCGCAGCCTGTTCGTCCGTTTTACCCCTCCGGCTTCTCTGGAGAAGCTCCTTGAACCCCCTGCTCGCTCTTGCCTCAAAACTTGGACGTGGCCTCGACTCCCAGCTGAATTGCAAAGAATCTCGAGTGGATAAGCAGACACCATTTGCGGGAACCGGGGAACTCTTCAGCAGTGCTCGAGGTAAGCTCAATGCCATTCAGTGACAATGGCCTCCCTTAGGAGAAAAACTCAATGCTCGAAAAGAAAGTTCTTGCCTCGGATTTGAGCGAAATCTTTCTCTCGGGTCTGCTCAGGCACCCAAGTTAGTACAAATGGAAAAGCAAAACTCGGGAGGATTACCTCTCAATAAAACTTCTGCGAGGAGTCGACTTTGGACGTGAGAGCGTAGCGCTCTCACGTCACAGATCCCGCAGCCGCGGCTTTTGCTGCTTTCATCTTTCGCAATCTCTCTTGCCACGAATCTTTTTGCATTGCAATGACCTGCATGATGCGTGAGCACAGGAATAGGCAATGAAAAACACAAACCTCTTCACTCAGAAGATCACTCGCCTTCTTTTCGTGATTCTTCTCGACGTGAGAACTTGGAGCTTGTTGTTCCTCCTCTTTTGGAACTGATCCGGAGCCAAACATAGCAGCGTCGTGAGCAGCCTCGGTCCGCTTCTCCCTTGTGAGCTGTGGCGAATTCACGAGTAAACAATTTTGGCTCGATAAACGCTCGTCCATACCTGGCTAGAGTATGAAAGATACGATCCAGCAGTGTTCCTTAGCGAAGAAGTATCGTCCGGACCAGCACCTACATGAAGCAAAAACATTTCCTAGCGAGTATAGCATCACAAGAGAGAGTGCTTACTGCTACTTCTGGGATTGGAGTCTTCTTCCTCCTCGTCCAAAGGAGCACTCTTATCAAAATCAAAGCGCTCCCAGTTCTTGGTGTCTTTGTCTTTGGCCGCTAAAAAACGAAAGAACTCACTTTGGAGAATTTTTATCAAAGATGAAACTAGAAAGCACGAGAAGCACACCTGTTTGGGAGAGCTGGAAGTTCATCCTTGCCTTCACTCTTTCAGCTGGAGTCTAGACAAACAAACAAAAAAAAAAAAAAAAAACGAAGGAATTCATCCAAAACATTTTAATACCGTCAACATACCATTCGATCGTAGTCTGGAATGAGCTCTTCGCTTCTCGAGGCTTTCCCAGATCTGGAACGCTTGGCATTCTCCGGGGGGCTCTTGCTCCTCCTGCTGGACTTCTTGCCGCCGCGATCTGGTTTGCCAGCGCCGGCAAATCCCACTCCCGCCCTGGACGATCGCCCGCGCTCCATAGGGTTTCTCCTCTCGCAGATTTAGGGTTCCTGGTCTGTGATGTGCTGCTTGAAGAAGCAGCAAAGGAAGGCATTCTCCAATCTCCTCAAAGCGTGCATCGATTCCCGGGACTTCTCCCGGGGCCGCAAGCTCCACGCGCAGATCCTCGCCAGCGGCTGCTCCGGCGACACCCACCTCGCCAATCTCCTCCTCACAATGTACCGCCGCTGCCGCAGCCTCGACGACGCGCGCGCCGTCTTTGATTCCATCCCGGAGCCCTCGACATGTCATTGGAACATCATCATCGCGGCGTGCATCGAGAGTGGCGACCTGGATCTCGCGGGCAGCCTCTACGAGCGGATGCCCTACCGGGATCTTGTCACGCAAAACACGCTGCTTCAGGCATTTGCCCAGACGGGGGATCTGGATCGTACAAAGAGGTTCTTCGATCGAGGCCGCAACAAGGACGTGATCTCCTGGAACATCATGATCAAGGGCTTTGGCCAAAGAGGGCAGTGTCTCTCCGCCAGAGAGTTCTTTCAACGCATGCCCCAGAGGAGCGTAGTGTCCTGGACGACGCTCCTCGCAGCAAATGCCGCTTTTGGGCATTTGGAAACTGCCGAAAGAATATTCGATTCCATGCCGGAGCGCGACGCCATCGCTTGCAATGCGATGCTCCACACGCGCGCCGACAGGATCGATCTTTGCAGGGATTTCTTCCGCCACAAGATGACCCACAGGGATCCAATCAGCTGGAACACGCTCATTGCGGCGCTGGCGGGCGCGGGGCACTTCCTCGAGGCCCGGGGCGCGTTCGATCGGATGCCGCACACCAACCTGGGCGCCTGGAACGAGATGATATCGATCTTCTCCAGGAACTCGCAGCTCCAGGAGGCGATTCAAGCCTTCGCCAAGATGCCGGAGAGGGACGTTCTCTCGTGGAACTCCATCGTCCGGGCCTACGCGCTCAATGGGCACCTGGATGAGATCGGTGGCGCGCTGGAGAGAATGCCACAGTGGGGTGCCGCGAGCTGGAATTCCTTGCTCCAGGCACTGGTGGAGCACCGGCAATTCGATCTCGCCACCACGCTTTTCGACGGGATGGCGCACAAGAGCGTCGTGTCGTGGACGTGTATGATCCCAGCACAGGAAGGACAAGAAAAGAGAGGTTCTCTTCCGGAAAATCGCCAAGAACACGACGATCCAAGCGCAAGCTCACCGGACAAAGAGAAGATCTTCTTCGACAAGATGCCGGCTTGGAACTCGGTGTCTTGGAACACACTCATGAAAACCTACGCTGAATCTTCGAATTTGGATAGAGCAAGAGAGTGTTTCTATCTCATGCCAGATCCAAACTTGGTAACATGGAACCTCATGACGTCAGCATATGCCCAGTCTGGGCATTTACGGGAGATGGAAGAGTTTTTCCGGCTCATGAATCTCAATGGGGTTCCTCCAAACGAGAAAACGTTCACAAGCATGATTGGTGGGTGTGGCAGCTGCGGGAAAATCAAGGACGCCCAGCAGTTTTTCTTCGCAATGACAATGGACTTCGGTCTCTCGCCGGATCCAATCGAGTATCGCTGCATGGTGGACGTGCTTGGACGCCGGAGTTTCTTGAAGGAGATGGAGGATCTCGTCCGAAACATGCCATTCCATCCGCCAACCGAGGCTTTGCTTGCGGCGGAGAGCTACTGCCGGATTCATGCTGTGAATTCGTAGCAAATCTCGGGCTCTTCTATCGAAGGAAAATCAGGAGAATTGTCTCTCGAATTCCAGCGAAGACTCAAACTCCGAGATAACGGTTTTTACATGAACAGCAAATGCCCATATACTAGGCATCTCTGCTGGAACTCTAGTTCTTGACAAGCTTGACCTTGTCAATCTTGAGAAGTTTCACGAAGAACCAGTCTCTCACCCATGCCGGCGCGTAGAACATCGACCAGAGCAACGGGACGAAGTGGCCATAACCGAAGTAGCTCGGGGGCTTGGCATCCAGGACCTTGCTCGCCATGGCTCTCGCAAACTCGGGCGCTGGAGTGGACTTGGGGCCCTGCGAGAGCATCCCGCGGTACTCGATGGATTCCTGGAATGGCTTGTAGATCTTGAGGTCGTAACTCAGGCCTGTGGAGAGCGCAGCCTTGCCGATGTTCGAGACGATCGCTCCGGGAGTGACGAGGATCACGTCGATGTTGAATGGTCGCAGCTCCACTCTAGAAGAAGAAGGAAAGTTCCAAGCGATCATAGCTATGCGTGATCATAGCTCTCCAAACAGTTTGGAGAGCTATGATCTTCGAGAGAGACTTGGAAGAAAGCCCACCTTAGAGAGTCGGTTAATGCGTGGAGGGCTGCTTTGGAGGAAGTGTAGCCAGCCATCCAAGGGCCAGAAGCGTACGCAGCGATGCTACCGACGTTCACGATCCTTCCTCTTCCTTGTTTCACCATAAAAGGAACCACCTTTTGGATCAAAGACACAGTTCCTGGGAAAAAAATTGCTCAAAACCGAGTCGCTCGATCGATCTCTAGGCCTCGCTCGAAAGGAATTTCGATCCAGAGAAGAACTTACCAAAGACATTGGTTCTATACGCTCTCTCCAGCATCTCCAAGGGGATCTCCGCGATCGGCCCCAGGCAAGGAACGCCCGCATTGTTGATGAGCACATCGATCTTCCCAAATCTCTGGATCGTCGACTCCACCGCCCGGGACATGGAGTCCTCGTCCAGCACATCCAGCGTAATGCAGCTGATGGAGCTGGGCTGCTGCTGCTCCAGCCCCCGGATCGATGCGAGCGAACGCGCCGACGCCACAACCGTGCATCCCCGGCTGCCCAATTCCGCTGCCAGCGCGTGCCCGATCCCTCCCTCGGAGCACCCGGTGATCAGGACTACCAGATCCTTGGGCGCTAGGCGGGATCCGCCCAAACCCATCGCGATCCTCGTGCCCAAGAACCCTAAAACAGGTCACCACGAACAACCCTAAAACCAGGGCTCCCGCGAAGAGCCCTAAAACAGGGCCAGCACATAGGGCGACGATTTCTCCGGCCGGAGCGCTCGCATTTGCTGCGCGGCATCCCTGGCGCGCTCTCGGTCGCTATCGCTGCGACAGGCATCCAAAAGCCCCGTCCAGGAGACGTAATCCGGCTCGAATGGCATGCTCTGGACGAGCTCCTCCGCCTCGGCGACGCGGCCTCCGCGGCCCAGGAGATCCGCGACGCAGGCGAAGTGCTCCACGCCCGGGGCGATCTCAAAATCGGCGCCCATACCGACGAATTCCATCCACCCCTCGCGCAGCAGCCCCGCGTGGCCACACGCCCACAAGATCGACGTGAAGCTCGCGGAATCGGGCGCGATCCCTTCGATCCTCATCTCGCGCGCAAAGAAGAGAGCGTCGAGCGATCGCCCATTCTGCGCGTGGCCCGCGATCATGGCATTGAAGGAGATGGTGTCGCGGGTGGGCATCGCGCGGAATACCGATCGCGCGAGCTCCAGATCCCCGAGCTTGGAGTAGAAGCTCAAGATCGCATTGCCCACGAGGAGCGATTGTGGGAACTCCGCCGCCATTGCCGCGATCATTCCCGCGCTGGAATCCCTGGAGATGGAGGAGATGGATTGGAGGAGAGTGACGACTGTCACCTCGTTTGGCCGCTCGCCCTCTAGATTCATGGATCGAAACGCGCGCACCGCCTCTTTGGAATGCCCATTCCGGGCATACGCCGCCATGAGCGCCGTCCACGACACCACATTCTTTCTCGGCATCGCCAAGAAGATGCTCTCCGCTCGATCGATCTGCGAGAATCGGCCGAGAGCGACGATCAACGCGTTCCCAATCTTGGGCGATTCATCGCCATCGCCATCGTCTCTCTCCCAATCTCCCAGACGCGATTGGATCATTCTCACGTCCCTGCCGCTGGAGCAAACATCCAGAACTGTGACGAAGGAGACCTCGTTTGGAGCGATGCCGTCGAGCTCCATGGATTGAAACGTATAACGCGCTCTAGCAAGATGCCCTGTTTGGGCATATCCAGACACCATAGTGTTCCAGCTCGTCACGTCTCTAGCTTCCATTTTCTGGAACAATCCTTCCGCGCTAGCCATTTTTTTAAACCTCGTGTAAGCAGCGAGAATAGCATTGTAGCAAATCACGCTGGGATTTTGTATCATATCAAAGAAACCTCTCGCGAGAAACAGATGCCCATTCTCGGCATATGCCACGAGCATCATTGTAAAGGAGAAGGCATTTGGGGTCGCAATGGTATCGAACACAAGCCGTGCGTCTTGGGCAGAGCCACATTTCCCGTACATTTGGAGCAGGGTATTGGCCATGAAACGGTCCTCTTCGTAGCCCGTACGGGCAATGGATCCATGGGCTTGCCTCCCTCGCGGCAAATGGCTTTGTGTGCCAGCCTTGTCGAGCGTGGCTGCCCATTGTCGCTTGAAGCTCTGGGGGGCAGTCCGGGAGAATCCATGCATCCAACCTGACCTAAATATTGGGTGGTTCCTTTTCAAATTTCGCAGCACATGCCGAGAGCGGGCATCTTTCTAGGTTTTGAATATAGAATATATTTGTTTTGATGGTATATTCTTAGAGTATAAGGCATATCCTAAAAAGCTTGACGTTTTCTTCGAGGACTTGTCGGTGGGACACATAAAATAGTGCTGTTCTCCTCACTCTCTAGTCTCGCACTTCCGGCCATGGCGAGCTTTGAAGTGCAAGAGCGCCAAGTCTCAATGATCTCTCCCGAGAAGAAACTGGAAGATGCCCACTACTCCAAGCTTCCATTCACGACTTTCGACATAATGCAAAAGAGAAGCAGCATGCCTTACCTCCAGCGCGTTTGCTTCTTCGAATCCAAAGGCGGTAGCAGTAGCAGTAACGAGAGCTTGATTGAGAGGATGAAGGCGAGCTTGGCCAAAGTCCTGGTAGATTTCTATCCCTTAGCTGGAAGGCTAGAGATAAAAAACGAGGGAGACAGACCTGTGATCTCTTGCAGCGGAGCCGGCGTTGAGTTCTGCGTCGCTGATGCAAACGTCTCCCTGGAGGAGCTCGATTACTCCCAGCCCCGGCCGTGGTTCTCCAAGCTGATCAAAAGAGGAAACTATGAGTTTAGTGGCTTGTCGACCAACATACCTTTCATCACTATCCAGGTAAAGATCCCGCAAAAAGGCTTTTTTCTCGCGTTTGATCTCGTGAAGAACAGGTGACCGTGTTTCGCTGCGGAGGCGTGTGTGTTGCTTGGTCGTATGATCATCTCGTCATGGACGGCAGCTCGCAGTGGCAATTCATGTGTTCCTGGTCCGAGATCTGTCGAGGCCTTCCCATCTCCAGGCCTCCAACTCACGACCGGTTTTTCGAGCAGCAGCACGAGCAGTTCTCCAGCATAACCCCGACCAGTTCCCTTTCATGTGTCTTCGAGGACGTTTCCTCTGGCATGGAGGCCAAGATCTTCGAGTTCGATGACGAGACTATCGAGAGGCTTAAGTTCTTGGCGTCGGGTCGTTTCTCAGCGTTCGAGGTCGTGGCGTCACAGGTCTGGATAGCACTTTGCAAGGCTCGCGATCTTCCAGCGTCTCAGAAAACCAGCCATCAGCTTCCACTCAACTGTAGAAGCCGGCTGAGCACTCCTCTCCCGGCCGGCTACTTTGGAAACTGTGTGCTCTGTGCGTTGGCCGAGTCCACAGCCGGGGAACTTGTGACTGGAGGGCTTCCATTCACGGCAGCTGTTGTCCACGAGGCAATCACGAGTTTCAAGAAGGATGAGATCCGCTCCGCAATTGCCATCTACAACGAAGACACCAAAGGGACTAGCCCGTTCAGCAAAGGCGTGACAGATGGTGTGGATACCTGGGGTGGCAGCTCTCCAAGATTTCCAATGTATAGTCTGGACTTTGGATGGGGGAAACCAGCCGCTGTTCGACACGCTACGAAGCTGTGGAACGGCTTCTGCTTCTACGACCCGTCACCGAGAGGTGGTAAAGCCATTGAAGCCACGGTGTACCTTTCTCCTGAAACAATGGCGAAGTTCAGTGAGGAAGTCAAGACGAATTAATCCTGTGTACCACCTTACGTGTTATATCCAAAGTCCGTCGTCTCGTCTGCTTGTGTGACATGACTTGACTCCAATCAATCCGTGCCTGCTGTTTAGAATATAATATCCCCGAGCCTCTAGGAGTCCGTGCGTTTCTGTGCTGCTTTGCTTGTCACTGCGAGTTCGGGCTTGGATCTCCGACGGGATGAAGATGAAAATGGACGACTTTCAAGTGAAAATCACCGAGGTACATCTTGTCTCGCCTGCAGATCCCACAGAGAGGTGTCAGCTCCCCTTCACAACATTCGATCTAATGCAAAAGAGGGACTCCATGCCATACCTTCAAAGAGTAGCGTTCTATGAATCCACTGGTAAAGACGCAGATCTCCTCGTCCGCAACATGAAGGAGGGCCTCGCCAAAGTTTTGGTGGACTTCTATCCCTTTGCCGGAAGGATAAGTTTCTCAGGAGGTGGCATGCCGGAGCTGGATTGCAACGACCATGGCGTCGAGCTGAGCGTGGCCGAGGCCAATGCGTCACTGGAAGAGCTGGACACCTCTCAGTACTCACCGCTGTTTAAGAAGCTCATACTGCGTGGGAACTACGAAGAGACCACCATGACCGGCACAGCACCACTCTTCGCTGCTCAGGTACCGTAGAGTTTTCCTTCTTTTTCCTGGGCACAGCTCTCAAGTATTCTTGGTGGATCTGTTCTTGGGGATCTCCCAGGTGACTAAGTTCAAGTGTGGAGCTGTGTCAGTTGCTTGGTCCTTCGATCACCTGGCAGTTGACGGGATCGCGATGATGCACTTCATCACCTCCTGGGCCGAGGCAAGCAGCGGCAAGCCGATCTCCAAGCCTCCAGTCCATGACCGCTACTTTGAGCGGAGGAACAAAGATCTGGCAGCCAAAGTTGATGATTCCGCTCCATTCCAGTACACCTTCGTGGATCCAACAGCTGGAGTGGAGTCCAGGATCTTCTCCTTCGACGAAGACGAGGTGGAGAAGATGAAAAAACTCGTGCTCGAAGGAAACTCCGACCAGCAAGAGAACGGAGAACACGAGAGCTTCACCACCTACGAGGCCGTTGCGGCACACTTTTGGGTGGAGCTCTGCCGTGCTCGAGATCTTCCAAAGTCGCAGACGACGAGAGCCCAGATTGCCGTCAACTGCCGCCCAAAGATCGTGCCGCCGGTGCCACAGGAATACTTCGGCAATGTTGTTCTCCCCGGATTGGCGGTGTCCACCATCGGCGAGCTCACGGCACCCGGCAGCAAGGCGGTGGCGGCCAGGCTGCTCAAGAAATCCATCAGGAGCTTTGGAATGGAGGAGATCCGGTCGCAAATCCAGAGCTACCACGAGAACTACCGCAACAAAAATCCAATGGCGCAGGGGCTGACCGATGGAGTGGACATCTTCTTTGGGAGCTCGTTGCGGCACCCTCTGTACGAGGTGGATTTCGGATGGGGCAAACCTGTGGCGGTGCGCCACGGACGATTCCTATGGGACGGCTTCTGCTTCTTCGATCCAAGCCCTAGGGGCGGGAGGAGCATGGACGCCACCGTACATTTGCCGCCCCCAACCATGGCCAAATTCGCAGCTACAATCAAAATGCTAGAACCCTAAAATGGTACTTTCAAAATTTCACATTTTATTTTTTAAGAGTGCATAAAATATGGAAATGAAATATAAAAATATGCCCAAAAACCTTAATTTATATATAGGAGCACGTAATTCAGATTAAAACCAATTTGATAGCTAATGAAATTCTATTATGCTAATATTAGTTTATGACATTATAACTGTACATTTGGATTTTATATCATCCTTTACTCCCAGAATGATATAAAATAGGTTTACTTAGGGATGGGCTGCAATATAAAAGAACATTAAGAGGAGGCATTGATGGATCTATAAGTGGTGTTAGTTGTTCTTAATCTTTTTATATTAGCATTTCAGCTAATGTATATGTACAATTTTTGGAGGATCAACTTGCTAAACATCCTATTGAACCTCATAAATTTGTGGTCCCACTTGCCACAACACTTGGATATAGTTCTTTCCACTAAACAAGAAGCCCATTAGATAAACCATATGCCATAAAATTAAAAAAATATACTATCTACTTTGTACTTTACAAGTGGATGATAATGGAAGTTGTAAAGTTGTTATTGTCCCAGTTATACACGGTTTAGATTTTTGGTAAACTTTGCTTGGACAAGTGGAATATTAATCAAATATTAGTTGTACAACTTAGCATTGGCAATTTGGTAATCATGAAGGTAAACCCAACTCATCCAAGAGATGGCAAATAATCATCCTAATTTGAATGTTGAAAGTTCATGTACTTCATGATCATCTATTTGAAGGTTCGAATGAGCCATTCCACTAAATCGTCTAACTGTGGATGATAAACACTTGTGAAAGTGTGGTATATCCCTAATCAAGACATTAAAATGTGAAATGCCTTAGCCATAAATGACAGACCATTATCTAACAAAATTCACTTTCGACAAAAATGTTGGAACACCACTTGATTAAAAAGGAAGTATTCAACAATAGTTGCAAACGTGCTAGCAAAAGCATTAACTTTCACTCAACGAGTCAAGTAGTTAGAAATAATAATGACATACTCATTACCAGTAGTCAATCGTGGAAAAGGCCCCATCATATCAAACGCCACTAACTCAAACGGATGGGAAATTATAATTAATTTCAACTGTCCTTTTGTAACAAAAGAGGAAGTATTACGAACTTGGAACCAAATGTAGCTATGCACATATTAAATAACATCACGTCGCATCTCTGGCCAATAAAAAGATTTGTGCAACGTCTTGGTCATATGAGAATATCCTATCTACTCGCCTAAAACAAGAGAATCATAGTAGACATGGAGAAAGTGTGTAATAAACATTGAAAACACCACCAATGGTAAATGATTATTAGGATTTGTCCCCACAAAATAAAAAAAGCCATCCTTAAGGAGATATTGAGAATGTAAATGCCAAAATGGCAAATCATCAACAATTGATGCAAGATTCTCAAATCCATTGCGAAGCCTTTGAATCCATGACTCAATATTTTAAGCATCAAAACCTTGTCAAAAGAAGGTAAATTGTGCTTTGCACCTTGTGAACACTAAACATCAAATATAACAACTACTAATAGCATGGAGTCCTTGTCTAAAAATTCACAGATGTTGGAAAAACAAGTTCGTTATAAAAATGAGAAAAGAGCAAAGAAGGAAGAAGAGCTCGAGAAAGGGCATTAACATCAACCATAGAACTCTCTAGAGATAAATAACATCAAAATCATATATCTGAAGCTTCAAAGCCCATCGAGCACTACGACCAACAAAGTTTGATTGCTTCAATAATAAAGTAATTATAACATAATCACCTTCTAGTAATGTTTGATATGCATGAAGTTTTTCAAAACCCCAAACTACTGCTAAACACTCCTTCTCTGTCATGAAATAGTTTACCTTTGTTCGTTATAATGTACAACTAATATATGTAATGGGATAGTGTTGACTAAGCACACTTGGGTTTTCTTGCATTAACACACCTCTGAGACCAATATTAGAAACATCCATATGTAAAATGAAAGGTCAAGTGAAGTCCGAATATACCAAAATTGGAAGAGTTGTTAATAGCTCTTTGAGATTTATAAATGCTCGCTCACAGTCTATAGACCAGATAGAAGATGATATGGACAACGTTTGCAACACTCGCAACTATGTAGTACAATCAGAAAGATGATCAAAAAAACAATCAAGATACTACACCTTGCCCAAGTAACACTGCATATCATTTATACACTTTGGAGTAAGGAATTTTAAAACAACCACAAGTTTATCAGGATCAATTTGCAAGCCCTCATGAGAAATATAGTTAAGTTGTGTCCTTAAACCCAAATACATACTTCAACCACTTCAACTTTAAACCAACATCCCGTAACCGATTCAACACCTTACGAACATCATAAATGTGTTCCTCCTATGTCCCCTCCAAATGGATCAAGATATTATTGATGAAGTCAACAACCACCTCCAACATGTCGCAAAGAACCTTGTCCAACATTCGTTGGAAAGTCACTAAAGCATTGTTTAAACCAAACAGCATCAAGAACTTGTATAAACCAAATGGTGTATGAAAAATAGTCTTAGAAATATCTTCCTTGGCCATCGGCACTACCAATACCTAGAAGCAAAATCTAAGTTGGTGAACTGACTTCTCTCTAGACGATCTAAGAGATTAGCAGTGTGAGGAAGAAGGTATACATTCAGGATTGTCACTTCGTTTAATGGATGATAGTTGATGTAGAAACAAATACTCTAGTAGGCTTTATTACAAGATGAACTTCACATACCCAAGGACTCTGCGACTTTTGAATAACACCCTTTTCCAATATTTCTTTGACATTTATATGTAAAATCTTGATCTCTTTTGGTGACTGTGTAAGGAACTAACTCCCCGAGGTGTGAAAAGCTAAAGGATCCCCGAAAGTATAACCAAAATGATAAAGAGTTCATTAGATGAGACCAAGTCCAAGATTGAGTTTGAGACCGACTCTAAGACCGAGTTCGAGACCGAGTTTGAAACCGAGTTTGAGACCGAGTCCAAGACTGAGTTCGAGATCAAGTCTGAGATTCGAGATTGGGTCCAAGACCGAGATTGAGTTCGAAATTGAGTCCAACGAGTACGCGGGCCGATTT
>NW_003314273.1:79412-265522 GCF_000143415.4 Selaginella moellendorffii
TTGGGGGGGGGGGGGGCTACAGGGGGTTCCAAAAAGTATAGTAGGGATAGTGAGGTTCAGTAATTAGTCTTGAAGGAAATCTCCAGTGGTGCTTCCAAATTGACTTGAGGTTGAGATTGGGGCTAAGGGGCCTTAGGTGGGAGTGAGCATGGACTCAGGTGATGCCAAAAGGGCCACCCAAGGAAGTGCTCAAGAGTAGCTCCCACTCCTAAAAGGAAAACCAACTGTTGTGTGCTCCTGGCTCATGTAGAGTGGTGCCCCACTTGAGTACCTTTGTGACTCATTGGTCCTCACTTTTCCTAGGGGCTTGGGCCTTCCCTTCGGGATGGAAATGGGGGAGTAGGGGTACTTATACTGGGCCATTAGGCCACAATGTTTCCCCTTGGTGTCCCGAAGCAAGTGTTGCATCCAAGGCTTGGGATTTAGAGGGTCCCATGATCAAGTTTTATTGTACTAAGGGATGTTAAAAATTTGGAGGCTTAGCGTGCTTGGCTGCTTGTGCTTGTAGGGAGTGTAGCCAAACCTTAAATCTAGTCTAACCTGAGGAGGGGGATTGAGAGAGATTTGGGAATTCGTGGATGGATGGTTAATGCTCCATTGCTCGTATAGTGAGTAACTGAAACCAAGTAGGACCAAGTAAGAGCTGGTACAATATGTAAAAATCTTGGCGAGGGAACTTAATTAGGGCTAAGGTAGTGTTGGTCGAATAGACGAGGTAAACTGGCAAATTGGAAAGGAAAAATTTATGGCTTACAATTTAGTATTGGAGTTTTTTCCTCAGTTCTAGCGAAGGATAAAGGCAGATTGTTGGGAGATGGCAAGGTAGGGTATAAAAGAACTAAAGTGAAGATGGAACTGTTGGGGGAAGGAGGGGCGCTTCCCCCAACGCTCGCTCAAACACAAGAAATGCTTTACTGCTCTCCACAAAATGCCCCCCCTCGCCCTTGTGAGGCAAAGGTTTTATACAAGGAAGATGGGGAATATTCTGAGGACCAGAATATTCCCTCTCTCTCTCTCACTCTCCCAGTGGCCACGCCCTAACATGCGACCACGATGGATCGCACTGGCTCTAGACACGCAAGAACCCTTCGAAGAGTGTAGAGTGTGCCTCTGCTACTGATGCCAAGTGCTGGTAGCTGCGTGAAATAGTAGAAACTGTAGAAAACAAAGTGGAAAAGAAAGAAAAGAGGTAGGTGTGAAGTTTGGAGACGGGGAGGAAAACCCGGTGGGAAACCCTATAGTCAAACTGGATCTTGAAGGTGAAGAAAAGGTGTAGAAAAAGTGTGAAAAGAGGAGGAAAATAGAGGAAGAAAAAGGTGTGAGTACCCAAAGAACTTAACCCATACCTGGATTTCGGCTCAGAAAAGTGTAATATGCAAATGCAGCCTCTTGATGACTTCCGGTATGCTCCAAGGATTGGCCGAAATCAAGAAAGAAAGAGGTAGAAGAGGGGATGTGTTGCCCAAGGGTGGTAAGTGTGGAAATGATGAAAGATGGAGTGATATGGTGGAGCACCGAGATGGTGGTGGCACTCTAAAGTGGTAGCCATTGATAACCATTGGCCCGTAGAGTAAGCACTGGCCACTCGGAGTAGCCGGTAACTGGTAACTGGTAGCCAGGTACCTATAACCTGTAACCGGTAACCACCTGCTCTCGCTCCTACTCTTGTGCCAGCTCCAGCACCGATATGGTGGAGTAATATGGTGGAGCACTAAGATGGTGGTGGCACTCTGAGAAGGTGGCTAGTCTGATGTGTCGGACTGAAGAAGTCAGCAGCTGAAAAAGATGTCATAGTCACTAGGTTGCCGGCAAAGGGAGGTGGCATGTGTCCACTGAGTGTTGGAGCAGAAGAAAGTGGCTTTGGCTTCTATGGCCTCGCCTAAAGATCCACCTAGGTGCCTTGAGTGAATAGGTTCACCTGGTTGGAAGAAAGTTGCTCCAGAAAAGCTAGTGCGTCGTCGGCAAATGGTCGTTAGGACATCTCGGAAACGGCACATCCAAATGAGGAGGTGTCTTTTGCTGCTGGTGCATGTATGTGCATCCGTGGTATGGTGTAAATGTGACCTCAAACGGAGATGTGAATGATGGTGAAAGAATGAAAGATGCAAGACGGGCATCTAGAGATAAGTGCGGGCAACGCTGTTGGAAGTGATTGGTGATGGAACTGTGAGTGTAGATGATATGGAATGAGTGTGGGAAATGTGCAGGGTATAGTAATGATAAAGGAAGGGCCAAAGAACCTGGAACATAGACCGAGCCAAGCGAGGAACCTCCATACAAACGGCAATGCAGCCTGAGCACAAAATCCAAGGCATGGGCCACGGTCCAATGGAGAAACACCCTCTGAAAGTAAGAAAGTAGCCATGAAAGTAAAGTGAAAGAAAGGAAGAAAATGAAGAAGAAGAAGAAGAGAAGAGGAACGCCTCACCGGATGAAGCGTTTGAGATGAGAGTGGTTGTGAGCATGTGGGAGCTCACGTCCATCCGCATCAACTAGCATATATGCTCCGCCTCCGATGTGTCGCTGGACAAAGTAGGGGCCGGTCCAGCGAGGGGAGAACTTCAAAGATGGCGTGAACTCCTTGAGTAGAACGAGATCGCCATCCTCGAATGGTTCGGCAGACTGCTGGTGATCGATGACTGACTTAATCTTCTGCTTGCCTCGAAGGAGATGTTTAGACGTGGATTGTCGCTGTTCTTCCAAGGCAAGAACCTCCAAGTCACGTGCATGAAGCTTGTCTTCATCGCTAAGCTGCATCGCTGCTGCGTATCGAAGTGAAAGTGAGAGTGATGGCACCTGGATCTCTACTGGAAGTACGGCCTCTATCCCATAGACAAGGGAAAATGGGGTCGCAGAGATGGATGTCTTGAAGGATGTCTGAAAGGCCCACAATGCCGTAACCAAGTGCTCATGCCAATGCCTTGGGTGATCCTCCACAAGCTTTGAGATGACTGTCTTCAATATCTTGTTGCTGGACTCTGCCTGGCCATTGCACTCAGGATAATAGCTGCTGCTCTTCACGTGCTTGACCTACAGCTATTGGAGAAGATGCTACATCACATGTCCAAGGAAGCCGCTGCCGCGATCGGAAATCAAAACAGTAGGAACTCCAAATCAACAAATGATGTACTCGTAGACAAACTTTGCTGTAGATTGTTGATCTGCCTATCGCCAAGGGGTGGCCTCGACCCATTTTGTGAAATAGTCTGTTGCCATGATGATGTATCGCTATCCTTTTGAGCTCGGTGGGTTGATCGGGTTGACAAAGTCAAGTCCCCACTAGAAAAAGGGACCCGGAGAAGTAATGAGCTGGAAAGGAAGACATGGAACATAGCTCCGGGGGTTGAACCATTGGCATTGCTCACATCACTTTGCATAGGCTAGGCTGTCCTGGTGAATCCGAGGCCAAAAGTAGCCATGGTGCAAGAGGAGCTGTGCTGTAACCCGTCCCGAGAAATGCCCCGCACAAGAGTGGAAAGTGCGAAGGAGCTCAGGGACCTCGTGTTCCCCCACACACCACAACAAAACTTCTTGAGAAGTCCTCCTGTAAAGGTGTCCGTCAAGAAGGCAAAACCCCCGTGCTCAGATCTCCAACGCCTTTTGTTGTACTGGTGAGGAATCTGCTGGGAACTGACCTAAATCCAGGTACACCGCAACATCCTGTAATGCTGCTGGGACCACAAAGGAAGTAGCCTCAGCAACCAGGAACTCGCTCGGATCCATCACACGCTTCCACCACATGTGAAAAGTTGGTTGGAACTCTTGGATGGTCACAATCCAAGATGAAGTACGAGGACTGTGAACCAGTCGCTGTAAAAGAAAGGTCAGCACATTAAAATAGACGTGGAAATGGATACGGGCTCCAGCGAGAAAGTGACGGAATCGCTCCAAGGTGTAAACAATAGCCATTGCTTCTTTTTCCGCATCCATATATTTCTTTTCAGTCTCCTTGAACGAATGTGAGGCATAATATGTTGCATGTGGTGGCTTGCCAAGCTATGAACATTGGCAAAGGCATACTCCAAAAGCCTCTGTACCTGTTGTGATGTAAATGTCAAAAGGAAGTTATCGTTCTGGTGGTTGGAGTACCAGGGCCGTGCGGAGTGACTGCTGTAGTGATTCAAAAGCTTGTTGCTGGGACTCACCCCAGATGAATGGAACATTGTGTTGTAGCAGAGCTACCAAAGGCTGTGAACGTGTAGCATAATTGTGGAGGAAATGGCAAAAGAAACCCGTTTGCCCAAGGAAGCTGCAAAGCTGTTTCAAGTTGGTTGGTGGGTTCCGATCCAGAATCTCCTGAGCCTTGGCTACCTAGGGTTTGATCCCATCTTGCGAGACATCAAAGCCTAGTAACCGGCCTTCAGTCACCCCAAATTTACACTTTGCCGGGTTCAACGAAAACCTGTGTTGTTGGCAGCGAGTGAAGATCTGTTCCAAGTGCACAAGGTGATCCTCAAAGGAGTCAGAGGTTGTGTACAGATCATCCATATACACCCTCAAGGCGCCTCCAATCAAGTCATGAAAGGTGTGGGTCATAAAGCACTGAAAAGTAGCTCCGGCATTGCACAAGCCAAATGGGAGGACGTTGAAAGCAAAGATGCCCCAAGGTGTCCGAAAGGCCGTAAGATCTCGATGATCCGGATGAATGAAGATCTAGTTGTACCCTGAAAAGCCATCCATGAAAGAGTAGTACTGGTGTCCAGCCATCTCATCCACAATTGCATTGATAAATGGAGTTGGAAAGTGATCTTTCGCAGTTCCCTTGTTCAAGTCTCAAAAATCAATGTAGAGGCAGAGTTTTCCATTTGCCTTGCATGCAGGGACGAGATTGCCCACCCACTCTGAGCTCTCCAAAGGGTAAATAAAGCCGGCTGCTAGTAGTCACTCAATCTCCAACTTCATCTCGAAGTGAGCTGTCGGGCTGAAATGCCGCATCTTTTGACGGACTGGTTTGGCTGACTCTAAAAGCACAATATTGTGCATGATTGTGTCCATGGGAACTCTTAGAAGTTGACTGTAGTCCCAATCAAACACGTCCTTGAAATCGTGAAGGAGATCCAAGAGCTTTGCTGTGTTTGTTGAAGCAAGCGATGTGGCGATAAATACCGGGTCCTTGTCATCACCTAGGAAAACGGCATGAACCTTGGAGTCTAGAGAAACCTTGGGTTCAGGGGGTTCATCTATCTTTGATTCCTCCCTGACTCTGGAAACCAAAGAGCAGGGAGTGCCTTTTGCCTCTCGCATTATAGTGATTGCTTGATGTGATAACTTGTCTGCCTAAAAGTTTTCTTCACAAGGGACACTTTGAAAGGTCACCTGAGAGAACCCATTCTTCAGGTTGACTGCCCGCTGCCAGAGCTCTTTCAGGTTCTCTTTGCGGACTTGGTATTCTCCAGTAAGTTGGCGTATGATGAGTTGCGCATCTCCAACAAAAGTGACTCGCCTAAACTTGAGATCTGTGGCCAGCTTCATGGCACTGATGGCCCCCAAGTACTCTGCTTCATTAGCTGATGTTGCTGGCAAAGTGATAGAGAGGTCGGCTACTTTGTTCTCCGCAGAATCAATCATCCAAACTCCAATGCCGGCAACCTGGTTTTTGGGGTAGAAAGCACCGTCAAAATAAGCTGTAATCATAGGAGTGGCCTCTTCCTCAAATAAAGATGCTGGAGACACCACATCCGGCAAGACCGTCTCTGGTAAGTCTGGTAAAAACATTGCTGTTGGATCTGGAGTCTTTGTTTGTTGTTCTCTTTGCTTCTGATGCTTTGAGCGCTCGATGTCCAATGCAAGGACTATAGCCAGGTACTCTGCAAGCGAAGGGAGATCCTTCACTAAAGTCCAGTTCAAGTCTGGTGCTAAAGTTTCAGTGTAATACCCTTGGATTTGTACTAGGGGCTCCACGGTAGGAAATTCTGAACTCAAAGAGCTATAACTTGCATGCAGCACGTCCAATTTGCTTGATTCTTCTTGCTAGTTGTGTGACTGGATGTCATCTTTCGTCTCCAAAAAACAGTATGACAAAATATGCTTGAAGTCGTCAGCTACCGGGATTTTAGTAGGAAGATGCTGGCTGTGTAACACCTCAGAGAGTTGCTGAGGAGAATTGAGTTCAGCTGTCCTGTGAAAGATGGACTCGGTCTGGGGTGACTGTGTCATCAAGCTCTATAAGAGAGAGTTGGTCCCATGCAAGAAATGAATCGAGGAGCCCTTCCTCTATCAAGAAACACTCTGAAAAGCTGGATATGTGAGCCCGTACCCTATAAGCCCTGCCCTCAAATAAAGAGGGCCTATCTAGAGGCTCGGCCTTACTCTCAAATAAAGAGAGTGAAGCTGAGAGATGTCTCGGGCTACCTGACTCACCTCCAACTGTGTCAATCGCATTGCATGAGAAAGCATCCGCCATATAGATGGTTGACGCCACTCAGGAAAAACCTCTGTGAGGTCGGGAGGAAAGTATGGTGTGGAGGCCATCTTAGTTCGAGCTTGCTGGGCTTGCTGAGAAAGAGCTCTGCCATGGTTGTTGAGAAAGGTGGCACTATGGGTTCCATCGCTAATTTCTAGCATGCCTTATGCGCTGTCAATGGTGCAATGGGCTGTGACTTGCCAGGAGCGGCCAAGGATGACGGAGTTTTTCAAAGAGGACGTTCCAAGACGTTGGTAGTCAACCACAAGGAAATCTACCTCAGAAATAACACCCTGCACTGAGACCTTGACACCATAGCAAATTCTTGCCGGAGGAACGGTGTGGTTAGCGAAGGTTTTGAGCACGATGGAGGAGCTCTCAGTGATCTGTAGCTGTGTTGAAAGGGCAGCTTCGAGAGAGATAATGTTGCTTCCAGAACTAGAGTCAACCAAAGCATCCATCCTACAAGAGGAAGTACCGATCTGCACCGGGACGAAGAACAGACCAGGATCTCCTCCATATCTTCTCATATCGACAATGTGCACCTCTTGAGGAGTCCTCTTGAGAGTGCTCTCTGGTGTTCCTGACCGTGCAAACTCCTCCAAATGCTAGCCGAATCCCGGGACAAGACACAACATATCTCAGAGTGAAAAGGTGATGGGAGTGTCAACCAGCTGTTGAAGAACCGGCTCCAAAACAGGAGTAGCTGTTGGTGAGATCTTAGGAGGAGGAGAGAGAAGTGACTTGAAGGGGAGTTTACAAGCCACCCTCTATGTCACTGGGCCTGATGCCAATGGAGAGTCGCTCTCAACTGGCACTGGGGGATCTGTGGCAGGCTGAGCGGCTACCTTCTTCCTCGCTTGGGCTCGAGTGGCTGCGGTTTGCTGCTGTTGCCTATAGAGTTCCTCGGCTACCAAAATCGTGTTGACTGATGAGACTAGTGCCTTGCCTTTGCTTGACGAAGGGGCTGCCTCAATTGTTTGTCACTCCAATTGCTCTTGATATGTCTCTGGACCCCAAGACGATGTGGAATTATCAGCGAAGGGATGTTGTTGGACACGTTGAGAAGATGGAGGCCGAAGCTCTGGGTGAAGCTTGAAGCAGTACTATGTGTTGTGCGTGTTTGTCTCGCAGTGAGTGCACCAACGGGACATAAATATGCGTTCCCAAGCTGTAGCGGCCTCTTTCCTAGACTCCACCAGCTCTTGGAGCAGTTTGTCATGGTGTGATTGCTGTTGAAGAATGATCTCCTTCAACTGCCGCATCTCATTGGCAATGTTCTCAAGAGCCGGAGGTGTATGCTCAATAGCGACAGGCTTTGATGTGGACGGGTGAATAGCTGCACAAGGTGACTCTGACAGGATGATGGCTTGGTCGAAATCAACTCTAGCAATCCCCAAGTCGACCAGAAGCTCTCTTTCCAGCTTTGTGGCAAACGAAAATGCCTCGTAGCAAGAGCTGAATGTCTTCTTAAGAAGTTTCCGCTGCAAGTTCCCACGCAGACCCGCTGTGAATGCTGTGATCCCCTGTTGCTCATCTTGGACTACTCGGCGATCCCAACACTGCTTCCAGTAAGCTCAAAACCATGTGATGTAGTCAGGAACAGACTCGTGAGCATCTGCCGGAACGAAAAGAGGTCGACAAGTAGCCGATTTGTGGGTTTTTCTTCAACAAAGCGTTCTCTGAAAGAAGCAAGTAGTGTCTGGAAGTCTGTCCGGTCCTCTGGGAGGAGAGAATTTGCCCAAGTTGCAACTTTGCCTTCGAGAGACTGCAGGAAGTCGCGGCACATACGATCATCGTCGACGATCATGTTTGTGGTGTAGTAGTAATCAAAGCGACTAATATGCGATGTTGGAGAGACTGTTCCAACACCTAAGAAGACCGGCAGATCACTCCCCTTCTGCAGAACATGGAGCTAAGGTTGATCTAAAGGTGGCTGCGCCATAGCTCGTAGATCTAAGTCACTGGAATCTGTCGAGGAGGAAGAGGACTCGGCCCAAGAAGGTGCAGTGTCGTACCTAAGCTACCTTTGGATGTTGGAAAGTTTACTCCGTACCTTAGGGCCTTGAGGTATGGTGAAAGGGTGCCAATTTGTCATATGTCTAGTTTGTACCGGCATCAAATACCCTGAACACTGCAAATGCCCGGTCAAGGCAACTGGGTTGACAGGAGCAAGAAGACTGTAGGCTAGTGCTCAAGTTGCTCAAAATGCCTTTGACCTGTAGGGTAACCGCCAGAGTAGCCACTGGAGTAGCCGCTGGAGGGGACACTAGAGTAGCTGTTGGAGTAGCCACTGGAGTAGCCAGTAGCCGGTGACCGGGGTAGCTGCTAGAGCAGCCACTGGAGCAGCCGCTGGAGCAGCCACTAGAGTAGCCACTAGTGTAGCTGCTGGAGTAACCGTTGGAGTAGTCGAAGTAGTTGGTAGCCAGTAATTGGGGATTTGTGACCTGTAACCAGTAACCCCTACTCTCGCTCCTACCCTTGCGCTTGCTCCAACACCAACTCCTATCCCTATGCCTATTCCTACTATCCCTATTCCTACGCCCCTGTTCTTGTTCCTACGGTTACTTGTTCCTTGAAGATTGCTTCGTTCCCAAGGAACTCCCAACAAAGTTTAGCCCAAAAGAGAAAAATGAGTCTTCCAATCTCGATCCTTCCCCATTTTGACTATTGGTGGGCTCGTTGGAAAGAGCTCAGCCCCATCTACCCTCTATCGTAGGAATTTGGGAAGAAGCTGCCTCAATATTCCCTGAAATCCACGAAGAGGTAGCCTAGAATGCCAACATTGTGGAAAAACATGTGCATGTCTGTGATGTAAATCGATACTAAGGCGCTGTTGGTATTTTCAGAAAGCCTAGGACCAGGAGCACCTCTAGAGATAAATGGCATTCAAAACAAAGCCAGGAGGAGCATG
The DNA here is from genome assembly GCF_000143415.4 of Selaginella moellendorffii. Lineage (NCBI taxonomy): Eukaryota > Viridiplantae > Streptophyta > Lycopodiopsida > Selaginellales > Selaginellaceae > Selaginella > Selaginella moellendorffii. The sequence continues at coordinate 88,730 of NW_003314273.1, forward strand.
AATTCCTGCTCCAAAGATAACCTAATCTAGCCGGGGAAGAAAATCCTTTTGCATGCCATCAATTCGCCCAAATTTAGTGCCAAGAACCACCACTACTCATAAATTTAGGCCAGATCTACAAGCCCAAATGCACTACCTTGAGAAATTCGGCCGAGGATTCAGGCGAGAAAGTGAAAACCCCAAAATGTTCATCCGACAGACCCAAGAAACGTTGTATCTCTTCAGATATTGCACGGCTTGATGAGCGCCATACCTTGCTGGAAAGAGGAGCTCCAGACCTATCCAACACGCCTGAGATCAAAGAAAACCACCACAAGACGAACAAGGAATTCCTTCCCAAACTCTGTGGCCAAAAGAAAAGAGAGAAACGACGCTTCAAAAAGTGTTGTGCATCACGCCGGGTTCACCATTTGTTGGGGGAAGGAGGGGCGCTTCCCCCAACACTCGCTCAAACACAAGAAATGCTTTACTACTCTCCACAAAATACCCCCCTCACCCTTGTGAAGCAAGGGTTTTATACAAGGAAGATGGGGAACATTCTGAGGACCAAAATATTCCCTCTCTCTCTCTCACTTTCCCGGTGGCCATGCCCTACAGAACCTCCTCCAGAGTTAAAGCCTTTAGTCAAACAAGTTATGGATGAGGGATCCTTGCATGAGGACTCTAGTGTGAAAATTTCCAAACAAGAGTTCGGTGGTGAGGTTTGGTCGTCCAAGGTTTGATTGGACGTCCTAGAAGGACAATTGGCACAGACCAATGCCTTGCTAGAGACTCTTGTATGCAAGCTAAAGCGTGACGAGAAGCAGAAGAAAAAGCGAAAGACTGTAGATGCTGGCAGTGTAGAAGGTGTGGACCTTTCGGTGGGGATTAAGGCGGAACCAAACAAGGTTAAAGAAACCAAAGTGGAATAAATCTCTCAAGTAGTTCCCAAGTACAAACCAAAGCCTCTACCAATCTTTAAGGGAGTGAATGATTATAAGGTGGTGGAGGATTGGTTTTATAATATGGAGGATTACTTCTGAGTGTTGCAGTTATCGAGCTTAGAGAAGGTCTCATATGCAAAACCATACTTGGTGGATAATGCCAAATCTTGGTGGAAAACAATAAAGGCCACTTGGGAATGATGAAGGTGAAGATTTGCACAACTTATGTTCCTCCAAATGTTACTCTGCACCTAAGGGATGAGTTGAGTAGGCTGAAGTAGATCAGAACCATTCAAGAGTATATGAATGCATTTATGGCAAAAAGGATATTTGTCACAGACATGGGTGATATGGATGTGTTTTATGCCTTCATATTAGGCTTGCAAACCTGGCCTCAAGGCAAGGTGATGCGTTAGAACCTGACCAACTACAAAGAAGCATTGGATGTAGCTATCAAAGTGCATTTCAATAATAACCTGCAAAAGGGGAACGCAACGGGGTCAAGGTCCACATTTGGGAAAGGGGCCAAACCAAGGGGGACATTCAAGAAGAGTCTTTTTAAGAATGAGTCCTCAGGGTTCTAGAAAGGTAAGTCTGGTGGCTAGCGAGTAAGTACGTGGGGGAGTCAAGTGAAAAGGGAAAAACCTATGGATAAAAAGGTCACGTCTGTTAGTAGTGTGGGAAACAACGTATGCTTCAATTGCGGTGAAGCGAGACACTTTTCGAGGGAATGTTTCTACCCGAAGAAGGCCAAAGTTAATATGGCCATCAAATTGGGTGAAATCTAAATTGAGATATGTGATCCAGTCCTTAGCTCAAAGTTACTCATTATACAAGCAGCTTTGGTAGAGAGTTGTTCGCAACATCTACTATCCAAGGGAAATTCGGAGGTAGTTTTGTCTTTATTGACACGGGTGGTTTGGATACTTTTGTGGCTATAGACATAGTCCAGCAAGCTGGACTAACAATGCAGTGGCTGGGTGAACCAAGGACTATAGCGTTTGTTCAAGGTAGCCAAAGCACTGATGAAGTACTATAGAGTTGAAATAAGGATATGGAAAATAGATATGGATTTCACTATGTTGAACATGGCAGAATTTGATGTAATCTTCGGGATGGATTAGTTCAATTGGTTCATGATAGCCTTGCATGGACAAAGTAAGAACCTTGTGGTACTGGTGAATGCCCCATAAAATTGAGCTGGTCTGGTGCTAAGGCGGTGGTTCGCATTTTGACCGCTTCAGCTTTAAACCAACATCGTGTAGCCAATCCAAAACTTTACAAACATCACGAATATGCTCCTCCCACATCCCCTCCGAGTGGATCAAGACATCATCAATGAAGTCAGCAGTCACCTCCGACATATTGCAAAGAACCTTGTCCATCATCTACTGGAAAGTTGCTGGACCATTGTTCAAACCAAATGGCATCACCAAGAACTTGTACAAAGCAAATGGTGTATGAAAAGTAGTCTTAGGAATATCTTCTTTGGCCATTGGTACTTGCTAGTACCCAGAAGCAAGATCTAGCTTGGTGAACAAATTGCTTCGCCCCAGACGATCCAAGAGATTAGCAGTGTGAGGAAGAGGGTACACATTCGAGATCGTCACTTCATTTAACGGATGATAGTCAATGTAGAAATGAATACTCCCATCAAGCTTCGTCACAAGATAAGGTTCACATGCCCAAGGACTCTGCAACTTCCAAATAACACCCTTCTCCAACATCTCTTTGACGGTTGCATGTAAAATCTTGATTTCCTTGGGTGACCAATGACAAACAGGAACCTTGATTAGACGAGCATCCTTGGTTGGAATTGGATGACATGTGGCAATCTTGGCCCCAGACGATATGTCAAATTCAAAGAGATCAGAATACTCCTTCCCTCACGAGAAATATAGTACCCAAGATAAGTTGTATCCTTAGACCCAAACACGCACTTCGACCGCTTCAGCCAGTAAACCGCCGCAACACAAAGATTATCAAAGGGATCGGAAAAGGGAAGAGCAGAAAAAGATGGAAACATAGTAGGAAATAGTGGGGGAACAAAAGTAATGGAAGTAGAGGTAGAAGTAGAGGGACGAAGAGGTACGAAAGTAAAAGGAATAAATGAAACATAAGGAAGTATGAGATAAGGGGGAGAAGCCTCAAAGTCACACTTGGCATGATTGCGCTGCAACCAATCCATACCAAGAATGAGGTCAAAAGCTTGACTCGGCACCACCCGCAATGATTGCAACTCAAGCTTGAGATCACCTACACACACAACCAGGTCCGCCTCATCCCTTGCACATGTATGTGTACGGCCGTTGCCATAAAAAATGAAAACTGGTTTTGCCACATAACGCAAGTGTAGACGGCAACATGTGGCAATAGGTTGAGCAATAGAAGATAAATTCGAACCTGTATCAACCTGCCGAGTGAACCCCTTGATGATACTCCTGAAAGAAAGATGGAGGGGTCACTGACTTATTCGCGCAAGATCCCTCTGTTACTCGCATGACACCTTGTTTCCCAGATGCATCCAAACCTTCCACTGCAACAGCACCAACGAGACATTGCTGACGCCAAGGTCTCCACCCAGGAAATGGAGGTTGCCAATCTGGAAAATGCCGACAACACTGCTAAGTATGACTAACTTCATCACATGCCCAGCAGCGAACATCATGGCCATGACCACGTCCTCGCCCTTGTTTTTGGACTCGAGCAGCAACAGCATCAACCTCCATTGGAACAGGATCATCACCCATAGGAAATGGAGTTGAAGGACGTGCAACGAGAAGTGGAAGAGGTGACGTTTCATAACGTTGTGCCAAGTGAAGAGTATTGTCAAGGGTAGTGAGAAGTCCAACAAGATCTTAATGAAATGCTAGTCACAACATTCCTAGCTTGATCTGCTCCGACATATTTGGCTCTGCACGAAGCAAAAGACTTCGGAAACAAACGCCAAATTGCATCACCGACTCCGATGGCCCTTGGTGAAGATAATGAAATGTTAGAAGCCATCATCACAGTTATCGGCATGTTCAAAGGCATGTTTGAAGATGTCCGAGAGAACACTCCAATCCCCACAAGTGGCTGTGCTCAAACCATTGTACCACTGCAACACCGTCCCTTAAAGACACGTGGGAAACTCACACAAACGTCGAGCATCATCCCAAGAATGATATGTGGCAATCACCATGATGTTATTAAACCAATAGTACACATCATCCCCAAGATTCTCATGAAAGAATTCCTGCCGAACGCGAGGATTGGCACCAAGAGTAAGAGGAGTTATACCATGTGCCATTAACACCGCCATCAATTAAGTTTGGTTGTTCAATTGCAAGTGCATAGCATCAAGCAATTGTACCAACTGCTGCTCCAGAGTCAAAGGAGGAGATTGTTGATCTGCCATGAAGATGAACGAAAAAGAAAGAGCAAAAGAAGAAAAATGATAAAAAGCTGAAAGAAATGGTAGATCTAGACAATGCAAAAAACTAGATTTAAACTAAAATCCCAAATCTAAGCACTTTTTAAGGACAATCAAAAATGCCCCTCACCTCCACCAATGTGAGTGCTTGGAATATGGAAAGAGAATACAAAAAATGTGCATCTCAATTAGCCCAAAACCCTAATTTATATACATGAATGAGTGATTTAGATTGAAACCAATCCGACGACTACCAAAATCCCACTACGCTAATATTAGTATGCGGCATCGTAACTGTGCACTTGGCCCTCACTCTTAAATATAAAGATATTTAATTTCTTTATAGTTTACACAAAGTTAAAGGTGATGTGTAATTTAAAGTATTTTTGTGTAAATATAAACTCCAAGCTAATTTAGAAATTTAGAAATTGAATTATTAGCATCTTTTATGTATATATCTGAATGATATATTAATATAAATATATAAAGCTAAGATTATTAGGCAATAAAATTTTAAACTAATAAATATGAAAACAATAGCAATTCATTACAAAAGGCTTTACCATATATATATGTATGCACATTTGAGGTAATAAAAAGTTTATATTGACAAAGAAATATATAAAGTTTCTAAATTATGAAATGTTATAATTTAGGCAAGAATTAATCTTTAAAAGAACATTCAGCAATGAATAAAAAATTCCTCGAGTGTTTGTTTAATCAAATAGTAACAAAGTTTTAGCTTCTCATTACTATTTCTATACTTTTAGTTTATAGTTTTTTATGTAAATTTGTAAAACATATTTCTAAACAGAAGCTTCCATAAAAACACACACACACACACACAGAGATTAAGAGAGATTAACAATGCAAGTGTTGATGTTGTAGAAGGCAGTAAAAAATCGCCAAAATTTCTGGAGCAAGAACCCCGAAGGACCGTCTAGATTTTCTAGAAAATGTCAGAGACGTTATTTATTTGAAGTACTTTTTATTGTTTACTCATCGAGATGATGAATCGATAACAGCATCTATCTTGAAAACCGTCCGTGTTTTAGGCAGCCCGGGTAGCATGCTTCCTGTAACGCTCAAGGAATTCAGCAACCTTGTCATCGCTTGGAGTGGATATCTTGATCACGTCCACGGAATTTACAGCGTCCACCCACTTGTAGAGATTGGGCCATTCTTCCGGGCCTGGAAGCACGAATCCTCCTACTTTCTGGTAGGATTTGAAACAGCAGATGAATGGAGCCAGAGCAACATCTGCAAAGTTCATAGCATCACCGCCAAAGAAAGGCTTGCCTGGAGCGATGGTGCCGAGAGCTTCATCGATTTTCATCAGAGCCCACTTGAAGTCCTTGCCAGCTTTCTTGTGCTCCTCCCCCATAGCTCGTATGAGTCGGCTCCCGGCGTCATAGAGCTGTTGGTAAGGAAAACTCTGGTATTGATCAACCCGGAAGAAGCAACAAGTTTACCTTTTTGTCACCAAAGTCTGCCCAGAAGCGAGCCACAGCCTTTTCGTATGGATCTTCCGGGAGGAGCTTGTGAGAACCGGGCCACACACTGTCAATGTAGTCGACGATGACGAGAGACTCGCAGATAGGCTTGCCGTTGTGGATGAGAACCGGAATCTTCGTGTAGATTGGATTTGCCTCGAGAAGCTCCTTGCTCTTGTTGGGTAAACTCTCCTCCTGGTAATCGTAGGACACCCCTTTCAGATCCAGCGCATAGTGGACTCTCAAGCCAAACACACTCGGCCAGAAGTTCAAGAGCTTCACACTGTCTTTGGACATGGCTGCTACTCGCACAAAAGAGAAACTCAGAAAATACAAGGCACAACGTACCAGCGAGCCGGTGGATGTTCGTTAAGGCACCTTAGAACCTTGGTTTCTTTTCCTTGTACTACACACGCAGGACTGGCGAGCGGCAAGTACCACTGCCGCCACAAATCGCCCACCAAAATCAGCGAGAGGCGTCCATCAAGAGCAGCAGCACTACAGGGCAGCAGAGTTGCGATCACGGTCGGTAGATTAACTCGAAGGTTGTCAACTTCAGAGGAAAGAAAGAAAAAAAGAGCACAGATCATTCAGGTATAAATCAAAGAGACTGACAATTTCTGTTGTGGAGACGGGTTCCAAGTGATGAATTTGAGAGAGGAGTGTTGTACCACCACATCTAACTCGTTTTTATGGGTTTTGGATCACAACTGTACAATAAAAATGGCAAGTTCTTGGGCAAATTAAAATAAAAATTGATTACTTTCAAAAGATGCAGCGGAAGCGTGGTGGGCCCATAACCCATAGATGATATTAATTGTTAAAAAGTCTTAAACTACCACATGATTAGTTTAATATTTGTGTACTTGTTTAATGCTAAAATAATAAAATTTTAATTTTAATATTAAAAGGGTTATCGAGAAAATTTGCAACAGAAATGAGATGGATCTTTCTAAATTATAAATTAGAATAAATTGCCAATATTTGACTCGCAAGCAAGACGACCAGCTTTGCGACAAATGGATATTAGGTTATATACATCGGTTCTTCTTGCACATCGTTCACATGCTCGAGGTGGACAAGTACCCGTATCGCAACATAAGTGCTTGCAATTCTTGTGTCACTGGCAGTGCAGCTAAGATGGTTTCTTTTCCTTGTACTACAAATGCAGGACCGGCGAGTGGCAAGTACCACTCCCACCACAAATTGCCCACCAAAGTCAGCGTCCATCAAGAGCAGCAGCACTACAGGGCAGCAGAGTTGCAGTCACGGTCGGTATATTAACTTGAAGGTTGTCAACTCGCTGGAAGGCTCTTTTGGAGTAGATGGGTTGATGCAAACGGTCAGACGTCACAAGGGGATATATATCCTGCAAGAAATAACAGGGAATAAATAAAAAAGAGAACAGATCATTCAGGTATAAATCAAAGAGGTTGACAATTTCTGTTGTGGAGATGGTTCCAGGTGATGAGAAGAGTGTTGTACCACACACATCTAACTCATTTTTATGGGTTTTGGATCACATCTGTACAATAAAAATGACAAGTTCTAATAAAAATTGATCACTCTCAAAATATCAGAGTGGCGCAAACCAATGATATTAATTGTTAAAAAGTCTTAACTACCATATGATTTACTTGTTTAACTATTTAGGGCTAAAATAACAAACTTTTCATTTTAATATTAAAAGGGTTAAGAGAATCTAAATTATAAATTAGAATAAATTGCCAATATTTGACTCGCATGCAAGAACCTTTTTGGTAAGTATTGAATGTTGAGATTCAAACTTCTATCAAGCCTTTGCAACAAATGGATATCAGGTTATATATAGCAGTTCTTCTTTATTCAAAGAAGTATCTACATATATACATCGAGATTTCAAGTTTGGCACATCCTACTTTATGTAGACCCAATAGCTCACTTCCTGATAACCTCGGCAAATCTAGCAACCTTGTCTGGGCTTGGAGTGGATTTCCTGATTGCTTCTATAAACTTAATAGTGCTTACCCACTTGTGGAATTCTTTTGGGCCCAAAAGCATGAATCCTCCCACTTTCTGGTAGTCTTTTAACTAGTAGATGAATGGAGCTAGAGCAACATTTGCAAAGTTCATAGCATTGCCGCTGTTAGAGCGATAGGAAAACCACGAAGCAGAACCTAAACCCTCCATGTGCCATGTGTCACATGCCACATGTCCAAGGATAGTAGAGTGGAACCCAAGTTTCAAGGCCTTGGGCCATTGAATGAAGGAACGGGGCCAACTCCCAAGCTTATAGTCAAGGAGCAAAAGAACCGGAGCACAGAATGACTCTTGAATATTCAACCTAAGGAGTGAAGGGATAGGAGTATAGAGCGATGTTAAAACAATCCTAGAGCATCCAAGATCCTAATGCTAGGACCAGCATACAAACGGAGCCAAATAAAGTTTAGCATTATTTTAGCATATTAGTGGCCTAACATGAGGATATGGGTGGAGCTTAGGGTTAGACTTGAATGCAGAACAAGAACAAGAATGCAAGCCGAAGTTAGACTATAATTCAGGTTAGTTAACCATGCTCGACCTACTCACTATCTCTACTATATATTAGAAACCCCTCACAAACCCCTCATAGCACACAAGGGGCATGATAGTGAAGGTGTTTGGCAGACACATAAGCTAATTGAGGGACTAGTCTCAACATGTGGGGGTTCTTGTAACTAGCTAGTGCAAAATACAACAAAACAAGAACTCATTACTAGGTTAAATATACTTAGTTAATAGCACGTAGGAATTCCATCTTTATGCTCATTTGATCTAAGTATACTTGAAATGCCAGTTAACTCCACTAGCACAAGAGGGACTGATAAAGGGTCCAATAATATCAGCTTTCTACCATCATGGCAATAAGGAAAGAATGTCCGAAAGGATTAGCCAACAAGTAAATTTCGATACCCATAGTCACATTTGTAACACGCTCCTCCAATTAGGGAAAATTGACATTCTTGTTGATGCATACTCTAATTTAAACCACTGGCAAAGGAAACAACTTTAGAAAAAGTTCACGGTAGTCATACTATGTAAGAATGCACCAATTTAAATGAGTTAAGAAAACCTCTTTGTTTAACACAAATGCACTACAACTTAGACACCTTCTAGCTGTCGCTGACAAAAAAATAACTAACAGAGTTAACCACCTTTGTTGCTCTAGGTGTCACCCATCTTACAAAAGAGTGATATGCCCCTACCCATAGGTGGTATAGAGAGAAAAGCCAAAAACCCCAACCCTCTTGAGCAAAAGAATCAAACCCATTAGTAAAGTTTAAATAGATTACTATAAATAAGCAATTAGAGTTGCTTATATGGTTACTCCCTTTTAAACAAAATAAAGAATATTGAGAGAGGGGTGGGTGATATGACCAGTCGACAGTAACTACTTTATGACTAGAGATTTCATCATGCACGTGAAGTGCCGAAGTCAGTTTACATATACTAGCCTAAACGAAAAGATCAAAAGATGGACAATATAAAAATCATAGACAATGATATCTTAGAGATTAAATTATCAGTGAATAAATTTTAGATGAGAACACAAAAGTATTCTAAATAGGTTATCATTCAATAAACTAATATTAGAGTACATAAACCACCAAGATCATCAATTGGTTAAAGTTATAGGATTAACCATCTAAAAAAATTCAATAGCAAGTATATCATCAAGTTAACTCAATGAGAAAGTTTAACTATTGAAAATTGTAGAGAGTATGCTAAAAACTTACATAAAATAATCTAAAGAACATAAAATATTATTGATTGGCAAGCAAAATACTCACGAATGTATTATCTAAATAAAATAACATCTAATCTATCAAAATTAATTGTAGTAATAATCAATAGAATAGAATGAATATTACAAAGCAAACAAACACTCATTCATATCAACTATTGCACTAGCCAATCTGAAGAGATCTCAGTCAACAATATGAAGGAATTTAAATTGCTTAAATAAGCGTTAGCAACATCCTACCGATTTCTCAAACCTAAGAGACCAATTCATAAAAATCCACAAAGAACATGTGGTAATGCAGAAAGCCATAAATTATTAAGACAATAACTAACCATTATAAAAGATCATCAATAATCCAATCAATAAAGAGATGCAAAATCATCATTAAAAAAAGAATCTGTCATCCCAAAGAACAACAAATTATTCAACATTAAGAACAATCAAGCAAAACTTTTGATAAGGATAATTAATTAACCCAAGTGAGCCATGCTAAGTATCCAAGTAGGTAATACCACCTATACTTAGATTGGGAGTATTGACCATTTGATCTCCCAGAGGAGTTAGAGCTAGCTCTTGAACACTTCACTAAGCTACCATGTTTGTTAGTCTATATTCACTTTAACTAGATGGCAAATAACCATCCCAATCTGAATATTGAAAGTTCACATACCTTACGATCATTCCTTTGAAGGTCTGAACGAGCCATTCTACCAAACCATTTAACTGTGGATGATAAGCACTTATGAAAGTGTGGTATATCCTCAATTGAGATATCAAAACATAAAATATTTCAATTATAAATGTAGAACCATTATTCGAAAGAATCCTTTCCAAACAAAAATGCTAGAACACCACCTAATTGAGGAGGAAATATCCAATAGCAGTTGCAAATGTGCTAGTAAGAGCATTAACTTCCACCCAACGAATCAAGTAGTCAGAAACAATAATGACATACTTATTACTGACAGTCAATCATGAAAAAGGTCCCATCAGATTTAATGCCACTAACTCAAATGGATGGGAAATTGCAATTGACTTCAACCATCCTTTTGCAACATGAGGGGGAGTATTACGAGCTTGGCACCAAACGCAGCTACACACATACCGGATAACATCACATTGGATCTCTGGCCAATAAAAAGACCTACATAGCTTCTCAGTCACACAACGATATCCTATATGCCCATCTAAATTAGAAAAATTATGGTAAGCATGGAAAAAACTTGGAATAAAGATCAAAGGCACCACCAACCATAAATGATCATTAGAATCCGTCCTCACAAAATAAAGAAGACCGTCCTCAAGATAATATTGAGAATATAAATGCCAAAATGGTAAGTCATCAACAAATGATGCAAGATTCTCAAATCCATCACGAAGCCTATGAATCTGTGGCTCAATTTTTTAAGCTTCACAAACTTTGTCAAGAGAAGGTAAATCTTGCTCTGTATCTTATGGACACTAAACATCAAGTACAACAACAATTGACAGCATAAAATCCTCATCCAAAAAATCTACAGATGCTGGAACAACAAACTCGTAAAAAATATGATAAGAGAGTGAAGAAGAAAGAAGAGTTCGAAAAAAAGCATGAACATCAGCCATAGAACTCCCTAGGAAATAAAGAATATCAAAATTATATATTTGAAGCTTAAAATCCCACTAAGCAATACAACTAACCAAGTTCTTCTATTTCAATAATGAAGTAATTGCAACATGATGACCTTCTAGTGACCATTTAGATATGCATGAAATTTCTTAAAACCCCAAACTACTGTTAAACACTCCTCTATTGTAAAGTAGTTCACTTCTACTAGTTATAATATACAACTGATATATGTAATAGAATGGCATTGATCAGGCACACTCAGGCTCTATTGCATCAACACACCTCCAAAACTAATATCAGAAGTATCCACGTGTAAAATGAAAGATTGAGTATAGTTATTGACGATTGTGATGATGCCTTTTGACAATTGCATTGTCTTCGTCAAGAGTTATCTAAGTCGATGATGCAATTTAGCATTCATTTTTGAAGCCTCTTGCTTCGTGTGAAGCTAAATATGTCGTAACAGATTAAGTTGGAAATGTTGTGGCCAACACTTTGTCAATATCTTGTAGGAGTTGTGCATGCACTTGCTCCAACCACCTTTGATGATGCCCTTTGCTTAGCATAATGTTATGAGATGTTGTCTTTTCCACTTCTCATTGCATGTCCTTTAGCTCCACTATTTATGAGAGATAGTCTTGTTCCAATAGAGGTTGATGTTACTATTACTTGAGTTCAAGGACAAGGGTAAGGATGTGGTCATGGCCGTGATATCTACTGTTAGGCATGTGCTAAAGTTAATCACACTTATTGGCATTGTCGGTGTTTTCTGGATTGGCGATCTCCATTTCTTAGGTGGAGACCTTGACATCAATAACATCTTGCTGCAGTGGAAGTTTTGGACACCGAGATACATTTAGGAAACGAGGAGTCAAGTGAGTAACAGAGGGATCTTGTGCGAATAAATCAATAACCCCTAACTCTTTCTTTCGAGAGTGTCATTAAGGGGTTCATTTAGCATCAATAAATCCAATGTTTACTTTCCAAGGTCATTTTTATAACAAAAGGCCTCCTATTATTTTCTTTATGTTAGTTGATATCCAATTTGAGTTTATCTTCTATTGCTTGGTTTATTGCCATCTACATTTGTATCATATGGTAGAGTTAGTTTTCATTCTTTATAACAACGGTTATACACATGCATGTGCATAGGATGAGGTGGACCTGGTTGTGCATATGAGCAATCTCAAACTTGAGTTGCAGTTATTGTAGGTGGTGCTAAGTCAAACTTTTGACTTCATCTTTGGTATGGATTGGTTGTGGCACAATCATGCCAAGTATGATTTTATCTCATACTTCCTTGTATTTCTTCCATTCCCCTCACTTCTGTACTTCTTCATCCCTTTATTTATACTTTTGCTTCCATCACATTTATCTCCCCATTACTTTAGCCTATGTTTCCATTTTGTTTCTCTATTCCCTTTTTCAATCCCTTCAATGGTCTTTGTGTTGTAGTAGTTAACCGGCTCATAAAAGAATATGCTGATCTCTTTGAATTGTTTGAGGCTAAGATTGTGTAGCGCACTTTATCTCTCTCCCCTTAAGCCAATTGGAAAAGGGGCAATTGCTTGATGAGAGAGCCCTTAGTGGCTATTTTATCCCCATTTATCCCCCAAGGTTCCAAAGAGATGTCAATGTCCTCATTGACTATTGACTAACAACCCCTACTGAGCCAAGGGGAACCAACACCTCCATTTCCGCATTAAATCTACCAATTCTTCCATCCCCCTTCAGAGATGTCAATGTCCTCATTGACTATTGATTAACAATCCCTACTGAGCCAAAGGGAACCAACACCTCTATTTCCGCATTGAATTTACCAATCCCCCTTCAGAGATGTCAATGTCCTCATTGACTATTGACTAACAACCCCTACTGAGCCAAGGGGAACCAACACCTCTATTTCCGCATTGAATTTACCAATCCTTCAATTGTGTAAACCAACTATTCCATGTGAGGCAACTAGTTATCCACCCATACTACAGTCCCATGGTGGATACCTTCGTCCGTGGATACTCTACACAAAAGGAAGTAGATATGCATGGATGCCCAATACATACGATTTCAAATTTAGGGGTACAAATATACTTTGCTCAAAGGTATATTATATTTTTAAGTAGCCACTAATCAATGGGAATCGAACCCGTTGTGAGACACAAAATCCCTAGGCCCCAAAGTGGAGCCGGAAGGGCGCCACATGGTAGTGGCCGAAGCGAGCGCCAAACGAGCGTAACACGTTTGGACCAAAAGCTCCGACTTGAAAAGTCAAGAGCGGGAGTGGAACTCCCAACGAAGTGCTCGAGGAACGAGCACGAAGCGAGCAAAAGGCGAGGGTCCAAAAAGGGACCCAAAAGGACAAACACATGACACGTGGGAGTCCGAGATGGAGTCCGAAGTGGAGTCCGAGGTGGACCCGAGATGGACCCGAGTTGGAGTCCGAAGTGGAGTCCGAGATGGACCTGAGATGGAGTCCGAGATGGAGTCCAAGATGGAGTCCGAGATGGACCCGAGATGGAGTCCGAGATGGACCCGAGATGGAGTCCGAGATGGAGTCCGAGATGGACCCGAGATGGAGTCCGAGATGGAGTCCGAGATGGAGTCCGAGATGGAGTCCGAGATGGACCCGAGATGGAGTCCGAGATGGAGTCCGAGATGGAGTCCGAGATGGACCCGAGATGGAGTCCGAGATGGAACCGGGACTGAGATCAAGTCCGAGGCCGAATCCGAAGTCGGATCCGAAATCGGATCCGAGATCGAGCCAGAGACTAAGTCCAAATACTAATACGGGTCAAGGGGTGAAAGCCCAAAGCGTGCGTCTCCCAGGGGGGGGGGGCTGCGGGGGGTTCCAAAAGTATAGTAGGGAGAGTATGGGGGTTGGAGCCCAGTTGGAGCCAGTTGGAGCCAGTTGGGCCAGGAAGGGCCAGTTTGGCCCAGGAAGGGCCAGTTTGGTCCAGGAAGGCCAGACCCAGTGTTGGGTGATGAGCTGACCACTGGGAAGTCCAAGACTAGAGTGAACACGGACCGACAAGCGGGGTAGCTTGGTGAAGTGTTCAAGAGCCGGCTCTAGTTCCCCCGGGAGATCGACTGGCCGATGCTCCCAGTCCAAGTGTGGGTGGCACTACCTACTTGGATACCAGGCGTGGCTCAACGGAACCTCGCTCTAAGCCCATGGCTAGAGCACCCAAGGGTAGAAGGCGAGGAGAGTACCCAAGTGGCTCGCGTAAGGCCACGGTGTTCCGAAATGTTGTCCCAAAGGCCCAGACTGTGGAAAGGAAGAGGAGCAGTCCTCTGGGGTAGTGACCAAGGACACAGTCGTGTGGTGAGGAAGTCCCAGAGGACCGTGGGACTTAGTGGTCGGGCCTGTGGGTCTCGATCCAGTGGCAGTGTTGGCAAACACGGCCAGGGGCAGAAAGGGACTTAGTGGGGACTGACAGAGGGATATTGGGGAAGGCTATTCCCCTTGTCGGTGGGCATCCTAAGGATGCTAAGGAGTGGATCTGAGATGACCACTCACGGATGGTTTGCCTAGTCTTGGAGAGCCAAGACGGTGATGCAAGTGGTATTGGACTACCAGTGTGGCAAAGGTGATTGGGCATGGCCTTAGCGTAACGGGCTGCGATGTCGGTGGTACCTTTGAGTGTCGGTCATGGGATCGGACACGTGGAGCACTTGGACCAAGTGCAAATGTTGAGTGGCATGGATGCCATTCTCGGGGCTAGCAAGTCCCAAGTCCTGGATTGGACTTATGGAGGTTGTGAATGAGACTCCTCCAAGTGGTCGGAGGTGTGGTTAAGTGACTAAAGTAGAATGGAAAATTTAGTCGCTTACACCCGTGTCATTTGCTCCGATATCAACTGTAGCACACCTTATCTCTCTCCCTTTAAACCAACAGGAAAAGGGGCAATTGCTTGATGAGAGAGCCCTTAATGGCTATTTTATCCCCATTTATCCCCCAAGGTTCCAAGGATCCACAGTGACAGTATATTCAAATCTCATCCCATGATCACATGCACTACAGATTGCAACATGTCATCCTATTTCAATTGGGGATGTTTGTCCAATCAATGTTTTTGTTTGTCATTGGTCACCCAAAGAAATCAAAATTTTACATACAAATGTCAAAAAGATGTTGGAAAGGGTGTTATTCGAAAGTTGTGGAGTCTTTGGGTGTGTGAACTTTATCTTATGACAAAACCTGATAGGAGTATTCGTTTTTACATCGACTATCGTTTATTAAATGAAGTGATGATCTTGGATATCTTCCTCATACTAATGATCTCTTGGATTGTCTAGGGAGAAGTCATTGGTTCACCAAATTAAATCTTCCTTCTAAGTATTGGCAAGTATTGATAGCTAAAGAAGATATTCCTAACACTACCTTTTATACACTATTTGATTTGTATGAGTTTTTGGTGATGCTATTTTGTTTGAATAATGCTCAAATAACTTTCCAACAAATGATGGATGAGGTTTTGTGTGATATGCCGGAGATAACTATTAACTTCATCGATAATGTCTTGATCCACTCAGAGGGGATGTGGGAGGAATATATTTGTGATATTTGTAAGGTGTTGGATTGGTTAAAAGAAGTTGGTTTAAAACTGAAGCAATTAAAGTATAGGTTTGGTTCCAAGAACATAACTTATTTTGGGTATCATATTTCTTATGAGGGTTTGCAAGTTGATCCTAAAAAACTTATGGTTATTCTAAAGTTTCATATTTTGAAGTGTGTGAATGATATATAGTGCTTCTTGGGCAAGGTGTAGTATCTCGATCGTTTTGTTGATTATCTTTTTGATCGCGCTATACCATTGCAAGTGTCGTTGAAGTCATCAATATTATCTTTCATTTGGTCTATGGACTATGAGTGGGTGTACGGATCTCAAAGAGCTATTGATGACTCCTCCAGTTTTGATGTGGTGGTTCTCCCAGTAATGAGACTTATGTTTAAATGCGTGTTTGAAGACGTTTGGGAGAATATTCCAATTCTTATAAATGGTTGCACTCAAACTATTGTACCACTGTAGTGCCGTCCTTTGGAAACATGTGAGAAACTCACACAAACGTCAAATATCATCCCAAAAATGATATGTTGCAATCATTGTGAAGTGATCAAACCAATGGTACACATCACCTTAGGATTTCCATGAAAAAACTCTGGCTAAACCTAAGGATTGGCAATAAGAATAGGAGGAGCTATATCACATGTTATGAATGCTATCATCAACTAAGTTTGATTGTTTAACTACAACCACATAGTGAGCAATTGCACCAATTACTACTCTAAAGTCAAAGGAGGAGGAAGTTGCTACTCTACCATGAAGATGAATGAAAAGAAACGAATAAAAGAGGAGAAGTTAAAAAAAGTTAGAAAAAAAGGGAGATCTAAACAATACAAAAGTTAAATCTAAACCAAAATCCCAAATTCTAAAGACAATCAAAGTTATTCTTCACCTCCACCAATGTAAGTGTATGGAATATGGAAAAAGAATACATAAATGTGCATATCAATTAGCCCAAAAACCCTAACTTATATATAAAAGTGAGTGGTCTAAATTGAAATCAATTTGACAACTACCAAAATCCCATTACACTAATATTAGTATATGGCATCATAGTTGTATACTTGGACCTCACAGATCCAAAAATCTTTAGAATTTTTTATTATTTAATAATATTACTTTGCCATTAATTTTTCAAAATAGATAGATAAAAAAAATATTGAAGGAAAATTATTACTATAAAAGTTATATCTTGTTATTGTAAGTGTTATATTGTAGCTCATTGCCTTTGAGAGGATTTAATCCAATATAACATGATTTGAAATAATTATTATATATTTTGGTTTTCGATTCAATTATTTTCAAATTGTTTTACTTATATGAAGATAATGGAAGAAAAATCAATGGTTTTTAACTCAAGTTGTTATTATTACTTTCACTCAAAGTTCTTGAAGTAAATTTTAAATCAATTGTGGGGCTTTGAAATGTTAAACTCTTGAGTATCTCTTCATAGAGAAATAAAAAACATCAAAAATATTATATAAAAATGAAGAGTGAAAAATACGCTAATTATGAAGAATTGGAATTTTTCTTGAAAAAAACAATAAAAACATGTTTTTGAACAAAACTAGTAAGTGACAGAAAAAAAATCATCAAAATTTAAAAAGTTTTATTTACTTAATGGATTATGTTATTATCATTATAACATCACTTGACACATTATTTATCTCACATTTCTGAGTTTTAAAATGAAACACTCATTCTCTTTATTTTCTCTATAGTCTACTAGTTGATTCCTCAAAAACAATCTAACATTGATAAATACATCTCAAAGATAAAAGTGAGAAGAAACATGGAGAAAATATTGATAAAAAAAAGATAGAAATGGAAATATATGCTCCAAGTAATTTTTATAATTTCTTGATTAAAATAAAAAATTCTATAAACTGTATATTACTATGAAAATTTAACTAGCCAGCATTCTTTCTTCAGGGTTTCAGGCAAATCTCTAGAATTCTAGCTTGTTAAAGTCTTTTGATGTCAGCAAAATGATGATTTGCTGAAGCCTGGTAATCACATTCTGCTATAGCAGTGTCTTGGGGGCAGTTTATGCTTATCCACACTCCACTGCCATTTTGCTCCATCGCATGGTATCTTAAAGAGATGGCGGGTGCGTGCTGCAAATGAAGACCAAAGAGACCAGAGTGAACTAAATTACATTGCGGAAAGTTGGGCTCTAATTGTAAACACTTCATATATATTGCTCCCGTCACCATTTTGCTCCATTGGTCCATTGACGTATGATGGTGAGCAAATTAGAACTTTTCTGATCTTTTGGCACGCACGCTTCTATATGGCATCACTTAATTGGCGGAATTCGTTTCGGATGGAAAATTTTCTATTTTAACCGGACAAGAAATCTCTAGAGCCTTCTAATGTGCGCTGATATATATATATATTTCGAGAGAGATGTCTTGTGTTTTCTGAGTTTCTCTTTGGAGTAGAAGCAAGTAGTAGCCATGTCGAAAGGGAGTGCCAAGGTCTTGAGCTTCTGGTCGAGCATGTTTGGCTTGAGAGTTCACTATGCGCTGGATCTGAAAGGGGTGTCCTACGAATACCAGGAGGAGAATTTGTTCAACAAGAGCAAGGAGCTTCTCGAGGCAAATCCAATCTACGCTAAGATTCCGGTTCTCATCCACAACGGCAAGCCTATCTGCGAGTCTCTCATCATCGTCGACTACATCGACAGTGTGTGGCCCAATCCTCACAAGCTCCTCCCGGAAGATCCATACAAAAAGGCTGTGGCTCGCTTCTGGGCAGACTTTGGTGACAGAAAGGTAAACTTGTCGCTTCTTCCAGTGTTTCTTACTACCAACAGGTCTATGACGCCGGTAGCCGACTCATACGAGCTACCACCGAGGAGGAGCGCAAAAAAGCCAGCGAGGACTTGAAGTGGGCTCTGATGAAACTCGATGAAGCTCTCGACACCATCGCACCAGGCAAGCCTTTTTTTGGCGGCGACTCAATGAACTTTGCAGACGTTGCTCTGGCTCCATTCATCTGCTGGTTCAAAGGCTACCAGAAAGTGGGAGGATTCGTGCTTCCAGGCCCGGAAGAATTGCCCAATCTCCACAAGTGGGTGAACGCCGTAAAGTCCGTGGAAGCGATCAGGAAATCCACTCCAAGCCTAGACAAGGTTGCTGAATTCGCCGAGGTTATCAGGAAGCGAGCTATCGGGTCTGCATAAAAGTAGTATGTGCCAAACTCGAAATCTCGATGTATATATATAAATACTACTTTGAATACCCATCTTGGGCCGCTTCGACGAGTCCGGATCCACGCACTGCAGCGCCACCAGCAACGCCCGCTTGAGTGCTCACGACGCTGGTTTGGGCTCCAAGTTTGGGTCTGCTACTCCTTCCAAGCGCCTTTGCCCGACCATGAGCTTCAGCCAGTCCACAAGATTAACCTGTTGTGAGCAGGCAATCCAGAGTCATACAGGCATCAAAGTGAATTTTATATGTACATACCTCTGAAGGAGGCCAGCTATAGTCCACGGGATCTCTTCCGGTGACGACCTCCATGAGGAGGACACCGAAACTATACATGTCGCTTCACTTGTTGAGCAATCCAGTGTTTGCATATTCTGGAGTGACATATCTGCAAAGATCAGAGTCACGCGCCATTCGTGAGACTGTCGAGAGAAGAAATGCTTGTATACTAAGTGATGCCCTCCCGTTAAACACCATCCTGATTCACTCTCTCTCCGCTTACCTGGCGGTGATGTGGCATCAGGCCTTCTTTTTGTTTTTTCTCCAGTGCACTCCCTCTCCCATCTGTAGCAGCTGCGCACTCCCGCCCGCGGCTATCGCCTGCCTGCGGCTATCCCCACCCACCCGCTCGCCCTCACGGAGCGTGTGCCTTAATTACTTCCACATGGCCACAGCCCCAACACTTAGCCAACACAGCCCCAACACTTAGCCAAATTTCAATCAGCGCGCACGTGG
This sequence comes from Selaginella moellendorffii, assembly GCF_000143415.4. Taxonomy (NCBI): domain Eukaryota; kingdom Viridiplantae; phylum Streptophyta; class Lycopodiopsida; order Selaginellales; family Selaginellaceae; genus Selaginella; species Selaginella moellendorffii. The sequence continues at coordinate 108,442 of NW_003314273.1, forward strand.
ACACCTTTCTATGTGCTTTACGTGGCCAATGAGTGTCATGGATGACCATTAGGAGTGGTGCACTAATTTAAATATATACAATGTAAGTATATAAAGAGTTTGTCCTTTTATTTATTCTTTGCTAAGATTGAGTTTTTTGTTTAAAGAGTTTTTCTTTCTTGTCTTCCTTTGCCTAGTAAAAGGAGTTGCTTCTTGACTACTAGAAGCTTTTCTTTTACCTGTAATTCTTTCCACCAAAGGTTTTGCTTGCTTCAAGGATGTACCGTAATTATCAATGTGCTGTTGAAATTCTACTATAAGATGAATAAGATCATTTAGCCTAGTTTTAAAGGTTGCAACCTTTTATTGTATTATTTCTAAATTGTTATCAACCATAAATAAAAAAACTTCTTCATCAGGAAGATTTTATAAGATATCCATCATTTTTTGCTATAATGTTGCTTTTGTAACTTTTGATAGAGTGATATCTTCTTGCTCAAAGTTCATATCAATATTTAAAATTTGTTTAGTGTAAATTACCTTTATAGTAGTCCTTAGCAATATTATCATTATAAAAAGTTGTGTGAATTGAATGATACATAATATTTCTGAGACGTTTCCATATTTCCATCTTAATATCCCAAGATTTCACCTTATGAACAATATGTTTAAGCCAATTCCTCCTTACATGCCAAATACATAATAAAATTTGAAAATCAAGTGTAGCTCTATATAAAAGAAAAAAATTAAATTATATCATATCAAATTAATTACTTTATAGCATTAATCTTTGCTTCAGCATCATTAATCATTATTGCATGTGGTTTCCAATTTGGCATGTGTTCTAAAACTCATTTTTTAGGAGTTATCATCCAATTCTTCATATATTCTCCTTTCTTACTAAAAGTTAAAACCCATGCAATTGGAATACCATTTCCATGATAATCAAAAGCAAGGATGGTATATAATGGAAATTGTAAATTTTTAAATATTATTCACTTAAAAATAAATGAAAATTTTACCTTGTAGCAATTAGTTCCAAAAGTTGCATAAAGACTCAATAAAATATTATTTGCAAAGTCTACGATCTTTTGTAATTGCCAAGTTGTCTGAATCTCAATGGTAAAATAATCTTTACTTTGATCACCTTCTTGATAGAAAAATACTTCGGGATTTGTGTTCTTCCAAATACGTACACTTTGTGCGTCATTTTCATGTAGTCAATAAGTTGAAAGCAAATACTTCCTACACAGATTGTTAATATCCTGTATAGTTAAAAAATCATCTTGACGAGGAGGTTCACTAGCTGACTTGTTCCTTCCCACAATGTGTATATGCTCATTATAAATCTGATTTGATGTGAAATCTTGCTAGATTATATAAATCATCCAATGTCAAATATCTGCTAAAAGCTTCTGAGGAAATAATGGCTTTCCTCCAGTCGAATCAAGTTGACCATGACAAAGAATCCCACTTTTATCACAATGCTCTCTATGATAATATGTAATCTGGACATAATCAAGCCATTTGTAAAACTATTCATCCCCCTTATCGGTTGAACAAAAAAGAACTCAAGGAGCTCAAACGCTAACTTGAGGAGTTGGTAGGAAAAATGTATGGTTGAGCAAGTCATAATATGGTGCATTGGTGTTATTTGAGAAGAAGAAAGATGGATTTATATGTATGTGCATAGACTATCAATTGCTCAACAAATATATAAAGAAGAATAAATACCCTTTATCAATGATTGAGGACATATTCGATAGGTTAGGAAAGGCAAAATACTTTTCGAGGATCGACATAAGGTCAAGATACTACCAAATCAAGGTAGCAAAAGAAGATGTCGAGAAGACAAGTTATCAGACAAAGTATGAAAACTTTGAGTTTTTAGTGATGCCTTTTGTGTTGTGCAATGCAGTAGTAATGTTTTTAGTGCTAATGAGCCACATTTTTGTACCCTATCTGGATCATTTTGTGGTCGTCTACATTGACAACATCTTGATCTATAGTGAGATGCTAAAGGAGCATGCCGAACACTTAATGAAAGTGTTTGAGAAATTAAAGAAACACTAGTTATATGCTAAAGAGAGTAAATATGACTTTGCTCAACAAGAGGTAAAGTTTTTCGGGCATATAGTGGGCAAGGATAGGTTCAAGGTGGATCCTAAGAAGGTCCAAGCGATCCAAGAATGGGAATAACTATCAAATATACATGAGTTAAGGGCATTCTTGGGGTTATGCAACTACTACTGAAAGTTTATTAAACACTATTCAAGAGTAGCCTTGCCTTTAACGGACCAAACGGGAAAAGGAAAAATGGTATGGATAGTGGAATGCGAGGCAACATTTGTCCACCTCAAAGAGAAGTTGGGAACAGCTTCTATGTTGGCATTACTAGACTTTGATAAGGACTTTGAGGTAAAAACGGATGCTTCAAACTTTGCATTGGGTGCAATTTTGAAGCAAAACAACCATTTAGTAATGTTCTTTTCAAAGAAGTTAAATAAGGCTTAGCAAAAGTTGCCTACCCATGAGAAGGAATTGTTTTCAGTGGTTAAAGCACTCAAGGAGAGGCAACACTACCTTGGGAGACACTTCAAAGTTTACACGGATAATATGGCAACGAAACACTTCTTATCACAGCCCGACCTGAGAGGGAAATAGGGTCGGTGGGCCAATGCTTTGGCCAAGTTTGATTGCGAGATTTTATATAAACTTGAGAAAAACAACATTGTGGTGGATGCTCTAAGTTGAAAAGCAAGCTTGAAGTTGGCGATATCTAGTGCGATAACAACCTTTTGGGATGATGTGCGGATAACGTATAAGAACGATGGTGTAGCACAAGAACTGTTGCTAAGGAACCAAGAGGTGCGGGAAGCTTACTAGAGAGGTGAGCTGCTAATGAAAGAGAAAACAGATTATGTGGAACGCAATGAACTTATATATTATAAACAAATGAAGGTGTATATTCAAGAAGGGGAACTAAGGAAGGTAACTTGAGAAGAGTGTCATGATAAACCTCTTGCAGGACATAGTAGAGTGCCTAAGATGATGGGTTTACTTAAAAGGAAGTATCATTGGCTAGATATGGCTAAGGATATCCAAGACTATGTAAAGACATGTCTAACATGTTAGTAGGTCAAAGCTATGACTGAGGCTAGTGGGGACTTGTTACAAAGCATTCTAATTCCAGATTGTCTGTAGAAATGTTTTACAATAGACTTCATCACAGAACTCCCCCAAAGCGAGGGGTTTGATGTGTAGTTCGTGGTGGTGGACTGGTTTTTGAAGATGGCACATTTTATACCCACCACAACAGAAGTGGATGTGGAAGGTGTGGCAAAGTTGTTCTTTGAGCAAGTGGTTCAAGTGCAGGGAAGGCCAGAAAAGATTATTTCAAATCAAGATAAAATTTTCACCAGTAAGTTCTGGAGAACTCTTCTAGAACAGTATTGCACCAAGTTGAAATTTAGCACAATCTATCACCCACATACAGGTATTGGGTATTAAGTCAAGTTTGAGGGCACTAACACTTCTTGACAGATGGACAAACTGAAAGGGTGAATAAGTAGCTAGAGGATTATTTGCGATTTAATGTCTCCTGATACCAGACTGATTGGGTAAATCATTTGGGACTTGCAAAAATGTGCTATAACAACTCACCATATTCGAGTATTAGGGTGAGTTTATGGGAAGTCATCAATGGGCGAGCTATTGAAGGTCTTGTGGAACTCGGCGTGACCGAGTATCATGGAGAGTTATTCACAATGAAGACATTCATAGCGGAAAGACTCAACATTTGGAATCTAGTGAGGGATTCCTTAGAACAGGCTTAACAAAAGCAAACCAAGTATACAAACCAGAAGCTCAAGATATAGAGTTCCAACCTGAGGAAAAGGTGTAATTGAACACCAAGAACCTAAGGCTACCAAGTGGGATTAGCCGAAAGCTGACCCAAAGGTAAAAATGCATGTATTTCTAGAAATGAACTGATCTTGAGTTCTTTAAGCAGGTTTGCGGGGCCTTACGAGATTGAGGCACAAATTGGTAAGGTGGTTTATTGCCTTTGACTTCCTCAAGAGATGGGGAAGATGCACTATGTGTTTCATTTGAACTTACTCAAGTCGTACTTTAAGGATCCGCTTCATAAGGACTAAATAAGACTTTTACCTAAGGTTATTTAAGGGGAAGAGGAATACGAAGTCGAAGCCATCCTTAATGCATGCAAAAGCAAGCAATAAGGATGCGAGGTAAGGGAGTTCCATATGAAGTGGAAAGGATTTCCATACTGTGAAGTAACATGGGAACCGAAAGAGAATTTAGCGAATGCATGAGACCTAGTGGAGGAATTTTTGCAAGGTAAAACTCTATGTACTTATGCAAAATTCAATTAAAGAATTTATTTAAGGAATTGAGCAATATCATATGTTGGGACCTGAAGGCACACCAAAAGTAAGCTAATTAGTATGGGTTAGCTAGGTTGACCATATGTAGGAAACTATGCCTAACTCCCCACGGGGATGTTGAATCCATAGACGTATTTTACGGAGGTTGGATTCGAGTTTCGACCCTCTAGTAAGCAAGGCTGGGTTCAAGTCCCAACCCCATATTAAGAGTGGTGAGGGGAGGGGTATAGGGACACCTATATTCCGTTGTCATGGGCTTTGGCCGAGAAGGCTAACTTACCACTAGAGAATTCCTTCAAGAGTGGTTTCTAGACTTCACTATCCCTACTATACTTTTGGAACCCCTTACACTCCCCCCCCCCTCCCCCTAGGAGACACACACGTATCTCGAACTCGGTCTCACACTCAGTCTCGGACTTGATTTCGAACATGGTCTCGAACTCGGTCTTAGAGTCAATTTCAGACTCAATCTTGGACTCAATCTCATCTAATGAACTCTTTATCATTTTGGTCGTGCTTTCGGGGATCCTTTACCTTTTGACATCTCGGGAAGTTGGTTCCTTATAATTCCACCACCCATAGAAAAAGATGGATGCCCACATTAAACACCTCTTTTTAATTTTACAACTTGTCGACCATGTCTCCGGGGGCATCCCCCACTTAGCAACTTTCTAATTTAGAGTCTCATTAGATCATTAGTGGTAGTTTTTTATTTTTGTTCATTTAATTTTTTCTAAACCCATTAGAGACACTTTCTCTATTTCAATTTAACTTCTCATTCTGGAGTAGTCTTGGCCTTTACCAACATTACTATCACATTCTAAAACTTTAATATTAACATCTTGAGTGAATTTCCTAGGTATATCCAATATCTTGCATTGCACTAATTATGTAAATACCACTTCCCTACCCTAGGAAGTTTTTTACTTGAGGGCACCATCATCCTTTCTTTTATTACATGCCACCCTTGGCACTAAGTTCCATTTATTCATAATTTGTACTAAAGCCATCTATGACCTTATCATTTGATTATTTTGCTGTTCCCTCCCCTGGAGCTTTCACTTTCACGAAATTGAAATATTTGAGAATCCATCTTTGGAAAAAAAAAAAATTTCTACAATCCGTTAGCATCCAACACTTGAGTGTTCTTTGTATAACTTTGCCATTTGGATTTCTTCCAATGGTTCCATAGCATATTTTTGGCCATTGATCTTTTGCTCTTATCTTTTGATTGTTGCATAAAGTAACATAAAATCATTACCTCTATCCTTAAAGTATCCTTTTGGTTTCATAGCAAAAGCTTTATTTTACCAAATTCAAAAGGTGTTCACCCCTAATAAGTCTCTTTATCATTTTTTATTGTGTGTCTATCCACGACCCAAATTTGTGACCCTCCTATGGGTCTTTCTTAGAAACTACTTCCTTGGACTTACAATATCATTACATTGTCATAGATCATTTCCTTTATATGTCCTTTCCACTTATCACTATGATCCATTACCAATAGTTTAAATTAACACTTTGAATTAGGAACTTTATTCTTTAACCTTACAAAGACTTTATCCTTATTTAGCCATAAGATTATATAGTGATCTAACCTTAACACTTTAATAGGTTGTTAATAGGTACTAGGTCTTCTAGACCTTTAAGTTGTTGACCATAACCTCGAGGGCATCCCCTACACTTAGTAGTGTGCCCAAGCCAACCCTTTTAGGAAAAGGGTTTATAGCAATTGAGTTTGGGTGTCCCAATCTCATTCACTACGTTTTTTGTGCTATTTATACCAAAGTGTTCAAATTAAATATGTCAAACTTTCACACTAAGTAATCTAACTATGCATCATGACTTCGAGGCATCCCTTGCTTGGTGTGTGCCCAAGCTAGCCTCCATACTAAGAGTCCATAACCATCACCAAATGAGTGTCTTCATATTCCAAATTATCACTATACCCTAGTGAGTTGGGACTTGAACTCAAACACTAGAGAGCTAGGATTCAAACTTAACCTCCACATATATATATTTATGGGTGGCATCACCAAGGATGCTTAGTGTGACTCCCCATGTTGGTGCATTAACCTGTATCTAAAGCACGTTATAGATCACAATTTAAGAACTTAGTTCCTCCGAATTACAAAGTCCTCTTACTTGACAAATCTGTGATTATGCATGAACTCCTCATGCTTGGCCCCATACACCTTCAAATAGGGTCTTTGTTCCCCTAACTTGCCAATCTCACTTAACAAGTCGATCAGTGTAATATGGTTTTATGCATAAGTATGTAAGTCCTCAACCATTGACTTTTGTTCAAAGCCATCACTTTGAACACTTGGGAACTACTTTCTCAATTTTGATAGCCTCGCCTCATGGCAAATTTCAAAACCATATTTCTACTGTGCCACTCTGATTTTGTGCGTTACTATAAACCATTTACACTTATCTTTTTAGCTACTAACCTATTTAAAATTATCTTTAAGAACCTTGAAGGGACTTTGTTCTTTAGTTTGCTAAGGCATTTCCTTTTGCAAGCTTTGTAATTGTTATATAGTTTAACATAGACAATTTTATACTTTAAACTCTCTATGGCATCATAGTTGCTAGTAACAACACCTTCGAGCACTTATTTGATTTTTCACTCATAACTTGTATAACCACTATTAGCTATTTCTGACAATTTCTGTAGTTTGATTTTATCCTTTTATTACTTGTTTTTAGCATTACATGTTCACTTTAGCTATTTTCCTCCCAACTTCTTAGGGTAGCTTACCATTCCTTAGCAAATATTCTTAGAGATGAACCTACTTAATGATTTAGGGAGTGGTTTTTTAAACTGAATATGCTCATCATGTAATCCTACACACCAGGATTAATATCGCTATACATAGGCCTCTTTATGCCCATTGCTAGCTATGATAAAATTATTTTGGCTTTATCCACTTTTGATAGTCAAATTTACTTTGTCTTTAGCTTTTGTTAACCTTGGATATTGGATAGCACCTTCTATCCATTCTTCTTTAGAGACTTTGTCCTCTGGGCCTTATCTAATGCCCCTGTAACACTTAAACACCACCTCTTTGGTGTTTTAAAAAGTGCTTATATATTTCCTTGATGGACTTCCTTAGCATTAAGTATTTCCTATTGATATTGAAACATAAGCATATAACATCCCTTAAGGGATGTATTTAACCTTCTTCTTATCCAACTAAAAAGTCTTTGTGGAAGTTAGTTTCCACTTTTCCAACAAATCATTCCCAACCTTTGTTTAGTTGCTTCATAAGTATCATGTCCTACAATTCATTGTTGGTGCTTTTGTGCCTTTATCAATACTCAATACAAACACATGAATACAAACATACAAATGCCAACCCCATTTCCATTGGGGTTCCCTAGGCAAAGGGTTCTTATGAACTTATTAACTTGACCTCAAGACATCATCCCTTGCGACACTTGGGTTTTTCACCCTATTGACTCAATGAGCTTACTCTCATGACACTTCTCACTTGTGTCTAAGTTTTGTCAAAACTAAAGCAATCATTTTTTATACCAACTATTGATTAGCATTGCTTTATATTGTTTACATACAACTCTACACCAAAGTTGCTTTTTTCTGGGAATACAAATAATATACAACTTTATACCAAAGTTACTTTTTTCTGGGAACACCTTTCCCATAATTTTAGTATGACATATTTTGGGATCAATGAGATATTCACTATTCTCATATTTAGATCTCATAATCCTTCGTAAAGTACAATACACTTTAATCCAAATGCTTCCACCAATCCTTAAGACCATTCATTGACTAATTCCATAGGTCCTAGCCTTATGGCTACTTTTGAGGTGCTAGCTTGTTAGAATATCACTTCTTGTATTCTTGTCCTACTTACAAGGACTATATTTGCAAATGTTATTCTAACACTTGATTATTCTTTATTCCATATTGTCCTAATTATATTTGTTTACCACAACCATATTAGTTAGTTTGCTAAGTTAAATGTGTAAACTCCTGAATTTGGACCTCCCGGGAGATCACCCAACTTAGTACTATTCAAACCCAAGGATACTTAACCCCAAATATCCCAAAACCTTTAACTAATTGGAAAAGAGGATGCATTTTTGTTCATAGGCCCTTTCCTTTTATATTGAACCCTTATGAATCGTTTTTCAAGTCATTCTCTTTAGTTGCTTACAAAATGCTCATTTGGATCACATTCTCAACTCTCTGAGAAAAACTTTATACTATTCCCAAAATCCCAAAGTCGTTCTTTTATTGGCCCTTTTCTATCCATCATATTACCTATATGTTCCGGTATAAACTAAAGTGGAGAGTCATACCATCTCAATATGCTACTTCTCGAAGATAGACCCACTCTTAGGGCCTTATGATGCCAATATGAGTGGTAATATACTCAAACACTAATAAGAGTTGGATTAAGGAATAGCTCTAATACTAAGTTATAAGTGACTAAATTTTCTATTATATTTTAGTCACTTAATCACACTTTCGACCATTTGAAAAAGTTTCACTCACAACCTCCATAAGTTCTGAGTGCTTTATATATCTAATCTTATGATCAACACCCCAAATATATTACCAACATATCAGCCTTTTATGCTAAAGTTATGTCCATTTACTTTTGTCTTATTGGTAGTCCTAAACCACCCATGCCATAATCTCATCTCTCAAAGACTAAGCCATCTGTCCATGAGTGGTCATTCCAAAACCACTCCTTAACATCTTTAGGATGCCTAAAGATATAAAGAATAACATTCTCTAACATCCTTGTTTTGGTCCCATTAAATCTTTCTCCATCCCTAATCATGTTCACCAACACTACCATTGGGTTAGGGTCCGAATGCCTAACCACTACATCCTATTGACCTTTAGGACTTTTTTGCCATATGACTACATCCTTGGTCACTACACAAGAGGATTATTCCTTTTTATTTCCACAATTTAGGATTTTGAGATAACATTTTGAAACACCATGGACCTATATAAGCCTTATGAATACTCTCCCCACTTTTTGCCTTTGGGTGCTCTAGCCATGTGGGTAGAATGAGGTTTTGATAAGCCATACCAAGTATCCAAATAGATAGTCCCACCTACACTTGGATTGGGAGTATCAACCATTTAATCTCCCAAAAGAGCTAAAATTGACTCTTGAACACTTCACTAAGTTACCCCACTTGTCCATCTATATTCACTTCAATTTTGGACTCTTCAGTGGTTATATCATCCCCGCTCTCAATTTTCCATGTTGAAGCTTTTGATCTAAATATGTTATACTTGTTAGACTTCCATTTTGACTATTACCATGTGGCATTCTTTCAGCTCCACTTTGGGGCACAAGGATTTGTGTCTCATAGGGAGATGGTAAAGTGAAAAACTGTGTAATTATATACTATAGAAGCTAGAGATAATAACATATCAAGGATGGCTATAGCACCAATATGATCACACCCTATAGCATAAAAAGTTTGATCCAATGAGTAGCATTAACAAGCTAAAGTGATATAGTCCTTGATTAATGACAACATGATATAGTAAAGAAGACAATGCAATGGAAGATTAGAAGAAAGAGTAGATTTAAATACAGTGATAGTTAGAATTCTAGATCTTACAAAAAGCTAATACTCTTTCAGAATATTCCTGCCCCACTCGTCAGCCATGAGAATCGAACTGGGCTCCGATACCAAATGTAAGCGTCCTTGGGTTTGAATAGTACTGGGCTGGGTGACCTCCTGGGAAGTCCAAACTCAGAAGCTTACATTTAAGTCTAGATTTAAAAGAGAATGAAGACAAATGTGTAAATGGATATGCTATAGTACTATAATTAGTGTATTACTTAGCCAGGGTAAAACACACACACACACACACACACACACACACACACACACATATATATATATATATATATATATATATAAACCTTAAAAATGTATATTAGTGAAATTGAGAAAAATAAAAATTGTATAATTTTATGTATAATAACATTATCTTAATAAATTTTAACATAATATGAAATAAAATCTATAATAATTATTTAAATAATAATAAAACTATATTAATACTTAATTAACTTCTAGGTTTAACTTCTAATTAACCTCTAATTAACTAATTAACTTCTAATTAACTAATTAGCTTCTAATTAACTTCTAGGTTAACTTCTAAAACTTAATATTAATAATGAAAATAAAGTTTCTAATTTATGAAAAACCTTATAACTTAGTTTAGTTTGTGCTGCTCTATTGGCTAAAAAGTGTTTTTATTTTAATAAATGGTAAGACTATCAACTTTTTTTGTCCTAAGTATTCATAAATTCATTTTCATTTGATAGTAATTTCCCCAAAAAATTAATATATTTAATTTTTAGTAAATGTTTTAACACTTAAAATATATTTAGAATTTTTAACCCAAATTTAAAATGGTATTTTATTCACGTATTCTATAAAATTAAAAAACAATGAATAGATTCTCAGTAGTGGAGAAGGATGATACGTCTCTGTCAATGGACATGAATCATATAATCAATCAATAGAGCCTGCCACGATCGACAATGGAGAGAGAACAAGCTGGCATGAGGTCCAAGTCCTTTTCTCGGTCGTTCTCCATGGATGGATCGACTTTCCTTTGCTGAATCCTCTGTCTCCACTGCGCTCTTAAATAGTGATCGCTCCCTGCACGATCGTTCCACCACGATCTTAAATGAGCGAGTGGATCACTCGGGTGAATTGCAAATCGAGGAGTGTTGTTGCTGTTGTTGTTGTTGCTGGCAGCACGAGGTCTCCTTCCTCCGGGGCATCGCCTCAGACAGCATTGTCACCACGTCGCGCATGGAGGGTCTCTCGCGGGGGAGTTTGCTCGTGCACAGCAGCGCAATCCGAAGCACCAAAACCATCTCTTCCTCCACCGATGACCCCGGGGCCGCGATGCTCGGGTCCAAGACGCTGTTCGAGACCTTGTGACTAGCCGGATTGTTGCTGGTGGTGTTGCACTGGAGGATCTTGAGACGAACCCACTCGACAATGTTGACGTTGTCTCCAAACTCGGGCTCCACGGGACGCTTGCCTGTGAGGAGCTCGAGGAGAACCACGCCGAAGCTGTAGACGTCGCCCCTCTCGTCCACTCGCATCGTGTACGCATACTCTAGAAAAGGAAAGAACTAAAGGTTAGATTTCAGAAAAAAATGCCTTGTTTAGGCATTTGCTGCAAACATAGCAGTTCTCCAGTAAAACATTCAACAGGAGCAAACATCTTTACAACCAGAAACTATTTCAACAACACAAACATCTTCTACATGTATCCAACGCATGAATCTGGAAACGTCACAAACAAAACAATGTCCCGCTAGCAAACAATCATAGCAATCCATATACCCAAAGAGGGCATAGCAAGAAAACGAAGCAAACTTAGAGCAAAGATCTTTCTCCTTACCTGGAGGAATGTAGCCATACGATCCGGCAACGACGGACATGGGCTGATCGCTACACTCGACAAGCTTGGCTACCCCAAAGTCCGCCACCCGAGCCTCCATATCTGCATCGAGCAAGATGTTACTCGACTTCACGTCCCGGTGGACGATCTGCGGGAAGCAGTCATGGTGGAGGTAGCACAGCCCCTGTGCGATGCCCACCGCCACCTTGTACCGCGCGACCCAGTCCGCCAGCACGCTCCCGGCCTTCCCATGCAGCGCGTCACTCAGGCTCCCATTGGGCATGTACTCGTAGATGAGGAGGCTCGTGTCCCCGTTGGAGCAGTAGCCGAGCAGCCGGACGATGTTGCGGTGCCGGATGCCGCCCAGGAGGTTCACCTCGGCCAGGAAGCCGCGCTGTACGTGGCCTGCGGTATCCTTCCTCGCGCTCGTGTTGAGCTTCTTTACCGCCAGGACCTCGCCGTTCTTCATCTCGGCCTTGTACACGGTCCCGGCGGCGCCCTTGCCGACGACGTTGCTGTCCGTGAGGCACTCGAGCACGTCGAAGGAAGTGTAGCCCAGCCGCTGGAACGCCGTGAGCTTCCACTCCAAGAGATTGAGATGGAGGTCGTGATCGCCTCCTTGCTTCTGCTGCTGCTGCTGCTTGATCGTGGCGATGGTGCCGCAGATCCACCGCCAGGAGATCGCCAAGACGCCCACGCTCGTCGCCACCACCAGCGCGATGATCCAGCCCAGCGTCTTCCCGTTGAGCCGGCTGTCCGGCCCCGGGGCGGCGGAGTCCGAGAAGAAGTCCGAGCCGCCGGCAGTACATGGCCGTTGCTCGGACAGTATACCGCCGCACAGCCCCGGGTTGCCCGAGAAGGAGCTCGGGTTCTCCGTCCGGAAGATGCCCAGCGTGGGCATCTGGCCTGAGAGCTCGTTCTGGGACACATTGAAGCTCTCGAGAGTGTCCGATTCCTCGAGCACGCGAGGGATCGCGCCCGTGAGCTGATTCCGCGAGAGATCCACCGTAGCCAGCACTGGAAGCTCTGCTATGGCGCGCGGTATCTCCCCTGACAGCCGGTTACCGCTCAGGTCCACCGCAATCATCCTCTTGCAACCCGCGATCTCCTCCGGGATCGTCCCGGATAGGGCGTTGTCCGAGAGATCGAGCTTCTGCAAGCTCATAGCCTCGCCGATACCGCGCGGTATGACGCCGGACAGCCCGTTGCCGGCGAGGAAGAGCTCCTGGAGCTGCGGTACTGTAAAGAGCCGCGGCGGTATACCGCCCGAGAGCCGGTTACCCGAGAGGTCGATCGAGGAGAGCAGCGGCGCGTCGGCGAGGGCGTCTGGGATCTCGCCCGAGAGGAGATTGTCCGCGAGCTCGAGCTTGTTGAGGCCGCGCATGGATCCAAACTCGCGCGGCACGGGGCCGGAGAGGCGGTTCTCGTGGAGCCGGACGCGCACGAGCTGCGAGCAATTGGAGAGATCCGGGATGGAGCCCGTGAGGCGATTCGCGAAGAACTCGAGCTTGACGAGTGATCCGCCGCGGCAGATCCCGTCGGGGATGGGGCCGGAGAGGCGATTGGAGGAAGCATCGATCCAGACGAGGCCTGGCGAGGATCCCAGCCCCGGCGGCAGCGATCCCGTGAAGGAGTTCGTGAAGATCTTGAGCACCTGGAGGCTGGGGAGGTCGCCGATGAATCGCGGCAGTGGGCCGGAGAGATCGTTGATCATGAGGTTGAGCAGCGTGAGGCGGTGGAGCGCCGCGAAGGAATCCGGGATTGGGCCGGAGAGGCTGTTGTTGCTAAGATCCAGGGACATGAGCTCGCCCATGGCGCCCATGGAGGAGGGCAAGGGCCCCGAGAGCCTGTTCTGGAAGAGGAAGGTCGTGTTGCAACGCGAGAGATTGCCGATGCTGGGAGGGATCGCGCCGGAGAGATTGCATCGTTCCAGGCTGAGGTAGCGGAGCTCGCCAAGATCGCCGATGGAGTCCGGGATCCTGCCCGAGAGGAAGGGATTGTAGCTCAGCTGGAGTACCTGGAGCGCCGAGAGCTTGCCGATGGAGGCCGGGATCTCGCCCGTGAGGGCATTGCCCGAGAGGCGGAGCAATCGCAGGGATTGCAAGGCCGTGAGCTCGCCAGGGATCGCGCCATCAAAGTAGCTCCCGCCGAGATCCAGGTGCTCCAGCGCGCTCGCGCCGCCGAGAGCCGGGGGGATCGCGCCCGAGAAATTGTTGTTGTAGGCGCGGAGGAATCGCAGGCGCGGCAGCGATCCAAGCCCTGGCGGGAGCTCGCCCGAGAAGAGATTGACGGCGATGTCCAGCACGGTGAGATTGGAGAGCTCGGCGATGGCAGGGGGCAAGGGACCCGAGAGGGCGTTGTCCGAGAGATTGAGGAAGGAGAGGGAGGAGAGGCGGCCGAGGTGGGAGGAGAGCGATCCGGAGAGGTTCTTGGAGTGGAGATCGAGCGAGGTCACGGGGCCGGCGGCGGTGGAGCAAGTGACGCCGCTCCATTGGCAGTGGCTGGCGGCGACGCCGCTAGAGGGATCCGACCACCAGTCTTGGAGGAGCTTGGCCGGGTCCATGGATTCCGCCAGGGACTTGAGGATGGAGGCCTCGTCGGTTGGATCGTCCGCGCGCGCTGGCAGGAGGAGGATCGAGAATGCCATCGCCAAGAGCACATTGTCTTGGATGTGATTCTTCTTCTTCTTCTTCTCCATAGCTATGGTGTGCTTTCCTTGCTCTAAGATCACTAGCTAAAAATTCTTGGAGTGGAAGATCACAAACAAGCTCTTCTCTAGCTAGCTGCTAGCTATAGCTCATGCTCTTCTCCTTGATTTCATTCACTAGGAACTTTTGGAAGAGATTTCCTTAGAATCTATGAACTTCTGTGAGGTGATGTTGTGAGGACTTATTCTTGCACTCAACTTGGTGGATCTTCCAGGAGCTGCATTTCAAGAGATTTTGAGAAGGCTATTCCAACTTTGCTGGGAGCAGAAGTTTAATCTATCTATTATGCCTGCCTATCCTGTTCTTGTGGATCATGAGCCAAAAATTCTCTTTAGACTACCTAGCTCATGCTGCTGCTACACTACTTCTTCCACTCTATACTATGTTCTTCCTTTCCAAATAAAACTATTACTTTGTTTGGTAGCCTTGGCCCAGCATGTTGCTAGGCTCAGTTCTTTTCAATTTTAAAAATTTGGATTACTTGTTTCTGTAATCTGGAAACCAAGTGTCTGAAAAACCACTTCTTGATCAACTCAAGAACTTAAGATTTCAGATATGCTTGTGTAATCTGAACATTTGCCGATCAACTCAAGAACTTCAGATTTCAAATATGCTTGTGTAATCGGAAATCAAGTCTTGTAAAGCCTCTTCTCTCTCTTCACAGTACAATCTCCCAGATGCCATGACAAGTCATTCGAATAAAATCTAAACAATTATTTGTACTAATCACCACACAGTCAACCTGGGAAGTGAGACTATGGGTTAAACAAATGTAAAACCATTGCCTCGTTAATCCCGTATGATCCCACACGAGCGCACGAGGACAAACAAAAAGAATCACGGGCCAGCGTAGTTTAATCGTATTACAAAACAATTGGCTTGATCTCGCCATTTATTCTAGAAAATTGAGGGGTCCCGTGTACCATGTAACGATGATCTTCTTCTTGGCTTATAGAAAACTCGTTTTATGCCTCCCTTTGGTGTTTGCGATGGAGGAATGAGAGCTCCAGAAATCTTGGCATGATCTCCGTTGAGATATTCCATTCGGTCCCTGCTTCCCGTTTGTTTTGAGCTTTCACTCCGAATAGAGCCCACCGTCGCTTTGGATTGGGATTTGTTTTGGCTGATCGATACACAGGAGCGCAGCGCACAGATCAGATCGCAAACTTCGACGAGAAAAGGAGAGCGATGTGGCTGGCTAGCTGGCGAGCTGTTCAGGCTCATCACACCACTGCTGGCCATTATCATCGCACCTCTCTACTGCCTTTCGCTGAAATCGAGAGCAAAGAATGGGAGCAGCGTGAGAGAGTGTGCGTTGAAATAAGAAAGAAAAACAAAGAGAAAGAAACCATACCTTTGAACACTCCCCGAAATCACCAAAGCGCCTGAGTACAACACAATCAATGTCTTTGTCTCGAATCGATAATTGACTTTACTTTGTTGTTCGATCACACCTGAAAACAACGGCTTAGTGCCGGTGGTCCTGCCTGTGTTAGACAACTTAAATCGGGCCAGCACTTACTTCCTGTTTTCTATCTTTTGTTAGTGATGAATAGTCGCAGCAGCAGCAGCAGCAGCAGAAGAAGTGTTGTTTGCATCGCCACCATTTGTTTATTGTTTCTCTTGGTACTTTGTCATTCTTCGGAAATGGACGAAACGACTTGGCAGCGAGCGCCGAGAGAGAGGCCCCTCCATTTCTTTAATGTTGGAGATGAAATGCATGAATCATTCGCGGTGAGGTAGCTGTCGCATTCCCCACCACCTTCGGATGGTTTTATCTTGTCCCATATTTGCGAGGATTCGCCCGCAACGGCATCCGGATGGCTGGCATGGCATCTCAAGCTCATAGCTTTTTCGTTGTTTCGTAGCTCGCTCCCTCCACCCAAAAGATGAATTGCCTGCGCGGTAGAAGAGTGTCAGACCACAAGGATGACAGCAAACGCGACACAAGCATGCGATGGAACTCATCTCTGTCTCGTTGTAAGTTAGCGCTGTCCTGCGGCGAAGATTCGACCAATCAAGCGCGAGCTACTTACTGCCTCGGCCTTTACCGAATCCGCCAAGTAGTCCGCTGGGAGTGAAACTCCTCTCCGTCGTCACTCACTCATGAGAAGGCAGTGAGCTTAGAACAAAGAGAAAAGATAGAAAGTGCTACTTACTTGACAGCTGCGTTAATAGCTTGTATAGCCACGGAATCGAAGATCTTTCTGACAGAAAAGAGACCGCAAAAAAAAAAAAAAAAAAAAAAAAACAGAAAGAGAGGAGCGAAAAGACTCGTGAAAACAAAAGATGCACTGGAAAAAGCAACACGGATGGATGGCTCAAGTCGGTGGTGCTGGTAGCTCTCCTCACTCTGCGAGCGTTTCTATCTTAAATTCGTGCAAGCCAGGCTAGTAGAGATCCAAGAGAGCTGCCAAAGTAGCTTTCAGTCAGTGGAATACGACGTAAAGATAAGGATACACCGTGCGCATCGCAGCTAGGCCAGGCCACTGTAACTTGTAAGTATAAGGCCATTAGCTTAGCGTTGCCACGCTACCAAACTTTGTTTGCAATGACGAGCCTGATGATCTCTTTTAACGTTTCCTGCACAGAATGAAATAAATACCAGTGTCCAAGAAGTAATAGAGCATAGATGTACCTGGGAGTGATCTTTCAATCCAAGAGACAAAACCAATGACCGCGAAGAGCCAGAGTTGCTGCCAAGAGGATTAAGATTGCTAGCATTAACACAGACTGCACAGGGAACTATGGAGATCGTTATGTACCTTATGAGCTCTATAAGCTGTCGAGCACATGCAACCAGTAGAGGCTGCAAGCAATGCAGAAGCTGAGTTCTAGAAAGAATTATGAGCTTCTGTACCTCATCTCGCCGGCCCATGAGAACGTTCACGCTGTAAGAGAGCTCCCCGCATTCGCCTTCCTCCTTCCTGCGTGGAAATATGAGAATATCAGACTGCGCGCACTGAAAGATCCAGAAAGCATGTTGGACGCTGTAGAAGCATCAGTAATTGAATCCTAGAATATAAGGCACGGCCAGAGAGGAACACGTACCTGGCTTGTAAGATCGTGCCCATTCTTCCAATTTGCGTCGCAAGGACCTGAGCAAGAAGGTTTATATCTTTCTTTTCTCCAGAGCCAAAGTTTAATGGTCGAGCTTACCATGATATGGTCGTCATAGCCACTTAGCACGAAATGCGTCTCGCAACCCTGTCAAGCACAAAGACGCTCAGTAGAAGAAAGAACTCGAAAAAACCCAAGCTGGGCAGCGAGAGATTTACCTGGACAGTGGAAGAGAACTGTGCCGTCGAGACAGGGAAGCGACTAGCCATTGCCGAAAATGAAGAACCCTAGACCCCCGCTGTGACTTACTTCGTATACATGTTGGCCAGCAACACGTATCCAGCAGTGTTCGTGGGACTTCCACGGAAAAGTTTCTGGGCAGCACCAGGAGCCCTCGCCAAGTCGCTGTGAGTCCCACACGACGCGAGGAACGCTGTAGCATCCGGCACGAACGGCATACTCCCAACCAGTTCTTCCGCGTCTCCGAGCTTCCCGACTCGGCCAAGTATGTCGATCATGCAGCTGAAGTGATCCTTGCTGGGTTTCACGCCGTGATCCACCACCATGGATTCGAAGCAAGCGTAGGCTTTCTCCAAGCTTCCGGCGTGGCTGAATCCCAGGAGGATGCATATGAAGCAGATCTTGTCCAGTGTCATGCCTTCCACTTGCATCGCTCGGAAGATCTCGAGAGCTCGATCGACGTGCCCGTTGCGAGCGAATGCCACGAGAAGAGCGGTCCATGAGACGTCGTCCTGGAGCGGCATCTCGGCGAAGAGAGAGCTCGCTTCGTCCATATGCCCGTTGTGAGCGAGCACTCCCAGCATGGTCGTCCAGGAGATCTCGTCCCGGAGAGGCATCACGAAGAACAAGCTCCGGCACTCCTCCAGACTCCCAGTCGACGCCAGCGCCGCGAGCATTGCAGTCCAGGACACGACGTCCCTCACTCCTATCCGATCAAAGAGAGCTTTTGCTTCCTCCGGTTGCCCGTTCTGGCCAAAGGCGAGCAGCATCGTGTTCCATGACACCAAGTTCTGCGAGGGCATCGTGTCGAAGATCTCCCTGGCCTGTTCCAAGATTCCCTGCTCTGCGAACGCTCTCAGCATCGAGTTCCACGATATCAAGTTCCTGGCTTCCATCCTGTCGAACACCTCCTTGGTCTTCTCCAGATGCCCGTTCTGGGCATAGCAGCCTAGAAGAGTGTTCCACGAGACGAGGTTCCTCCACGGCATCTGGTCGAAGATCTCCTGTGCTTGCTCCACCAAACCATTCTGGGCATAGCCCAGGAGCATTGCGTTCCTGGCAGCGATGTCCTGGACGGGCATAGCATCGAACAAGCTCCTGGCTTTCTCGATCAATCCCGCCGCTGCATAGGCCCCCAGCATCGTCGTCCACGAGACGACGTCCTGGAAGGGCATTCGATCGAACAAGAACACCGCGTCTTCCAAGCTTCCAGCCTCGGAGAATGCCCCCAAGAGCGTCGTCCACGAGACAACGTCCCGCTCTGGCATCCAGGAGAACACCCTCTGGGCATCCTCGAGCAGCCCATTTTGCGCGAAAATCCCCAGCATCGCGTTCCAGGTGACGAGATTGTGCATCGGCATCGCGTAGAACACGTTCTTGGCACGAGAGAGGTCGCCGCTTTGGGCAAATGCCGCGATCATGGCGTTCCAGGAGATGATATCCGGATCCGGCATCCTGTCGAAGATGGCCTTGGCGGAATCGAGAAGGCCGTGCTTGGCGAAGGCGCTGCACATCGCGTTCCAGGAGATGGAATTGGGGCTTGGCATCCTGTCAAACGCCGCCTTGGCCTGGGGAAGATTGCCGCTCTCGGAGAAGGCGCCGATCATGGCCGTGCACGCCACCACATCCGGCTCCGGCATCTGCTCGAAGAATCGCGCGGCGTCGGCCAGGGATCTGTTGCGGATGCATGCCAGGATCACGAGACGCCAGGAGAAATCGTTCTTGCCTGGGGTTGCGAAGAACACCGCCTTGGCCTCCTCCAGGCATCCGCAGCTCCCATATTTCTCGACCAAAAGATTGCAGAGGTAGACGCTAGATGATCGCAGCGATTCCGCCACAGAGATCACCCGGGGATGGATGATTCTCAGGTCGGCCGCGCTCCGGCACGCCTTGATCAGCCCCACGCATTCCTCCAGCGCGGAGGCCATCCGCAGAGCCCTAAACCTAAGTGCGCTACTCGCCCGCCAAGATTCCGAATATCCTCAGTTTAAAAAAGACCGCCAAATAAAAAAAACCGAATATCCTCGCGATTTAAAATTTTGTGAAACTTTTACACGGCCTTCTTCCTCTCTTGTAGAGTTCTAAATGTGAGCGCCTCTCCAATGGGCGGCAATACGTTGGGAATGTCGGCGCACTTGCCCAAATTGCTAAGCTTTAGGTGGCTCTTGACGACACTGGTGGAGTTTTGCTTGGATTGCTTGAAAGATCTGTGAGGAGTTTCGGAGCTCTTCATCGATCTACAAGGAAGAAGTAGAGAAAAGGAAAAGATCGATTCGGGAGTGTAAAAATCTCACGACTAGAATCCCTGCGTACCTTCTCTTACTCGTGTCCTGATTGGAAGGCTGTAAAGGAAGCCTGTTTGCGGACGTTGGTACCTAGAGATTCTTCTCACTGTTAGAGACGGATGCTAGAGAAAAGCACGACACTCTACCTCAAGAATCCATGCGTGTTGTAGGAGATCGTCCGGAGTCATTCGCTGGTTTTTATCCCAACGCAGGCAGCATTCCAAAAAGTTGATAAAGAGTGGGTTGTTGCACCGAAGTGCCGTCGAGAGGTTCTTGGTTCCAGGCCAGTACTTCTTTCCCCAAGAGTTGGGAACTATCCTCGGGTGATTGCTGCTATCTGGTGTTGAAGTTGATTACCAAACTTGTCTGACGAAAGTTGCGTGAGCTTACCGAAGAACATTTTTTTTCGCGTCGCATTCTCCAATAAAAAGTCTGGTGGTGTCCCAAGAATCTCCATCATACAAGCTAGCTGCTCCACTTCGTTTTCTCCCGGAAATAATGGACATCCTACGAACAGCAGATCAATCAATATCAGACACTTGAACACGGAAGTATGGTGCGACTCACCAGAGCATAGTTCAGCTAGGATGCAACCAAAGCTCCAAACGTCAATCATGACATCGTAAGGTAGGCCTGCATAACATTTCCATCGCGGTGGAATCAGATTATTGGCGAATTTCTTTTCTTGAGAACGTACCGAGAATGACTTCTGGGGACCGATAGAAACGGCTCTGGATGTATGTATAAACTGCAAGCGAAGGTTTGGGTTGGATGAGATTCCACCGGAAATCTTAAAAAGATCTTACTCTTCTCATGTTCGAAGCAACTGGATCCAAAGTCGATCACTTTGATCTTTGAGGACGAAGGATGGTGTAGGAGAATGTTCTCGGGCTTCAAGTCACAATGGATAACGTGCAGCTTCCGCAAGAACTTGAGTGCCTGTAGAACCTGGATGGCAATGTCCCTGATCACCGCCATGCTTATCCCCTGGAAGTTGTTCTTCTTGATCAAGTCGTACAAGCTGATATCGTGAAGCTCGAAGGTGATGCACAAATGGCCTCGAAAGTAGAAGCTCTCATGGATGGTTACGATGTTATAGTTGGCAGATTCTTCTGTAGCCTGCAAAGACCTTTCATAAACAATTACATTTCAGACAGTACTTTTCCTTGTGATGAATATGAAATTAAGTTCCAGCCTGTGCAATAAAGAATTAGTTTCAAAATGGAAGCAGGTTTTCCAAGTACCTTGTCGCGGAGGTGCTCCAGAATCTTGACTTCAATCAACGCTTGCTGATGAAACCTTTTCTTGTTGCGAATGACTTTCACGGCTCTCAGTGATTTGAGCTTGTGATCAATGCACTTCAACACTTGACCAAAGCTACCCTTCCCCAAAATACCCACTATTTCATACCGATAAGCCAGATGATCGCGTTCAACAATAAGGTAATCTCCTCTGTCATCGTCATATCCTAGAATTGCAGGACATGATCAGATCAGCGGTGTAAAACTATCTGCAATAACACTCACCGTAGTTACAATTGCCAGACGTGCTCGACGTTTGTATTTTGTGTGAGTTGGCGCCGATAAAAAAGACTTCTTGGTACGGAAGAATCTCTTGGTGCTCATACTCGCTCATATGACTAGAGCATTGCTTCAGCACAACTGTCGTGATCGCCGACGTGAGTATCGTGTCAAAGATATAAAGCTTTCACTCACTTTCTGGTGTTGCAAGTACACCAGGTGGAAGAGACGGGAAAGTTGGAGCATCTGTCTTCTGGCAAACCATAGGATAGAGTCGGATCAGAAGCTTATCTTTTAGCATCGTCCCGGAAAAGGAAAATCCAGTTTTGGCTTACCTTTCTTCTCTGATAGCTACTTAAGGTTCTGCGACTCCTATCTGCAACGGCTAGTCTTGGATTTTGCTCGGAAGAAATCTGAAACAGCGAAGCGACGAAAAACGTGAGCACGCTCAAAACAAGGCGTCTGGGAAGAAGAAAGACTAACAGCGTTCGCAAGCCTGGCTGTCTGAACGCATTCAACAGGATTGCCACCAAAGCCTGCACGGTGTCACTGTAACTCTGTCAGCTCGAATAGAACAATCTCCGGCCTGGAAAACGTACCAAGAGGAACAGCACTTGAATGCTTGTCCACCGGCAGCTTCAAGGACTTCACTTTGACGCAATCTGCCCGATCCTTTGAAACAGCTCCATGACTTCCCTGTGAATTATAGTCCTCGTGAAGCCTGCATGCCTTCTAAACTTGAAGCCATGAGGCCATTAGAAAACAAAAGGGAAATTACCTGTAACTATCGCTCATCTTGGCCGCATCCTCTTGAGAATGCTTCTCATCTTTCAAGTTGAGGTAGTGGAGGTTCCCGTGGAACTTAGCCGCCACGGAAGGATAGCTATCCTGGTTCGTCCTCGCCGTGACGGAGAACGGATCCTTCGTCAAATGCAGCGAGAGCTTTCTGGCTTCCCAATCCGGCTTGCTCACCTTGGCCAGTGCCTCCTCCAGAGAACTCACCAAGCGCAGCGACAGCTTCTTAGCTTGCAAAGTCGACTCCGACTTCTTAGTTTTGGCATTGTCCACCTCCGAGTTTAATCCACCGCTCAACCTCGACTCGGATGGCTCCCTGTCATTGTTGTTCTGAAAGTTCCTGGTCGTCATACTCCCGTTCTTCACCGCGTAGCTATCCCCGTTAAACTTCCTATCGCTGGAAGACATGAGCTGCGTCACCGAGTAAGGATACGAGTACTTCGGAAGCTTTTCTCTGTTCTCCGTGAACCTCGCGGTCTCGGCGTGATACCCCTTGTTTGTGGCGTGATCGCCACCATAGTCCCCAGCAAGTGCATTGAACAGCGGGCTCTCTTTGGCGCTTCTCTTGAGTAGGTAATTCCTTCGATCCCCTCTAGAACTAGCTGGAGTGGACTGCGTTCCAGTCGGCTCAAACGATTCATCCTTTCCCAAATCCTGGCTCGACGAGGCCGATTCTTCCTGCTGCTGCTGCTGCTGCTGCTGCTGCTGCTGCTCCAGATTTTGCTTGATCTTGGCCAGATTGAGCGTCGGGAGGGCCTGCGACCGGAATTCGTTGCTCCTCTTGAGACCGCCAGACTTTGGAGCCGCAGGCAGCCCTACCTTGGACGATCCCAGCGACGGCCGCCTCATCCCACGCCGAGGAGTGCCAAGAACATCGTGCTGCGACCAGGAAGAGAAGTAATCCAGCTTCGTACCGTTGTCGGTCCTCATTCTAGCGCTCACATTTCCCGGGAAGGAGCCAAGGATCGCGTTGGCACTCACCACAACAGCGCAGTCGCGAGCAGCGACGTGCGCGCATTGGAATCCATCCGAAAATCTCTCGCATTCCTCGATCGGTGAGATCGTTCGCCCTAGCTCGTTGTCAGTTAGGGCAACTGATCGAGGGGTGACACGTAACAAAAGAACAGCATATTCCCCGTTATTATGTGAAGATTTTATTTACAAACTATTTAGAAGCTATGCTCCTGAATCCAAATCTCTCGAAGACAACGAATTTCAACTCCCACGATCAAAACTATCATCAAACTGTCCCAAAATGAGATTGCGTAATAGCAAAGAACAAGAATTCCAAAACTATACGATACAAACAAAATAGACCGACAGCGTACGAGATATTGGAGCACTCATAAATACAAAGCACAAAGATACAGAATAGAAAACGTAGAACTTTAGTAGCAGTAACAAACAAAACTAATATACAGCCACAAGTACCTTTCCAAGTTTCTTCTTCTCCAAACTCGAGAGAGAGAGAGAGCTGGAAAGGTCAGGAGCTTGCGTGCCATAAGAACAACAAAGATGAAGAAAACAAAGAAAGAGAAGCAGAGAAAGCACGAACATAGAAGCGACAGTACCAAAATTAAGATATACGTCGTCGTCTCATCTCTTTCGCTTTGTCCCGGTTCCTTGCGAGCCACTTTTCGTGCTTCACCACGACTGCGCGGAGCGCGACTCGGTGCTGCTGCTTGGCACCGCCAGGATCGTCAGCCGCCTCACGGATTTCACAAAGTTCCTGCGTAAGCAACCACGTCAAGAACTTGAAAGATCCAGGAGCTCAATCCAAGGAAAACGTACCCGTATGGCTCGCCACCGATGTAGATAGTGGATCCCTCGAGGTCCCTGTAGACCACTCGGCCGGAGAGCTTGGACTTGTCCATAGTAAACATGGAGGCCAGCCGGTCGTAGAGCTCCTCGTAGTTCCCAAACAGAGACAAGTCCAGTGTCCGGCCGACCTCTTCTTTCTCGAAGAAGATCTTGCAGTGGATGACGCCGTCATCGTCCGGGTCCGCGCCGGAGTGCTCTTTCATCCACTTGGAGCTGCCCGATTCATTGGTGACGCCTGAGTCCGGGCTCTCCCCCTGGCACAGGCGCAAGCTTGTGCTGGTTACGTTGGTGAACAGCTTGTGAGTCATGTCCGTCGTGTTGTTGGTGACGTTGCCACTGCTGGCGTTTTTGTTGCCGAGATTATTGTTGATGATGTTGTTGTCAGCCTGACCGTCTTCGAAAGACGAGTTCGAGCTGGGTTGAGCCTGAGAGGTACTCTCCTTGTACTGGTGAGAAGTCCCCTCTGATGAGCATCCACCACTCACACCCGAGTTCTGTTGCTGCTGCAGCTGCTGCTCTTCCGGATTGTAGTTTGGATCAATCGACTTCCCAAAGAGAAGAAACGTTGCAGTTCGTTTCGTCCCGGACTTTGGTGCAACCGAAGGTGGTGCGGTGGACTCGCTTTGAGTTGCTGCTGCTGGAGTTCCATAAGCCGAACGACCAGTGTTGGTGGCGTTGATGATGTTTGCCTGCTGCAACTGGAAATAGTCGTGCGGAGTAGTGGTAGTAGTAGCGAAGTTGTTTAGCCTCAAGTCGGTGGTGGCACCACGGCTAGTCATGGAATGATCTAGCGGGTAAGCTCCATCCAAAAACAACCCAGCTACACGCTGCTTAGGCTGAAACTCCGACAATGTCAGCCCGTAAAATCTCTCTTGCCTGGCTCCCTGCATGCCTGCAGGAACTTCCTCTGAAAGACTTTGCCATGGGTTCATCTGCCCCAAGACGTTGTTAGCAAGTGCGGCCATTGGCAGCCCCATGAAGCCGCCTTGGCTTTCTCCAAACTGAAGGTCAAGGGGACGGATCTTCTTCCGCGGTAGTGAAAATGGCGGTAACTGCATCGGCAGTGTTGAAACGAGCTCGACTTGCCAAGGACTCACTCGGTTCACCCCTTGCAACAAGTCCGGCTCATCCCAAGACACCTGTAAAGAACAGTAATATCGTAAATATATCGAAAGGATAAGTGCTAGTAAGCTTACCTGCAGTATACGCCATGGAGAAGACGGCCAGCGAATGGGATCAGCGGGCTGCACAGCAGATATGGTTCCCATAAACCAACTGATTCGTGACGAGTCTTCGGTCTCGAAGGCCATCTTGAATCTCATGCCCGGGTACCAGCTATGCTCCAGAGATGCCTTCACCACACTGGCCCTCACGCAAAACTCCGCTGTGCTAGCCCGAGGATAGTACACAACTTCAAACGCCTGACCAGCAGCAGCCAGTGAAGCAGCTTCCAAAACGGACTTTGACGTCACCCTTGCTCGGTTCCTCGCAAAACTGGCACCACTAGTACCAGATCCATTTCCTGACAGGAGCTCAGAGTATCCACTCTCCGACTTGATTTCCCAGCGTGACGAATTCTGCGGAAGTGACCTCTGACCAGGCGAAGAGTGCCATGAAATCCCTGAGTCGCCATTCCCAGGCCCGCGCATTGACCTTCGAACACCGACACAGAGTTCCCCGCTGGCGCTCCGGAGGAAAACTATAGCATCCCCAGCAACAAGCTTCTTCTGATTCACAAAAGTGCTCCAACCCGTTGTCAGCAAGTGCCGGCGAGGAGTGCCCCTGTAGATATGGCGGAACTTCCAGATTTCACCGTGCACGTCCTTGGCAAGAACAGTCTGGACTGGCGGATCGATGGAGTAGTCCAGGCGTGGAAAGATGGTCTCCGCACAGTACCGGGGAACAGAAAAGCCCCCACCGTTGTTGGCATCGCTCTGAGTGAGCGTCTTCGCGAAAGAGGCCGGCTTCTCCACAACAGTCGGGCTGGACACAAGCTCCTCGTCGTCACCCATCCTCGTACCAAACAGCGGAGCCGGGGCAACTTCCGGCTGGAGCTTCATCTTTGCGTACACCTCGTCGGTCTCGGCGTCGGCCAAGAAGTCCACGGATATGACCCGGCACAGAATTGTCCCCCCAGATCGTGGAAAGTCGGGAATTGCCGCGGCCTGTTCACCATGTCCCTGTGGGAAGTAAATCACCTTCGCTCCAACTGGAGGTAGCTGGACCATTCCACCGGCACAGGCATGCCACAGCTGAGAGTCGAGTCCCTTCTTGGGATGATCCGAGTGAGCCTTGTTGGCGCTGTTGCTGGGGTCGGACGAAGCCATGTGAGACCTCATCATGTTGAGCGCAGTCGCGGCAGCTAGTGACTTGTGTTGAGCGGGCAGTCCCCGCTGCAAGGCAGGAGCATGCAGAGGGGGAGCAATTTTGGCCGTTTGTACGCAAACCATAAGAATGCCACCACCGCCCCGGCTCTGCCAAAATGCAGACAAAAGAAGATCTGTGAGATAAAAACACCATCAAGGTCCACCTAATTCATGAAGACGAGTCATTGAAGGAAGTTTAGAAAGAAGGGGGGAAAAAAACCACCAAGACAAGCAAGCCAAAGCAAAGAAAGCAAGAAGAAGTATGAAGAACTCATGACTCGTACCAAGAGCGAGAGGCAAGAGCACTGACCTTTACAAGTGAAAAAGAGGCTCGCTGTGAATGTAGACCGCAACTTGACCCTTTACAAAGAGCCCTTTCAATGAATGCGAGCACCACTAGCGATCAGACACGAGCACGAGGAAGAGGCCGTTGTTGGGCTGCCTCTCGGGAATAATCTCGTCCGACCCACAAAGCTGTGACGCTGCTCGCTGGCCAAACTTTCCTTCTTTTGCTACTTGGAGCTCTCGCTCACGGGCCCTCACCGATGACCCAGCTGGGAGCCATCCGTGAGCTCGCAATGGGAAAATGTTTCAATCCATGTATCTTGGAATAAAACGTCCGATTCTACTGCAGACCAGACCAACAACAACAAAAAAACATGAGAAGGGAAGAAAAAAAAAAACCTTTAAAAACTAAAGAAAAAGAAAAAAGGAATCAAAGCACGAATCACTCGGTAGCTAGAGTTAGATAAACCAGCCTCGAGGAAGAAAAGGGGGAGAAGTTTTAACACGAAGAAGAGAGGGCTTCCACTGGAAATCCAAGCAAAGCAACCACTAAACCTAGAAGATTGGGACCACACAAAAACAATAACGCCACAAGAACACGCACACAGCTTTTCTCGGATGCATGCATCTCAACAAACGGTCATCAATCCATCCATTCCTCCATTCCACTCACACAGGACGAATGATCTGGACAGAAATTTCAGAGTGAACCTGATGCATCCGGCCGCCGATGCGTGTGATCTTCCTCCCAATTCCTCCGGCGCCGCCGCCGCCGCTGCTGCCGATGGATCAAAATATCGGTCCTGCGCCGATCTTTCACCTCTCGCCCGCGAATGTGGCAGCGCCGCAGCTCAGATCGATCGAAAAGAGGGAAGAACAGGAGAAGAAAAGAGGGGAAAGAAAAAAGAGGAAAAAAAACTGGCCCCGACAGACCGCCTCGCGCTTCACATCTCCGACACGGACACACGCACACCCAAACTCGCGAAATGCAAACCCTTAACTGCCACTAAGTTAGGGCCCGGAGCGCCAGCTATGGCGGAGGCCCCTCTCTCCCATCTCCACATCTCCTCCCTCCAGAGGGGGAGCGCGTTTTTGGTGCGGCACGAGTTTCGGCCATGGCCCAAGACCGCAGGGACCGAGCTGTCGTACACCAAATGTTGGGCCGGGCAGTAATGCCTGCCCGCTGCCCGCCCTGCCCGTGCCGGCCACCCAGTCGGTATTGACCGGCGCGTGTCGGTAAGAATTGTTCCGCGATTAATAAAAGAACGTTATTAAAAGAAGATGATCGTATGTATGTATCCGCGAATCACTACCCGGTCTTTGTTAGGAGCGGATAAAAAACCCTAAAAACGAGAGAAAGAATGTGCAACATTTTTCTTTTCGATGGTGGCGAGACACAATGTGTGCGCGTGGGGTGTGCGGTGCCTTGAATGACAGACCTAACAATTCGCTCCAGATGATAATTTAGTCCCACCGATGAGATCACACTCATTTGTTTGAGAGGTTTTATATCATTGTCTTGTGCCTCCACTCCTTTTGATGCACAATTTCAAAGTCTATACTACAGCGCATGTGGTCATCCGCCCCTCTTATGATTAGCATAAGGCACCGAGTAAACAATACTAGTTTAATCTAATCTGTTGGCCGGTCCTCCGCCGATTAGACAAGGCAACACGCCAGGCCCTTTGATAGAAAACGGAGATATACTCCCGGGCTTGGGTGGACAGCGGTTACACAAAAGGTCACTTCTATATTACGCCAAAGTTCCCTCACGTTGATAATGATAGGACTTTGTATGATAGTAAAAATTAAAATAAAGGCAAAGAACAAGATCGGCTGTTTCAAACGTGTGGTTCCGGGTTCGAGCCCACATCACGACAGTGTACCCCACGGAGAATATTCGCACGTCAGCCCCCAGCCTTTCATCCCTTGGACGAAGATGCGGCATTTTTTTAAACTTGAAAGTCTGGGTATATGCAAGTTTATGCTCTTCTTGCGTGCCCGAAAAGAGTGGGCTCGTCATCCGACAGGGGCTGCCCGTCGACCGACCGGGCAGCAATAGACAACTCAAATGGGGCTAATGTTTGAGCCTTTCACATTCTGTTGCGGGCGATCCATGCCGTTGGTGGGGCACTGGTGACTGGGCGCGATCGATATCGTCCATTTCCATGTGCTGCGCGGTCCGGTGCTCGATTCTCGTGGGCCCGCTGTGGAGAGCCTAACTAGGCCTATCATTTCTTTTCGCCATGTTCGGAACAACAGACATCCACTCCACTGTCTTTTTACATGTTGCTAACGTGTTGTTGTTGTGCTACGAAAAGAAAGATGCGCGATGGAAGAGGTGCACTGAGAGGATTCGAACTGCAGACCTCTAGAAGAATCCGGGGCCTTAAACCCTAGACCGCGTTCGCATTCTAGGGCAATGGAGAGGGAGGCGGCGAGGACGCGAAATATTTGCATTCTCGCGCACGTCGATCACGGCAAGACCACCCTCGCGGATCATCTCATCGCCGGCGCTGGAGGCGGTGTCTTGCATCCCAAGCAAGCTGGTAAGCTGCGGTACCTGGATTACAGGGACGATGAGCAGCAGCGCGCCATCACGATGAAGAGCGCCTCGATTGCGCTTAGATTCCAGGGACATTCCGTCAATCTCATCGATTCTCCCGGCCACATTGATTTCTGCAGCGAGGTTTCCACCGCCGTGAGGCTGAGCGATGGGGCGCTGGTCCTTGTGGATGTTTGCGAGGGCGTCCACATTCAAACACACGCGGTGCTTCGCCAGGCCTGGATGGAACAAGTGAAGCCGTGCTTGGTTCTCAACAAAATGGATCGTCTCATCACCGAGCTCAAATTGACGCCTTTGGAGGCCTACACTCGAATGAAGGTATTTTTTTATTTTCCTTCCTCACTGCCTCGCAGCATCGATCCTTGCATTAACTTCTGGAAGTTAATTTTTTGTTTTTCCGTTCTCATTGCCACTCTCAGGGAATTATCTCCGAAGTGAACAGCATAATGAGTGGATTTCGATCTGAGAAGTATTTATCGGATGTGGATTCCATTCTTGCAGGAGCTGAGGAGAAGGCCAACGGACGCGAGCAAGAAGATGGTGATTCTTTTGACGACTACGATGATAGCGAATCCGAGAAGGATGTTTTCTCTCCGCAGCAGGGAAACGTAGCCTTCTCCAGCGCCGTCGATGGGTGGGCTTTTAGAACGTACCAGTTCGCGGAGTTATACCGGGCAAAGCGGGGATTTAGTCTTGCGTCGCTGAGGAAGTCTCTGTGGGGTGACTTCTACTTCTTAGCAAAGGAGGAGAAAATCGTGGGGAAGAAGGCCGCTGGGAAGCACAAGCCGATGTTCGTCCAGTTCATATTGGAGCCGCTATGGCAAGTTTACAACGCCTGCATGGAAGGGAAGCAAGGGATCGAAATGCTTAACAAGGTGGTGGAGAAAATGAAGCTCACCATATCGGTTCGTGAGCTTCAGAACAGGGATCCAAAGATAGTTCTGCAGGCGGTCATGAGCAAGTGGCTTCCTCTCCACGACAACATCTTGTCAATGGTGCTGGAAGTTCTACCAGATCCGGCCACAGCTCAAGCATACCGCACAACAACAATGTATCCCAGAAGGCTTGTTGCTTCTAGTACCAGCCAGGACGTAGAAGCTGAGCTTGAAGCCGTGAGAAGGGCCGTGGAGAGTTGTGACGATCGACCAGAGGCTCCATGCGTGACGTTTGTTTCGAAAATGTTTGCGGTTCCAGTTGAGATGATGCCTCGCGGAGAGGATCTTTTCAAAACGGACTGGAATGCAGGTGATATAGATGCATCACACAGGGAATGTTTCTTAGCTTTCGCCAGGGTCTTCAGCGGAGTGATATCAGTGGGACAGCACGTGTTTGTTCTCTCGGCTCTCTACGATCCAACTGAGGCGCAGCAAGAAAAAAAGAACCTCCAGGTAGCGAGAGTGGAAGCGCTTTACAGTATGATGGGCCGAGGCCTGGAGCCTTGTGACAAAGCCACTGCCGGCAACGTCGTGGCCATTCGAGGACTCGGCCAGTATATCTTGAAGTCGGCAACTCTATCGTCTACTCAGAACTGTTGGCCTTTCGCCGGTTTGAACTTCCAGGCTGCTCCAATCGTCCGTGTGGCAGTGGAATCATCGGATCCAGCGAACATGGCTGCGCTCTCGAGAGGCTTAAGACTACTTAACAGAGCCGATCCTTTCGTGGAAGTGAGCCTCTCCAGCACTGGCGAGCACGTCATCTCCGCGGCTGGGGAAGTTCATTTGGAGCTGTGCATCAAGGATTTGAAAGAGCGGTTCGCCTGCGTGGAGCTGGAAGTATCTCCGCCTCTAGTGGCATTTCGAGAAACCATAGACGAGAACGCGACCGAGGTTAAGACCGACTATGTGGAAGTGACTACACCCAACGGCCGATGCACTATACGTGTTCACGTCGCGAGGATGCCGAGCTCACTGACTCAGCTGCTGGACGAGAGTGCGGAGCTGCTCAAGAACTTGGTCTCCGGCAAGAAGAAGCCGCAGACAGCCATCGAAGGCAAAGCCGATCCGGTGGAAGCAATGAAAGCACGGCTACTAGCAGCTGCATCCGGTGATTCCGAGAAGAAGAAAGGTGACGGAAGTTTTGAGAAGGAACTGAAACGAATCTGGGCTCTTGGCCCGCGAGGAGTGGGACCGAACATCCTTCTCGTCCCGGACTACGACCGCCCAGGACGGCCTAAAGGTGGTACATCCATCGACGGTAGCACGTCTACAGCAGAGATACGAGGCTCTCCATACGTGTCGGAGCTACTGGGCTTCGCTGTAGCTCACAAGCAGAGCACTGATCCAGAGAGCTCGGGTTTACTCTCTGCCGAGGCCGATGGACTGGAAGGCAACATAGTTGCGGGGTTTCAACTAGCTACAGGAGCCGGGCCACTGTGCGAGGAGCCTCTATGGGGACTGGTTTTCACGGTAGAAGCTTTCATCTCCGAGGCAAGCACGGCCGAGAGCGCGGAAAGCCAAAACCAGCCGGGCACTTCGACGTCCTACGGCGTCTTCTC
Organism: Selaginella moellendorffii; assembly: GCF_000143415.4. Lineage (NCBI taxonomy): Eukaryota > Viridiplantae > Streptophyta > Lycopodiopsida > Selaginellales > Selaginellaceae > Selaginella > Selaginella moellendorffii. Next base: position 140,402 of record NW_003314273.1, read on the forward strand.
TGGCCAAGTTATCACGGCGGTGAAGGAAGCTTGCCGGGCAGCGGTGCTACACAGGTGCCCGAGGCTCGTGGAAGCGATGTATCTGTGCGAGGTGAGCACCACCTCGCAGTACCTGGGACAGATGTATGGCGTGCTGGCCAAGAGGCGAGCTCGGGTGCTCAAGGAGGAGATGCGCGAGGGGACGGACATGTTCACGGTGCACGCCTTCATGCCGGTGGCCGAGAGCTTTGGATTCGCGGACGAGCTGAGGAGGAAGACGTCCGGCGCCGCGAGCCCGCAGCTGATGCTGAGCCACTGGGAGGCGCTGGCGGAGGATCCCTTCTTCGTGCCAAAGACCGAGGAGGAGCTGGAGGAGTTTGGGGATGGATCCAGCGTGCCGCAGAACACGGCCAGGAAGCTCATCGATGCGGTGAGGAGGAGGAAAGGGCTGCACGTCGAGGAGAAAGTAGTGCGCCACGCTACCAAGCAGAGGACGCTGGCCAGGAAAGTTTGATTGATAGTCACGAGATGCGAGAGAAGAGAGGCTTTTCAAAAGATGGAACCAGACATGCAATCGAAGTTAAAATTGTTCTAACTATTTCTTTTCTTTTTTAATTGTCCTGAGGTTACAAACCTCACACTGTTATCCCTCTCTGTACGGCCGTAGTGGTCGAGCAAGTGAGCAAAATTCAAGCTTTATTAATATTTCTACATATTTTCCAAAAACTCCATTTTATGGTTGCAAGGCATATTAATATTTTTACATATTTTCCAAAAACTTCATTTCATGGTTAGTTGCCTTGCAACTATTCTGGTAATGTTTCTATTTCCCTAAATATATTGAAGATAATAGTAATGGTTGTTCTTGTTCAAATAAGTTAAATTTTTTAAAAATAAAATAGAATATTATGTGTTAACATGGAATTATATATGTAGTGGATTTACTAAATCATGTTTTTACTACATTATTATTTTAGACATACTTACAATTTTGATTACATATTATGAACTATTTATTACAAACTCTTTCACCATGATCTTTCTCTTAGGGTCTACCAAACCCCCTCTATATCTATCATGTTAAATATTCCTTCAGAATATTCTTGCCCCACTCGTTAGCCATGAGAATCGAATTGGGCTCTAATACCATTGTTAAGGTCCTATCCCTTACACTCTAAGGCAACTGATTAAAGGGGTGATCACTTGATTGTAGGGCTTTTTCCTCATCCTATTATCCTGATCTGATGCCTAATAATCCTCCAATATTATTACTTAAATTTTATTTTTTAACTTTAAGAGTTTGTTTTTTATATGTTAAATAGAAAATCAAAAGTTTAATACATTATATGAATCTATTATTTCTAATGAGAATAATAAATTTGTTGATTACTATCTTTGTATCTAAAAAAGATTAAATAAAACAAATCAAAGAAAAAAATTTACCTATTTTCTATTTATTTTTTAAGTCCAAATAAGAATATTATATATTTTAGAAAATTTGAATTGATGTAAAACTTGTATAATATATAATGTTAAATATTTAAGAATTAAGTTTATTACAAGAAAGAAAATGACAATTCAATTTATCCATAAATTTTATATTTTTAGATATATTGAAATAGTTAAAATTAAAACTATATAGGTTTAGTTCTTGCTGAATAATTTTTAATTTATAAAATATTTGCATAACCAAAATATGCATCAAGATAACATTTAATAAACTAAAAAATAATTATTTAAAGTCTAAAAACGTTTTTTATTGTTTAAATAATATTAAAAAAATTATCTTCTTTTTTATAACTTCTAACGTTATAAATATAATGATTTTCTTAATTAATTAAGCACTTTAATTTTATATTTATCGCTATAAACTTTTTATGTTTTTAAAACTTTTAAGGAGCTAAAACTATTTTGAAGGACATATAAATGTCTCATAATTATTATTTTTAGTTTTATTTTAATATAATTATATTATCAATCTTTAAATGTTAAATCCCCCTCTTCCTTCACATAAAAATGCTTTTTTTTTTAAACAAGAATGAGTATACAACTAAAAATATTTAAAATTAAAATTTATATTTTATCCACCAAAAATAAACAAAAATAGACTGTAATTATAAATAAATACCTTACTAAAAAAAATTTAAAAATTTAAAAACTTAAAGAAGAAAATTTTCTGGTATCAGTGAGGACTTGATCGTGAAAAAGACTATAGCAAGATAATTTTAAAAGGAAAAAGTCCAGTAAGCATATCATTTTCTTTCAAGTTTTCTAGAATAATCGACACTAATTTACATTTTTGGTTTAATTTTTCTAGAAATCGATATTGTTAGTAGGGACTGAGAACAACATGTGAACAACATATAAATAATAAAAGAAGAAGTCTATAATAGAATTAAAAAATTTAGTAATATTCATAAAAAATTCATAATATTCAAAAAAAAAAAACTAAACCCTCATTGATTAATTTGTGTTTTTAATGAGGGTGGGAAACATTTTAAAAAATCCTAAAGAATTTTTTTTTTTTTTTTTTTAACTTTTTTCTCAGACAAATTCTTGGTTTGGTCTTGCCAAAACAGTATATCTGCAAAAATGCCACAAGTTAAAATGCCATGATTTACCAGCCAGAATTGATTCCCTGCCATGAAACGAGGACTAATTCAGTTGGTCAGCATCTTAAGTGGAACTGCTGGGCACGTCAAGGAATTGCATTGCCATTGTAGAAAACTTGTTTGGTCGCCGTCACTATGCTTTCCAAGTGAACACAAACCATTCACATTAGCTGCAAGTCAAATGCTCTTGTCAAAACTAAAGCATCTCCATCCCTGTCAAAGAACCTTAAAAAGCGTTGATGTTACGATCTGAGTATAGAAAAAAGAGAGTGCCGTTGCCATAGTCTTCCCTCCTGATAACTGCAGCACGGAAAACGAAAAGCAAAGAAGCCTGAGAAGCTTTTAGAAAACTAGAATACTTGCTCTGACCTCGACATCAATCCGTGTCGTGAAGTCCATCGCAAGAAAAGAGACAAAAACTAAAGAAGGAAGTCAAAGCAGAGTTATATGTTGTAAAGAGCGAACCTGGTGATCCTCAGCACAGCACAAAAATCGTAAGTCGTGTAGGAAGCCTCTGATTTCTCGTCCCTGACAGTGAGACATCAACATAAACACGAAAGAAATCGCAAAAAATCTCGAAAACTAGAAACAGTCGGACTGGCGTCATGGACTAGCTCAACAAGGTGAGGCACACACGTTGAGAATATCGTAGCGGAGTAAAAGTCCCCCTCGCAGAAATGCAAGCTCCGGGAATTAGATACGCACACAAGTCAACCGAGTAGCACAGTCTCCCTCTTTTCTCTTCGTTTGTCCCAGAGTTGACAAAGCTGCCATTCAATGCAACAACTACTTCATGACCGATTGATCGGATTTCTTTCAAACGACTCTTCTCCGTCTTTGGAACGAGCAGCCACTGCAGTGAATTGCTTCGGCTCCTAAGAAAAGAAGTCAAGCGAATCATGGATCCTGATCACTGAGTTACTTACGTCTGGCATTCCAGGATGTACAATTGCTCCTTCATCGTTGGCCAGAGACTTCATGTGTTCCAATAAATATTCCAAGCGCTCGCCTGTCAGAAAGAACGAGAAGAAAAAGGAAGAACTGAGAAAGAGATCTAGCCTGGAAGCGCTACCGCTATCAGCTAGCTCCATCCACTGCATCCATCGCCGGGCAGCGGTCTAAAACCCTAAAAGTCGCAAGCCAGGCGGAATATCCAGCTGACCGTCGTCAAATTCAAACAGAGCCGTTGGATGTGCCGCGCCCAGCCGTACAAAAGTGGTCCCCAACTCGTACGGCCGTGGGTTTGTTACACATCGCGATGTCCGGCATGCAGGAAAGCGGGGATATTCCCACCCCCGCTTTCGTTTTTTCATGCCGGATTTATGCTCGAGCGAGCGCGCGAGCCTGCAAAAGAAAGGCAAATCAAAGCCGGAAAAGAAGAACAGATAAAGCGATGTTAGAAGAACATCAACCTTAATGGCGACACCAAAACTTGCCCAGGAATGAAAGGCCACCCACATTGTGTGAGTCAATCTAACGAAACCAATTATGGACAATCATTCCATGGGTGATGGAAACAAGCGCAATGGCGGGGGCGAAACGAAATAAAACTCCCCGAAACAAACCTGGCAAGAGCATCACGAGAAACCAATCAATCACGATTCACGACGCTGCCGGGAGCAACACAATAAATTCCAGCGAAAGAAGCAAATGATCCACAACATACCTTACAAGCAAAGTCCGCCACACTGCTTATAGCATTCGGATTGGCAGAGAGAGCTCTCTTCGGCCCATGACTTTCGAGTGTTAGATGCGCTCCAGATCGATCTACAAATTCTTGTGAGTGTACATCGCAAGAAAAAAATTTAAAGAAGGAGAGAAAGAAACACATACCGGGTATACAGGAAGAGGAGAAGAAAAAACTCTCTTTTTTCGGAGCCTTCGGCCTTCTTTGAATCTCTGTACTCCGGAAGCACAACCGTGCAAAAGCCTGGCATTTTTAAATGGTAAAGCCCGGCCTCATCCCAAGCGCGTTGGAACCAACTTTGACCCCTTCTCGTCCTCCTCCTCCCAAAAACTGATGAAAGTGTATAAGATACCCCTCCCAGCGCCTTGACTAGAGATCCATATCTTCATCCCTTCCAATGATTTCGCGATGGCGACGCTGCCACCTACCAAAATTCCAATGCCTCCCCCCGGAAAGTGATAGGTGTTGTTCCTGTTTTGATTCTGCGATGCTCCAGTTTAATCTGTGCCTCCCCCCACCTTTTACTTTCCTCTGTTTTCTTCTCGCCAAAATTTTGTCTTTCCTTTGTTGTAGTTGCCAGTCGAAGTCGTAGACTGGCGAGAGGACTGGGAATGATATATATATGCTTTGGGCATATATATATTCCCCCTCCTTTCTTCAAGTATACTGTTCCCCTCCGGCTACTCATGTTGGACGAGTTTGGTGGAAGACCATGATGCCAGTTCATAATCGTTCGCGAGTACTGGGATGTAGAGAGCTTGCGGGGACGAGATGAGCTTTAATTTGCATGCCGGCACAGCAACGAAGATGGCCTTACTGCCTGCAAGGAGGGAGAGTGAGAGGGGGATTAGTTAACTATCAAAGATAAGCACGCAAGCTTTGGCAGGCAGAGTTTGAGTACCCGCTGCACATCACACCAAACATAGGCTTGGCGAGCAAGAAATGACAAAGAGTTCACATGATAGGTGCCCCTTTAGAAAATGATGGTGGTGCTGGCTCAATGCGGAAGCATCCAAAAGCGAAGCTCTGTAGACACGGTTTCGCGAGCCTTGGAAAAAAAAAATTCCCTTGAAATCAAGAGACGTAAGCAACGGGGGGACGACAGACACATACGGTTCTATTCAGATCATATGACGGCTTGCAAGTGCGGGGACAGAAACGTCTAACTTAAGGAGAATTTTCTCGCAACACTGACTGAAATCAGCAGCCCGGCGAAAAGAGTCGATGCGAATCGAGAAAACTAAAATACCATGCAAACTGCTAAACGAAAAAAACCACTTAGCTTTGCTCGGCAGCAGTAAAGATGCCAGCCGATTAATTTTTGACCCAGGCCAAGAAACGGGAATCGGATTCTGTCCTGCCAAGCACAAAGCCTGGTTCAACTAAACAAGAAGCACAAGCAAAAGACAAGCAAACAGAGATGCAAAAGAAGGCGTCTCCATGTCACAAGCACAAAAATCTCTAAGCACCACAACTTAAGCACGACGGATGTATGAGGCGAGGCACAAATTCTCAAAGCACAAGAGTAAAGCATGACGGATGTATGACGTACCTCTCGTATGCGTTCGTCGTTTTAACTTCGTAAGGTATGTCAGGGGCTGGGACATTTACTGTACCAGCCGGTCCTCGCTCCGTGCCTCCCAGAAAGCCAGCACATAGCGGGGACGATAGTCTCCTATGTGCATGGTCTTCCCTCTACTGTCCAAGAGTTGTAACCCTGCTGGTGCTGGAGCCTGGACAATTACGATATCATCCGTCAGTAGAGAGGCACAAAAGAAAGAAAGAAAAGAAAAGAAAAAAACAGGAAAAAGGAAAGACAAAAAGAAGACAAACTTAAACGCCGACGCTTTCCCACCTTGAAGCTCACCTCACTCGCAGGGAATAAAGAACAGAGCTGGAATGAAGTGGAAGAAAACGAGATGAGCCGAGGTACTCCGAGTACTGGTTTGCGTGCAACCGAGTTCGTTGCTACCGTGCACCGGAACAGAAGAGGGAAACGGAACGGAGCGGCCTCGGTCGCTATATATTGTTGAAGGTCTCGTTGTCTTCTTCTTCTTCGTCGCCTTCTTTCCTCCAGGGAGGTGTTCATACCAGCGAACCAGGAGCGGAGGTGACAACGTTCTTGTCCGCTACTTTGTCGTCGTCAAGATGAACTAGGCAGCAGAGAAAACATCAGAAACAAGGTACTGTGGAAAAACAAAATTTGTTCTCACCATGCCTCCAGCACCTTGTTCTTGTTCTTGTTCTTCTTCTCCACTCGTTGACACATCCTTCTCTACTCGTTGTCTCCTGCCCAGGCGAAGGATCATAATGCAGCATTTTGGGGCTACCACGCTTTACGAGGATCACAACTACTTTGCTCGCTCCTCGGAGAGTTTCACGCTGGAGGGGGGCCTGGATTCGGACAATGGCACCGGTTTGCTGGATCTCACAGACACGCTCGAGAAGCAACTCGAGGCCTCGAATCTGGCGCTGGGAGAAATCCACAGCGACGCTCCGCAACTTAGCTCGGAGCTGCACGTCCCTTCGGTGGAATTCGAATTGGATGACAATGGCCAGCTTCTCCACGACATGTTGCAGCAGCAGCAGCCAGCAAACAGCCAGCAGCAGTCCTCCACCACCACCGCTGCCTCCTCCACCGCCACCGCCACCACCTGGGAAGAAAACGTCCATGTCCTCCAGGAGATGCTTATGCAGCAGCAGCACATCCAAGTCCAGCAGCAAAACTTCTTCGGCAACTCCACTCCACCAAAGTTCCGGAGAGAGTCGGAGCTCCTGAGCCTCCTCCAGCTTCCACGCTGTGCCTCATCGTCGCTGCCGGGAGGAACCATCTCCGGGCCATTCAACTCCGTCAGCTCCAAGAAGCTGAGCCATCCAGGAGCCTTGTCGTCCTTCACCACCGCAGCAGAGATTGGCGACTCTTCTCATGTCCACGGCCAGCAATTGCTTCCACAGCCTTCCTTCAGGCATTTGCTTCACACCTTGCCTCATGCTTCCGACCACCACCTGAGCTCAAAGTCCGGTATAATGCGTCCTCCCGGCTTGCTCGACTTGGAAGACCGGGATACCAGCGGCGGCCACGAAGAGGGCCGCCTCTTCCCGAGCCTGTTCGAGAAGAGGGACTTCACTTTCGGCAAAGGAGCCGAGAACCGAGGCATCAATCACTTCGCGACGGAGCGGCAGCGGCGTGAGTATCTCAACGAGAAGTATCAGACATTGAGATCCTTGGTCCCCAACCCCTCAAAGGTTCTCATCTTCAGCCTGGCCACCCTTGCATATAGAACTTTTCCTGTGCTGCATTTCCCTTTCTTTTTGCTTCTTTTTTTCCTCTTGTCGATCGATCCATTATCCTGTGCTGCATTCCTTTTTCGCTTCATTTTTTCCTCTTCGTCGATCGATCTATTCTCACTTCTCACCCAACTAACCTTCGCAGGCTGATAGAGCTTCCATCGTCGCGGACGCCATCGAGTATGTCAAGGAGCTCAAGAGAACCGTCCAGGAGTTGCAGCTGCTAGTCGAGGAGAAGCGGCGTGGATCCAACAAGAGGCGCTGCAAGGCGTCGCCGGACAATCCTTCCGAGGGTGGTGGTGCCACGGACATGGAGAGCAGCTCCGCAATCCAGCCGGGAGGGACGCGAGTGTCCAAGGAGACAACTTTCCTGGGCGATGGCTCGCAGCTCCGGAGCTCCTGGCTGCAAAGAACGTCACAGATGGGAACGCAAATCGACGTCAGGATCGTGGACGACGAAGTAAACATCAAGCTCACCCAGCGGAGGCGGCGGAACTACGTGCTCCTGGCGGTGCTGAGGAGCTTGAACGAGCTCCACCTCGATTTGCTCCATGCCAATGGAGCCAGCATTGGCGAGCACCACATTTTCATGTTCAACACCAAGGTAGGCCAGTGATCTTCCAGCTCTCGCTCGTCTCGCAAGTTTCCATCTTTTCGTTCTTGGTCGATCGATCGACCTGCGCGATATCTTTGGAAAGAAACGAACTAAGCTTCCTTGTTTGTTCTTGCAGATAATGGAAGGAACATCTACCTTTGCGGGTCAAGTGGCAACGAAGCTGATAGATGCGGTGGACCGGCACATAACCCTAGCCTCATCGGGCCTCTAGCTCCCAAAATTTTCCAGGTTTGATCGAATCGACCAGAGGTGGATCGTAGAGATAGGCAAGGGATTCCAAGAACAACCCTGGCTTGGAATAGACACACAGGATCTCATAGCTCCATTCATTCAATCAATCTGTACCGAGAACCTCTAGGTGAGAAAAGACGAAGAAAAACTTCCATACCTAAGCAAGCGAGCATGGCGATCTTCCACTCCCCATGATCGATCAGTAACAAAAATCGAGAGACAAAAAACTCGTAGAACCCTAAAAACCTTAGGGGTTTACACGTGTCACAAAAGCGAAGTTTAGGGCTACTTGGTAAATCTCTTTCTTTCTCTTTTTCCTCGTTGATTCTCTCGATCCTCGCAGAAAGGAAGAGAGCCTTGAAGCGCTCGAATCTTGAGCTATCCAAGGAGGACATTGGTTTGATCAAGGCTTTTCCCCCCTCGAGCTTTTCAAAAGCAAGGTACTGACACGAGCGCGCACGAGAGCACTTTCTTTTGCTCTTGGGATTTAAACGTGTGATCCGGTGGCTCGCAGCTGGGGAAAATTTGCTCGTATAGAAACGCGAATCGGATCAAGCTGACGGTAAATGCTCTTCTGCCTGGAAAATATATTTGGTTTGTCACAAAGTTCCTCTTGTTATTGCAGTGTTCTTCCTCTTTTCAGACAAATATGTCGGCATTCTCGGGGAGACCTTCTGGAAGCACGATGAACACCATCTTTGGTATGCTCGAGTTTTGGCCTAGTTAATCTCCTTCCGGCCTTAACAGACATTGCACAGGAGTACCATCCACCACAACTTGGAAAACGCAGGCTTTGGCCCCTCGCAACAAAACGGTTCTTTAAGTTTACACCGGCAGTCGCACCATTGAGGTTATTCTTGTGTTCTTCGAAAGAATTTCTTTGTTGCTGACAATCTTTGCGTGAGCAGCAGGCTTTGGAGGACAAAGTTTTCAGCGGAGCGCGAGAACACCGGGAGAGGTCAGAGTTTTTTTGTGGTTTTCTATAGCGTGTTCCATACTTCATTCTGGTTGATTTGCAGCATTTATTGTCGTGCCGGGAAAGATTTTATGCATTCTCGGGGTTCCTGATGCGAATGCTCTAGCGGAACTGAAATGGTTGAGCTGTCGTTAAACTGGTAAACTTTGTCAAGATTTTTTCCTTTTCTTCTTCCTATTTCTCTTCTCATAGAATTTCCTGATGCTAATATTACGAGGAAGCAATTTTCAAAGAATATGGCAACCGCAACTTCTGAGAGCAACAAGCAACTGCTGGTGCTTCGTTTTCTATTTCTCCATGTACGTTCTTCCTTCTTTTCCAAGTTTTTTTTTTTGTGTGGTTGCCAGAGCTACAGGAATGCGACAATCTCCAGCTCTCCCGAAAAGCAAGGATTAATCTGAATAATTCGTACGAGTTAGCTTCTAAAATATTAACTTTAAATTAAACTCTTGCTTTCCGAAAATTCAAGAAAGGAAATCATTGTACAAATGGCAAAATCCTAGCAGGTTAGCAAGCAAGAATTTTGTCAAAGGCTTTCCATTTGATAATACACTGAAAGCATTACTGTAGATTGAATCAAAACACAAATGATTTCATTTTTATTTTTGAAGCTTAATCCAATCCAATGCATTCTCGTGCCTAACGTGGAATTTAATCTGAAGTGGTGGCAAGGCGCACACATAAACATCATAAGCACCTCAATTCCAGAGTGGATTCGATGAAGGGTGACCATGGTGTTGGTCACACTCGGAACAGGCGCCATTTTCTCATTCTGATTTTACTAGACTTTTACAATTGGGAACAGAATTATAATAATAGAAAAACTACAAACAATAATATATAATAATTTTATAGTGCTGCAAGTTCTTGTGTAGGATCCGGGCACCAAAGCCTGTGCAAAGCAGTTCTTGTATTATATGTTCTTGATGAAGCTATCAAACAGGAAGCAGACACTCGAAAATAAAGTGCAGATGGTCTTCCATGTGAAAACATGAAGCTTGTGAAAATTGCTAAAAAAAAAAGAGGGGTGAGTTTTGGAGTTTCTGGTGATGTTGATTTTTTGTGATGCTTGCAGCCATTAGTTCTGCCAGAGTTTCCTGCAACATCAGAAATTTTGAACTAAGCTTTTGTTCCATTCATTGATTCGTGCTTTGTTTCTTCTCTGCAGGCAGGAATCACTTTGGCTACCTGAGTCTCCAGCATCCGAGCAGGCTGTCATTTCTCCCATGCCTCGCAATAGGCACGATGTAAGTTGTTTTTTCCTTTTTACTCTTTTTAAAATTTTTGTTGGCAAGGTATTTACTCAAAATCTCCTTCTGGATCATCGTGGGAAACTCATGACTATATCAAGAGCATACGTTCTTGGTATGCAAAAGCAAGACCTCCTAGGCAGGATTGATTTGCTCTCTGTGTCCAAGTTTGCAACAAAGGTGAATCTATCACCTTTTATACTTCAAAAGTTTCCAGCACTAAGGTAAAAAAATCTTGCTTTTGAAAGTGTTGATTAATTGTTTTTTGTTTCATTACAGCATCGTACACCCAATCAGATCTGCAAAGTTTGTGTACTCTTCTTCGATCGAGATTGAAAGGCTGGGTCTAAAATGCTTGAAAGGAAAGGACAGCAAAGGGAACCACATCAAGAGAAAAGTGTCTGAAGCCGATCTAAATTTTCACCTTGTGGGTCAAAGGTAATAAACTATGAAACTCTTTCTGGCTGATTACCTTTTTTCGTTTTACATTGTCAGTGAGGATGATGTTCGCTTTTTCCTTGTTGAGGTGACAAGAAGCCGGAAGCTGCACCCGGAAAATTTGAATATCCGACTCTGCCAAGGTAACTGAGTTCTCTGTTTTGATTTGTAGTAACTTGTTCTTTTCCTCAGCTTTTCGAAAAGCAACAAGCTTTTATATAAAATGGTGCAGCTTGAACGTGGGATTTGCGCCCTCCAGCAGAGCAGAAAGACAGTTGAAGGTGCTGCGGTGGTGTCGGCATCATTCGATGATGCAACCGAGGAGGATCTAGCCACACCTCTTAAAGAAGGGATGGACTCTCAAGTTAAGCTTCATTTGCCACGACTCTTTGGACTCTGGCAAAGCGGGCTACTATTTCTGCAGCCACTTTTTTGAGCAGGTACTAAGCAGTAATTTGGTTCGCCTCTTGTGACTGTTGATTTGATTTACAATGTCAGCATTAAGCCTGTTCGAGCGAGTAGCAGGTTTGAAGATAGTCAATATGTATAGCCATGGCAAGTGCTTCCCCTTTTTAGTTTTGGTGAGCTTGGGAAGTGAGAAATATCCCTTGGAATACGATGCTCTAAGTTTTCGGCTGATCGGATGATCTTTGTTTGTTTCTTTCTCTCTGACGCTTTGTCTGCTTGCAGCATGGAGGTCATTACTCCGAAAAAACCTACCATTTTGATCACGTATGGGCAGGTTAAATTTTATTTTCTCCTAGTTTGATTGTAGTTATGTCTGATGATAGGAGAAATTCAGGTGTTGATGTCACAAGATGCTGTGAATGCAGGTAACAAGGAGATACTACTTGGCAACTGGGAAGAGGTAAGAAACTATCTGAGCGAATCTGTAGCTGATTCTACCTCATGGTTTTATGGTAGGAAGGTGGGATCGGTTTCTAGAGGATATAACTGACTGTAATTGCGTTTAGCAGGATACCAGCATATTACTGTTCGTTGATAAACGAACAAGACGATCTCAAAACTCTTCTTGCGCTCAACACAATTCTAGGATTGAAACACTGGTAGAGATGATAGGTGCGACAAGACGAGACAATGGCACACATTCTTGCAAACAGATCGGCTATATTAATACTAGGTGGGTTTAGGTAAATTCTATTTGACGACTGGACTAACTTATTTAGTGCTCAACAGAGCCATTGTCATCCAATCGAATTCCAGCGGAGGGTTATGCAGAGCTAGCCTTGCCACCTTTCCGGAACAAACGTGTAAAAGACTTTCTAAATGAATTCTTTACAAACCGCATAGAATTATGCACAAGACCAAGTCGTGTCGTGTCTACCAAAATTTTGTATCCACAGACCATGCTTTTTTGTCACATGGGTAGTGACTGCCTTGAACAAAGATTTAAGGGTGTTGTCGCCACCCCTCGTACGCCTCGGCATCCTCTGGCACAATGCGGTTTATCCTTGTTGTGCCCAAGAGATACTCCGGCAGTTCACTCTCTTCTTTGGCCTGGAACGAAGAAGATATTAATCTCCATTCCAGAGTATGCTCTCTCTTTCACATACCTCAATCAAGACAGCAAGATCCACAACGATGTTTGTCACGTAACCCAGAACCAATCCAATCACTCCTCGCGCAACAGACGATGATCCTATGTCTACGTCAATCTGGCAGAGTACCAATGAGTTTTCAGCAGCATTGGTATGAATCCTTACCTCAAAATAATTGTCTTCGCGGATGTAATGACAAGTCACGGCTCGTCCAAGCAAGCAGGCCTTTGTACCCACGGCTCGCTTCACAACCCAATACCCCTGTATAGATACAAGATGTGAACAAAACCAAAACGTTAACTAGTGTTATTTTACCTCTACAATGCTAGGAATCAGTTTGAACCGTGCATTTCTGAATGCGTCGTCTCCGTTCGCAAATTTATCCAGGAGAGAACCGGGCCGAATTGGTCTGTCGGCAGCATAATAGAACACAAGGCTGTAGTTCGGTTTAGCCGGAACCTGCTCATAAAATGCTCCTTTCGGTTAGGCAGAAAAAAACTGCCACCTAAAAGCAGAAATACCTGTAGATTAACTACAAAGATGAATGGCAATGCTTTCCCGGCCGGGGTCTGACAAAAGAACAAGAGTATAAATTGGAACCCAAGAAAAATGAGCATCAAACAAACCTGGACAATAGACGCCGGATGCTTTGCAATTGCACCAATCTTATCGTCTGACTTTAGCCAGTCGACTGTTAGAAGTTTTAAAAGAGGATCTCCTCCAGGCACCTGAAAGTAGTGTGAGTGAGTGACTAAAAACGATACAAGAACCGGACCTTCAAGTAATCTTTCATGTACGTCTTCCCTCTAACCATAAATCCTTGACCACCAGGATCGCACCAGCAGTTTTGATCTTTTTCAGAACTTTGATGGCGAAGAGTGCTCTTGAAGAGCTTCATATTTATTTCCATGGCTGAGCAGCCCAACATAAGTTCTCCATTGTCCCCGGGAGCTGAAACCTCAGTAAGTAATCCGGAAAGCTTTGAAGTATAGCCTAGCTTCAAACCTGGAGGCCGTTTAGATAACAGCATGACTCCCCACGTAACCCTTCGAAGCTTGTGTGATCCTGTCTACACATCACCAGCAGATCAGAAACTTCCAACCAAAAGATTATGAAAATCCAAAAGAGAAAGCAAGAATATGAAATGCATCACATGACCAGCATTCGCACCTGCACGAAAGATGACAGCAGGCATATAGAAGGCCTTCAATGTGGTAAAGTAATCCTATATTTCTTGCGTCTGGTGATGCGGACCTTATTCAGCGGTTTCTTCTCCTCTTCTTCACTGTCATCGTCGTCCTCATCGGCTGGATCTCCTGCCGTAATAGCGTCATAAAACTCTTCGTTGGTTTCAACCTGCGAAAGTCTTGTTGTCTCGCAAGTAGATTCATCGTGGTTAACGATGCTCTTTGTAACCAGGCGCTCTTCTACCCCTTGCAGGGCTTCTGCGGAGAAGTACTCTCTTAATCCTGCAGAAAAAACAACGATGATGAGCTGCCAACATGTATTTAGACAAACCTGCCGTGCGACATAGCATTGCATATGGAACCGTCGCGTGGAACTTGGAGTAGTGGCTTTTCTTCCAGCGGCCCCAGCCGGTAGACTTAATCTCCATGATCTGGGTGACAAGGGACCTTGGAGTCCCAGTTCCTGGTTTCGATGGGAGGGGAGTAATCTCCCACACTCCAGCTAAAGAAACCACACGAATGTCAAGTAAAGCTGAAAATCTCTTCTTACGATTAAGTGTGATTTTTCTGTACCCGGGCTTACGAGGAGCCCCTTTGTGAGAAACTTCCATCTGTGTAATGTCTGCAAAACACGCGTAGCAATTAGAATTAGCATAGACAGATGGTAAAAATATATACAGTAAGAGCCGTCCTGATGCCGACGCCAATAGCGAGAGAACACATAATATCTTTTATAGCTAAAGAGGCTGCTCCACCTTTAAAACGAGAAAAACACGTTTTTGCAACTTACGATTTGGAAAAAAACAAACCAACCTCTTGAAGTATTTAGGATCAAACGTCCCGTACACAATGTCCGTATGCCCATCTATGTGCTCCACAAGCTCCAATTGCCCAGTCAAGGTGTCCCACCTGATAAGGAGGTTCAACTTGGCTTAAAAGAAAGAGCAATTGAATTCAAAGACTTACTGATGCCTCAAAGAAATATCCAGAGTCATGATCATCTCGAATATCATTTCTGGCGTTGCTTCGACTACGCCAACAGATTTCATTATGGCCCCGTTCTCGGACTGCGGCACAAACGCAAAATAAAAAACAGTTCATTCTCGATAGAGTCGGTTGTATACAACCTACCTTGACGTCTTCAAAGATTCTCAAGCCTGGAGACAGAAAGAATCCATTTTTTAAGGGCGTCCACAAATGATTTGGTTAAGACCTGTACGTACCGTTTACGGTGCGAAAGCATCTCCAATCAGTCTGCTCTACAGCATCACCAGCTTGCTTAGTGTACGAAACTGCTGGCAGAGGATCCTGTGCGACCATCGAGGGGCGGCGCAGCAAGGACTCGGGACCTACAGAAACCATGATGAGATTGATTCCTTTCAAAACAACAAAAGCTACCTCGTCCAATGTAAATAAGTTTGCTCAGATACGATTTAGAGTGGTATCGTGGCCCGTTTACGTTAAACCTGAGAAAAAAATCCTCCGCTATTAGAGATCGTAGAAGAGCATCAATCAATGCTTACTCGGTCTCATTGTTTATGAAGCTTAGCTTGTTCGATACATACTCCGCCTGCTCAAAACACATCGATGAACTAAAGATTCAGATGAACCTTCTTGACATACCTCCTCTTTGGCGTGACGGAATGCTGACATCCATTTTTCGACTTCCTCAGCGCTGGTGCAAGCAATCTGAAAGAAAGAACTCAGTCGAGCTCGCACAAGACGTGGAAAAAGAGAAAAGAAAACTTACTTCACCATGTTTGCCATGGTCAACTCGACTATAGATCTTAAGCACATAAAGGACCTGTTTTCACAACGAAGTTTCAAGCCGACGAACTTTGAAAGCTTCTTTGCTTACCCGGCCATGGATAATCTGCCTCCCAATTTCCTTCACCATTGTAAATTTCCCAGCCACGCCCCTTCTAATGGGTTTCTGGCCACCAAAAAACGTTAATTCTATAGCAAAAAAATATACAATCCATCTACCTTGCTGGGAAAATCATTGGGATCGCGCTTATACATCTCCACATACTTCCCCTTGATCACGAGGTACCGCGGATTGCAAAACTGGTACCCCATGGAGTTACTCCCGACATGGTAGATCCAGCCCGCATACACGGAAGCCCTCTTTTCCGATGCGGAGCTCATTTGCTCCCTGTCGAGATCTTTCGTCGACATCCTGCGGAATCGCAATGCGAATGGAGATTTCCCCAGAGAAAACCTGCGCCTGGATCGCGATCGCGGCAGCTCCGCCTATCCTCCCGTGGCCAAGAATCGCGGCGGCGGATAATCCCCCGGGACACGCGAAGGCGCCAAAAAGATCATCAATCAAAGCGCGAGAAGGAAGACGAAGCAATGAAGAAAGCAAAAATTAGCCTAAAGACGCGCCGGCCAGAGAGCCACACGGAGAACATAAAAATTAGAAGTATGTCGAGGGGAATATTCAGCTCCAGCTTGAGGGAACCGTTGGAGCATATTCCGTCATCACCGGTGGTCAAATTCTTTTATGACCGTTCCTCTGACGTGGGGACGCCTGACAGCTGTCAGTGAGCCGACCGTTGGTTGCTCACCCAAGAATCATTTCTAGGGCTTGCGTGTCCTGTTTTTTACATGCGGGACGGGACAAAGATTTAAGTTGATAGAGTTGCAAATGAGACAATTGTTAATCTCTAGTCGGATTGCAAAGGCCAGCCTTTCGTTCCATCCATTTACTCATTTAGAAAACCTTGTCTCTTCGATCGTTAGAGCCTGTTTAGAAATCATTGGCTTGTGTAAAGACTTTTGCCCGTTTGCTCCTTCGATCTCTTGAAAAGCGTTTGACTTTTCTCAATGGGTGGCGCACTTTGCCTAGATATTGCGTTGCGTACCTGAGAAGACTTAAGCCCCACAGATCATATTGGTGTCGTCCAGACTTAAAACTCTCAGCCCTCCACTTCGTGAGTGAGCAAATAGACAAGCTCCTCTGGAAAGGCACAGGTCGGCGCTCAAGATCTCGACGCAACCAGTTCCTGCCGAACTGCGATAGGAAAACTTTGACAAAAATGAAGGAATACCTCGTCAAGAAGTTTCGCAACGTCGTCAGTCTTGGCAACTTGAAGAACAGTGAGTCCCTCCCTGTCGACTGCCAATGGATCAGCTCCGGCCTTGAGTAGCTCATCGCAGACGCTCAAATGCCTCCAGCCTGGGGGGATCCACAACACTGATGACTCATGGAGGATAGAAAGTTAGAAAGGCTTGCCTGCCGCAACATGAAGTGGAGATCGGTGTGCATTTGGCGCGGAGGGATCAGCATTGCCTTCGCGGATCAAAAGAGCCACAACATCGGCACGTCCACGGCTCGCAGCCCAGTACAAAGGAGTCGATCCGATGTTGTCTCGACAGTTCGCATCAACACCCTTCTGCTACAAAACCAAAAACATATAGATTGAGAAGAAAAGCTCTTTGTGAAGTTCTCGATTCATACCTTAAGTAGCCATCGAGCAGCGTCAACCTCGCCAGCGGATGAACCCCGATGCAAAGGAGTACAGCCCGCGCAATCACTGGCATTTGGATCCGCTCCAAATTGCGTCAGGAGCTCCATGCAACCGACGTGGCCACCGGCAGCAGCATCATGAATGGGTTGAGAGCCTCCAGTGTCGCAGGCTGCCGGATCAGCTCCGGACGATAAGAGAAGCCGCAGAACAAGTTCGTGTCCATGGAGAGACGCCGTATGAACACTGCTAGCCTTCACCAGCAAGAAACGGTGAGTTTCTTTTCTTTCGTGAAAAACCACCACCAAGAGAACCTTGAAAGTACCTGGTGCGACCATTGTTACTTGCTGCGTTGCCAGAAGCACCATGAGCGAGAAGAATTTCCACTGCCGGAACAAATCCACCCCGAGCTGCGAGGTGGATTGCTTGCTCGCCCTTGTGATCGCGATCGCAAGCGTTTGCTCCACTGAAACCAAAACTAGATAAACTAGCTAGGAGGCTGAAAAGAAAGATTGGAATCACATACCTGGCAAGAAGAATAGAGATGATCGAAGCTCGACCAGTAGCGGCGGCGTAGTGAAGAGGCGTAAATCCATTTGTCTTGTGCGCCGATACCAATGCTCCCGCTCTCAAGAGCGCCTCCACGCATTTGTCATGCCCTTGCGAGCAAGCCTGCAAGAAAATCCGATCGATCGGCCGTCGAAATCAGCAGCAGCACCTCGTGAAGCGCAGTCTTCCCTCGTTTATCTCTCGCATTCGGATCGGCACCGGCCTAGAAATCACACAAATTCTATCGATCTGCGAATCGATCTGCCAGTACCTTCAACAGCACGCAGAGATTATCCAAGTCTCCAGCTCTGGAAGCCGCAGCGAGCGCCATCGATCAACACAACAAGAGCCCTAAGAACAAGAACCCTACATTCTTGTCGTTAAACCCTTTGGATATTATTTCAAACGAGAGCAAAAAGAATTCGCTCACAAATTCTTCGCTTCGATCTCTCTCAATCATCCGATGACCTCGAATTCGTCCTCCCGCAGATGGGCGATCAGCTTCACCTCCTTGCCGTCGATGCTCAGCGCAAACTGGGTCTTGTATGGCAAATTCGCGGAGATGATCTTCCCCTTCCAGCTCGTGAGAACCTCTTTCACCTCTCCCTCCTGGCCACCAAGATCAAACTCTGGATTCTTGGGAACATGGAACACCTTGAGCGGCCCTTTCACTCTGATCCTCGATCCCACGCCCGCCGCTGCCGCCGCCGCCGCCGCTGCGCCCTGCCGCCCCACCGCAATCTCGCAGATTGCGAGCCCTGCCCTGCGGCGGCGAGGCTGAGACGTGATCGACGGCACTGTTCTGGATGAGATTTTGTGCCGTGAAGAGCATGCCACTGTCGATGCCGATGAGGTCGATGGCGCGCAGGCTTGGCGCTGGAATTGGGCACCGCAAATCGAAGGCGCAGACAGCGAATTCGCAACCAGAGGCATTGTAGTCGAGCGAAGCAACCAACGAGCGCCTAGAGAGATCCAATCGACATACCGGGGCCCAAATCACACGCCGCCATAGCCCAGCTTCTCTCCCGCGAGCGATTGATTTTTAGGGCTCTTGTATCAAATAGCAAACCACGTGTGCTACTGCGCAGCAAACCGCGCGGCTGGATGATTACCAGCCGCACGTCCACCGCAGGGACCGCGCGCCCCTGCCACGTCGGACAAAGATAACGTCTGCCGTGGCGGCCACGCGGACGGCTGACGTGGACTGGTAGTTTCCACTTCTCACGCCAACGACACAAAAGAAGCTTCATGGGTCCAGTCGCCTGCATTGTGGGAGGAATACTTGGAGCTTTGGGATGTTTGCTCTCCCTGGTGGGAATGTTTGTATGGTTGATCGGGTAAGCTTTGCTCAAAAAACAAAAAAAAAAACTATTCTTTGAGATGAGATCTCTTTTTTTTTTTTCCTTGTTCTTCCAGGAACTTGGTCGCTTGCGTCTGCCCATCCTGTGCTTTCTGCTTAGCAATCGCCAACTTTGCTATGATTCTCATCCGGCTCCCCGTCAAGGGGCTCAACTGGGCGAGCAGCAAAATCCCATGCTAAACAGAAAAGAGAGAAAAAAACCAGCATACCTTTGCTTCTTATACTCTACTACAGCAGCTGGACGATTCACCTCTTCTCTCCCCTCTCAGACTCGAAGAATCTCTAGCTTGCTCGCAAACGCGATGGCGACCCAGTCTGTTTGGGAAGACGACCACTGCAGCTGGTTGATCTCGGCCTTCGCGGTGTAAGCTAGAATCGGATCCAGGCCCCCGTCTATCGGCTGGCTCATGTTTGACAAATCCCAGATCAGCGCCTGGGAGTCGTCACCCGCGGTGCAAATATGACAGGAACTGTGAGGAGCCCAAGCGATGGCGTTCACGGTCCCCTGGTGCCGCTGGAGCTCCGCCACCGGGAGCGTCGGCAGGCGGATGTCCAAGATCACCACCCTGACGCTGTCCATGAAAATGGTGGCCATGTAGCGCGGATCCTGCTTGTTCCACCCGAGTCTCAGCAGCGGCGTGTCCGGCTGGGGGCTCTCGTAGATGATCGTCGAGTGCTCCTTGTCCCGGAGATCGAAAACTCGCACGGAGCCATCGGCCGAGACGGACGCGAAGACCCCGACTCCGCCCCAGGCGATGTCGTTCACTTCCTTGTCATGGGCGATGAGCTGAGTGTCCACCACTTCCTTCTCTATATCCCAAATCGTGCAAGTAGTGTCGATGCTCGAAGTTCCTACGCGCTTGGGCTCGAGCTCGTTCCAGTCGAAGGAAGTGAGCGGCGCGCAAAACTCACTGTTCTTGTTGTTGTTGAGCAAGCTCTTGAGCTCCACCTTGTCCTCCCCGACTTGCCATATCCGCAGGAAATCGCCCGAGGTCGCCACTAGATCCGGCCGCTGGCACTCCTTGTCCGGGATGAACATGAGCTTGGTGGTCGGGTAGGGGT
Source organism: Selaginella moellendorffii (assembly GCF_000143415.4). Classification (NCBI taxonomy): domain Eukaryota; kingdom Viridiplantae; phylum Streptophyta; class Lycopodiopsida; order Selaginellales; family Selaginellaceae; genus Selaginella; species Selaginella moellendorffii. Next base: position 160,666 of record NW_003314273.1, read on the forward strand.
GCTCGAAGCACAGCCGGGAATCCGCCACGAATTTGTTCTTCTCGTCGTCCAGCTGCACAATCTGGACCATGTTCCTGTAATCCTCAAGAAAGCTGCCAATCCCCAGCCGGAATTGCGAGTCCTTGCGCACGCTCCAGTTCATGGCGTAGATCGGCCAGTTCGCGTCGTAGGTGTAGATCTCGGCGCGCTTGGCCGGCTCTTGCGCGTCGCTCGCCATGGAGCCGGAGGATCTAAACCCTAATCCCTGGGACGATGGAATCGCGCTGGAAGTACCTGATGGATCAGCCGCGCATCGCTCCCTCGCATTTCCTGTCGCCTAGGGCGGCGTGGCGGAGCTGGACCAGGTCCACAATGCCCGGAGCAATGGGAGTTGACCACGTGGTGACTAGAGGAGCCGTCGCGGGCTCGATTCCCCTCCCCAGCACCTTCGAGAGTTTAGGGTTCTTCCACCGCGAGGGAAAGAGGAATTCGATTTCTCGGCCTCACAGCCACGAATGGCCGGGCAGCCGGGTGCTGATTCTACACAGCACACGAAAGGGGCGAGGGATCCGGCATTTCTTGAGCTTGCGCAGCTCCATCTCGCGGTCTTCCTTGAGCACGATCTCTTCCATGGTGTAGCGCGCAAATCTCCGCAATCTCGCCGCTCGCCGCAGCAGGAATCCGGCTAGGTTGGTGGCGCAGAGCATCGGCGCGTAGGATTCGTGGTCCTTGAGCGGCACGAAGCTGAGGTAGGTCTTGTATGCCACGACTTCGTCGTCGATCTTGATCGGCAGGGACGGGCCCTGCTGCTTCCAGCGGCATCCATCCAGTGTCGTTCTCGATCGCGCCGGCCGTGAGGAGTACTTCGTCCTCGCGAAGAGATATCGCGTTCCTCCTGGAAACAAGGCACAGTAAGATCGATCAAAACTATCTCAAAGAAGAAATTTTCTAGAACTCGCCTGGAGAATTTCGCAGTAGGAAAGCGGGATGCGTCGCGTAGATATCGGCCTCCTCGATTTGGAAGCCCCGGACAGCCTCTGGTAACTCCATTCTTGCGTTTCTCAGTCGTAGAGCATCCACGAGAGCGGCATCGTTCGAGTGGGCTTTTCTGACTCTCTTGCAAATGCTGTTCTCAGTTTCTTCGCAGCTCCTCTTCCCGATATACTCTCGGAGGCCTGGAAGCCTGTCCTCGTTCTCGTCCTTCTCTGTCTGCTCCAATAATTCAAGGTAAGCTTCGATTTTTTTCTTTCTTTCCCAGCAAACTAACTATACGCTGCTCACCTTGACCTCTGCCAGAGCATCGACGTCGATGACCTGGTTGTTCTTGAGCGCACGCTTAAGCCCGGCCTGGAATTCCCACTTCCTAGCACGAGATGAGCAAAGAATATGCTGAGCAAGCGCGAGAGCAGCTAGATGGAAGGACTTTCACGTACCTCTTGAGCTGCTCGTCGTCTGCCACCACCGGATCATCGTCTTGCACCACCGGATCATCGCCTTGCCGGGACTCAGTCTTCCCAGGCTCCGCCTTCACTGGCTCTGGCTCAACCTTCTGCGGAGGCTGCTGCTCCTCTTTGAGCAGTTCCTTCCAGCATTCGTGCCCGATCACTGCGTCACCGTCCGTGGAAGCGATGGAATCGCCCGTGAAGCTGGAGTAGCAGACGGTGGCGAGCTCAGTAGCAGCAGAATCAAGAAACGAGCAGAAATCCGCCGAGCACGACGCAGTAGCAGCCAGTAACTGGTCGACGAGGAAGAACTCGCTGGAGCAATCAAAATCGACTTCCTGGGCCTGGGGCTCCTCAAGAACACCAAGAACAGATGCTGGGAAGTGAGCGAAGCCAGGGGAAGGAGGAGGAGAAACAAGAGGAGGAGGAGAACAAGAACAGCAACAGAAAATCTTCGACGATTCGCCATGGACGACAGCTTGGAGCGAGTAAGAACAGGCGCAAGCCTCCATCGCTCGCTCGCTCGCTTCTTCCCGACGAGGAGCTGGAAGAAGAGAGACAAGAACAAGACGAGCGAGAGCAAAGCCAACACTGGAGGTAACTTAAGCGGAGACAAAGTTCGTTCTCGTTTCTTATATACCGCCAAACTGACTGCTCTTTGCCTGGACAGCGACACCGATTTGCTATCATCAACCGGATTTCCAAATGCAACGGACTGGGAAGAAGCTCTCTCTCTCCAGGTAAGAACAAACAAGCTTTCTTTCAAACAAAGGTGGCGCTTATCATTGCCGTACTAATCGCTGGTGTGTACGTGTACTCGCTCACTCGTCACCCATTCGAAATGGAACCATCTCTCGGCTGTGCTACGAATATCTTCCTTTCTTTTTACAGTGACTCGCTCGTCCTTTTAACCGTAGGGGGGAGATTCTCTGCTAGTGTACACTGTATCTCGATCACTTGGATCCAGGGATCCGGCGGTGGATACTTGGTAAGAGTAACTTGGTAACTTTTGGATACGCGTTGTCAGCTAAAACTTAGTTGTGCTTTCCAATCCATAGGTGGAAGCTGGCTAAATCTATCCAAGTCCGTTAGAGCTGGAAGAAAAACGAATTGATGGTTCTTTCTTCCACGATCATACCTCATTGTGTTCCACTAAGTTCACAATTTTAAATTCAGACATGATGATATAAAAGTATTACATTTAACAATATACTTTATCATTAGCAATTTCCAAGCTGGCTAGATCTATCCACGTTTTATATCATTCTTGGCTAAAACTGAGTGGAAGCTCGCTAGATCTATCCACGTTTGTTATCATTCTTCATAGTTAATTATGATCTTTAATTTTTTTAAAACCCGACTTAAACCCTTCTTTAATGGATCATCCGTCCGAGCTGAGCACATTGGAGAGGAGCACGTAAGGCGAGTGGGCGCAGGGGCTGAGCCGCGCGATCTCCTCGGCGGCACGCTCCGCGCGGCGCACGTCACCGGATATCCCCGCCACGCCGAGCAGCACGGACCACGTCGAGACGTGGGGGCACAGCGGCATGGAGTCGACGAGCTCCTCGGCGTCCGCCAGGCGCCGCGACCGCCCCAACAGGTTGACGACGCAGCTGTAGTGCTCTACCGCGGGCGTCACGCCGTACGACTCGGAGATGGCCCAAAAGTACCGCCGCCCCTCCTCGAGCATGCCCGCGTGGCCGCAGCCCGTCAGCACAGCCGAGAATGCCGTACCGTCCGGACGGTGGCCGTCGAGCACCATGAGCCGAAAGAGCCGTACGGCGTCTCGCCCCATGTTGTTGTAGGCGCACGAGGCGAGTACGGCGGCCCAGGACGCTGGGTTTTTAACGGTCATTCGGCTGAAGAGGTCTAGGGCATCCGCCACAAAGCCGTTGGAGGCGTATGCCCGCAAGAGGCAGTTCCAGGCAAAGACATCGTGCTCGGGCATTCCATCGAATGCCGCCTTCGCGGAGGCGAGGTCGCGGTTTCTCACCAAGGCGACGACGATCGCCGCCCATGACGCAATGCCCAGCTGGGGCATCTTGGCGAAGATCGCCCGCGCGTCCTCGATCTCCCCGGCCTGAGCATACGCCGCGAGAACAGCGTTCCAGCTTACGTCGTTTCGCTGCTTCATAGCGTGGAAGACCGCCATGGCCTTGTCGAGCTCGGCGGCCTGGGCATGCCCGGCGAGGAGCGACGTCCAGGAGAGAACGCTTGATCTGGGGATCTTGACCAGGGTCTCGCTCGCCAGAGAGATCTCTCCTCCCTGGGCGAAGGCTGCGATCATCGTGTCCCAGGAGCTGGAGCCCCTGCGCGGCATGGAATCGAAGATCGCCTTGCCCGTCTGGAGATCCCCATTGGAGACGTAAGCCCAGATCATCGCGTTCCAGGCCACAGTGTCCTTCTCCGGGATGGCGGCGAAGATTACCTCCGCCGAGTGGAGATCGCCCGCATCGCCATGCGCGGCCGCAACCGCCGTGCACGAGCAGACGTTGTGCTGCGGCATTTGCCAGAAAACGCTAGTCCCATTCTCGAGCTCGTCGTTTTGCAAGAAAGCTGCAACCATGGCATTCCAAGACGTAATGTCGCGGCAATGGATGGCATCGAAAACCTTCCTCGCGTCCCGGACTCTTCCCGCACCGGAATACGCCGTCATCAGAGTCGTCATTACCAGGACATTCCATTCCGGAATCCGGGACATTGAATCGACGGCATCGGCAAGCTTTCCTGTCGATGCGAGGACTGTGATGAGGTTCGTCCACATTCCTTCGTCGCGCAATGGAGCGGTGACAAATAGTTTTTTCACTGCAAGAACATCCCCTTGTTGGGCATTTGCTGTGGTGAGAATGCTCCAAGTAATTGAGTTCCAATGTGGCATCTTTCGAAACACCAAGTCCCCATGATCCATGTTTTCGTTAAGAGTGTAGGCCTGAACAAGCGCTGTCCAGGAAATCACATCTCGAAAACTCGAACGATCAAAGATACACTTCGCACGTTCGAGATACCCGGCTGTGGCATTTGCTGTAAGAACAGTGTTTGTCGAGATGGCATCCCACATTGGCATCAGCGCTGAAAAAGCGTTAACGTTAAAGACCTGAGAAGACTCACTGTAAGCTGCAAGGATTGCGTTCCACGACGCAATGTCTCTGTAAGACATTCGTGCAAAGATTTCAACGGCATCGAAAATATGCCCAGATTGGGCATAAGCTGCAATGGCAGGATTACACGCGACGACGTCCCACTGAGGCATCGAGAGAAAAACTCGGATGGCCTCTCCGGGACAATTGTACTGCGAAAATCCTGACAAGAGCGACGTCCACGACACAACGTCCCTCCGCGGCATGACGTCGAAGAGCCGCGCGGCGTGATCCAGATGCCCATTTCGGGCATACGCTGCCGTGATGATGTTCCACGAGTGAATTCCCGGTTGGGCGATCGCGTCGAACACCAATTTGGCCTCCGCGACGCAGCCGAATCTGCCATACTTGTCGATGAGGAGATTCGCGACGAGATTGCAGGAGTTGTGCTCGAGTTGAGAGTGGACGCGCAGGAGATCCTGGACCGTGGCGCACGACTTGATGATCTGGGCGTAGTGCGAGTATGATTGCCGCGTCGAGGAGTGGACGAATCGTTCTACGTGGTGAGGAGAGATGGAGAACTTTGCATGGCCCATTCACCCATGTTAAGATCAGGGAAAACAAAGGAGGAGTTTTCTAGCCTCCGTGGAGCGTCGAGATGAACACTACACTGTCTTTGTCCTTGATGGGCGCTTCCAAATGCCCCATGAGCTCCCAGTCGTAGTCATTGATCAAAACGAGAACTCCGGGCCTCCTGGAGAAATGCAACCGTGAGAATCCAAGCGAGAGTTTAGCAGTGAGAAACTCACACGGATTTGCCTTTGAGGAACATCTCTTGTCTCTCCTTGAGCAGATTTTCTCGAATCCAAACCAGGAGCTTCTCGACTGTGATCTACAAAGGAAGAACTTGGTGGCCAAAGACTCAAAAGTTTCGATTCCTACCTCGTTCGAATCCAAATCCACTTCGTGGCACTTGACAGATCCAAACAGTAACTCCAATCCTCCCCTGGAATGCGCCCACATTGACAACCCCGCACAACTCAAAACCGCGCTTACTTGAATTCCAAGTTGAGCCTCATTGCCAAGAGCCCTAGACCGCGAACGGTCACGATCAACGGAATCCAATAAAGCTAATCAGCGAATGTTCCTTTCGCGAACCGGGCCCGTACGCCACGTAGCACGTATTGGTCATTGCCACCTGTCATTTTTCTAGTGGATGTGATGACGCCACTTGGCCATCAACCGACATTTTGAGCTTTTGGGCCTTAAATGTACGGGCGGTCACAAATTGGAGGATTCGGACACCGTATAGCACGTCAATGACGTGCCGGCTTTTATCTCACTGCGACCTTCTAGAAATTTCCAACCCGTCAGTCTGGGAGACGAATATTCGATAATACGGCGTATGAGTGTGAGCTACGAACGATTGAATATATAAAGGCCGCTTGTTTTGTTTTTGTGCTGATCTTGTTCTCTCGTGTGTTTAGTGACTCGCATTTTTTGTTCTTGGCGATCTCTCAGGAATCGAGCGTCTTTTTCCAGGGAATCGACGCGATAGGGATCGGATTCCCACGCGCACAAGCCGCGGCGGGGTTTGGGATCTAGAGGCGTGTGATTTGGCCGCGGGATTTTGGAGCGAGGGTTTCGTAGGTGGAATCCCTCGGATCGAGGGAGCGCAATGGAGCGGCCGCAGCAGCGGCAGCATCAGCAGCACCAGGCGGCCAGGCATTGTCGGCCTAGCGGCAAGGAGTGCAGTATGTGCGGCGATGTTGGATTCCAGAAGGAGCTCTTCCGCTGTTCGTCGTGCCGGCAGCGCTACCAGCACAGGTAAATCCATCGCTAGAAGGAAATTTCGAGAGATTACGGTTTGGTTTCTTGTTCTTCCAGGTACTGCAGTAGCTTGTACCCCAAGTTGCCGCCGGATTCCAGCCAGATGATGTGCGACTGGTGTGTATCGAAGCAGCCGAGGAGAGATAGAGATGGGCACCAGCAGGAACAGGCGGTTGATGGATTCAAGGCGCCCGGCAGTGTGACCGCCACACGGTCGAGCGTCCAGAGCCCGCTGGATTGCCTACTGCAGGCCGCGGAGAACCTAGAGAAGTTTAGTGTGAAGAAGCAGGCCAGGAAGGAAGGATCGCCGTGTAGCGAGGCAAATGTAGTGATTCCCCCAGGTAGAGAGATCAAGCCCAAGCCGCTGGTCCACAAGAGGAAGAGGTGCTCAGATCTGGACATGTCCAAGCAGGATCATCACCAGGAACAGCAGGAGCTTCTCAAGAGCCATCACCACCACAAGCTAAAATCGCCCACTTGCAACGCTGCTACCCCAGGTCACTCGAAGCCACCGATGAGCCCGGGCTATAGCCACGGTTTCCAGTTCTCTCCATCCAAAGCCGGTGTTGGGAGACGGTACAGGCTCTTGTCGGAGGTACTTTGTTGAGTGATCGTGATCTTTGAGTTGGGTTGCCTCAAACAGGCAAAAACTTTGGCCTTGCTAGATCGACCGGGGTTGACCGCTTGATCGAATCGGTGATCCGCTCAGCAGCTAACTTGGATCCATGATTCATCCTTCCGTGGCGGTGTCGCTACCAGGTTTGGTGATTTCCTGGAGACTTTGTGGTGACAAAACAGGCTTTCCTGGGCTACTCCCAAGTCTACTACTGGATCCTGCAGGCAGATAGCAGCTTTGGGGTGATGATGCTGGAAAAATTTTGGGTAACTTGGGGAGGGGCTGGAAGAACTTCTCAGTGGAATACACACAGCTTTGGTTTTGGGCTTTGTTTAGTCGGTGCTAGCTAGCGTAGGACAACGAGGAACGGTCGATGTGGACTCTAATCTAACGGGGAGTGGTAGTCTGTTCCTTGTCTGACTGGCTGTTCATCACATCTTTGTAAATTCGATGCTAACTTTCCTCCTTATAAACAAGTGATGTAAATGTTCCATAAAGAATATGAGGAGCGAACACAAATAATTCTGCTAGATCTGGGTATAAAATGGGATTTTGTTAGCTGGCTGGAAGATCTCTCTGAGCGAACACGGGCTGCTTGGCCGCGAGTTACGAAAGTAAAGGAAGTGGCATGAAGACCTGACGAAGATAAATGAAAATTCTACGGCTCTTTCTGCTAAGATTGTTCTTTAAATTTATGATTCAGGGTTAGTCAAGAATATTTAAAATATTCTTTAATCCAACGGTTGTGATTTTATGCTCTTAACTCTTCCCTAATTCATTTATAATCAATATTTATTATTAATAATCTTGTTTACCACTAATGTTATAGCAAGAAAAGTTTACAATCCATTTAGAGATGATTTAAGCTGGTAATGTATGAAGACCACTAGTTCAATTCAAAACCAAAATTTAATGCAAGAAACTAAAAATAAAAAAACATTGCTGTGCATTTTTGGTTTGCTCAATAGTAGTGTTATTCCTATTTATTAATCCAATTGATCAAATATAATTTTATAAATGTTTATAATATATAAACATAAGATTACCATTAGATAGTAGAATATACTAGAATGTACTAGAAAGTTTAGAAAATTTTATACATTCTAAATATGTTTATAAATTATAAATAAAAGATTAATCTAGATAAATAATAACCATTAAATTTTAAAATATCCGAAAATATCTAAACATATTCTAGGTATATCCACTATCATTTCAGTCACTTACAATTCTGCTTAAGCAAACCAAAAAGGAAATCTAGAAAAGCCCATAGGAGCTTCACCCATAGGAGGCACCAAGATTTTGATTCTGGTCATGAATCTAGTATTAGTTTCCACTAGGGCTAGAGTCATTCATTAGAGGCAGTAGGCTTACATAACTCAATCTTCTAATATTTCAACTTAGGGATCTCTCAATAAAAAATTACTTCCTTTTGACATTTTTTTTTTTCTACCATTTCTTGATTTCTTTCTTTCTAGTACTTCATTTGTATGTGTGTGTCTACCTCTTGGATTGCTGTGAACTCCAATGAACAGCTCCAATGTTTAAAAGAATCAATGGAGCCTTGCCACTTTCAAGTATTTGCAAAGAGTTTATTTTCTCATAAAAGTGCTAAAGTGATCGTTGTGATTGATCCATATGCTTAGTATTTCTGTAAACATCAAGCAAGCAAGTCTCTCTCTAACCTGAGGTACATCTTGATGTGAATCCTTACTAAAACTTGGATTTCAGCATACATTTGCATATTGTGATTATGTAGTGTTATGTGTTTACGCACAAGAAATTGAGATAATAAATTATTTTGTCAATTTGCAGAACTAAATATCCCAAGATGCCCAATAGTAAAGCTAGCTTGACAAGATTTACATTCAGTTTTCTAAACTCCAGTTTCCAATTGTTTTTATAGGCTAAATTTGTGATTGAGCAAATAGATTTTGTATAAATATGAATAACTCATTTTCATTAAAAGAACCAAAACAAAAAAACTATTCTTGTATAGTATTGCAAATTATTTCATTTTTGGAATTGTGAAATAGTAAGTGTTTAGCATTTAATTGATTTCAAAATGAAATGAAAACTATAAATTAATAAAAAGTTCTTTATTGGTTGAAGTTTTCAGAATTTTTTAGTTTTTAAAGATATCAGTTACTTTTAAGTAAATAAAACCATCATTTGCATAATAAAATTAATATAAATTTCAAATTTCTTAATAAATTTATCATATTAAGAAGACAAATTTGAAATAATTAGAAGACATATAAATAAAATAAAACTAATTCATATAATAAATTTTAAAAGGTGTTAATAATTATGATTTATATTATAAAATTTGATATTGAACTTGATTTTTGTAAATGATAATAAAGTAAAACAAAAAAAGCTATTTTTATAATTAATTAAAATATATTTCTTCAAAGCTGTTAAAAATTCAACACTTTTGATGGATGTTAGTGCTAAAATTGGATGTAAAGATGTTTTAAATGATTTTATTTTTCTTATAACATTTGATATTATATGTTCAAATACTGTTTATAATATAATTCTTTACCATATAATTATTATTTAAATAAATTTGAATAATTTTATGTTTCTTAATAAAATTGATATTACATGTTCAAACACTTATTTAAATATATATTTTTACTATAGAATTGTTCATAAAATAAATAATTATATTACATTTGTAAACAAGTGTTAAAGCATATCATTTAAAAAATATTTAATTTGAAACTTTAAAATATAGTCTATTCAAAAACTTATTATAGTATATTTCTTTACCATAAATTGTTTTTTACAAATATATTACAGTTATATAAGGAAACAAAATTAATATAGATTCTAGTTTTTGTATTTCATTTCAGCATTTTACATTTAGATTTACATATTTAATACATTACTTAATGAATTGCATGTAAAGAATATACCTAGAATATCTAAGTACATTCTAGGATATTCCCGCATTCTTAAATTCATGGAAATTTTATTTTTGATGCATGTTAAACGGTAGGAATTGAAATTCTGACATTTTAAAACTTCATATTATCCTCCAAGTTAAAAGGATTCACACTAACATGTTAAATAAAACCATGTAAACCTTAAATAAAGTCATTAAACTTCTGAAAATAACATCATTAACATAGGAAGTTTACGCCCGATGCTATGCAATCTAAATAAGCACCTACCCTCATTAGGTGTTACACACGTATGCTAAGAAGTATATTACAATATAAATTAAAAGACAAACCTAGTGCATGATTTGAAACTCAGTTTGTTATTATATATTATCAATGCATATTGCTAAATATTTTAAACAATTACAGCTTTGGGTGCTGGAACCAAAAGCAACATGCAATGCTTGTGGAAGTATTGTTTTCTAAAGGCCAGGAACCGTGCACAAGTTTCCAGGAGCTTGCATGGTGGAGTTGAAATGTTCTTCAAGAACAAACAAGGATGTAAGTTTTCTTAGTCCTGTTGGATCGATGCCACAAAGCCTTTGGCTTCCATACGCTTGAAGAGCTCTATGGCGAGTTAGATTCTTTAGTGCTCTAAGAGTACTGTGGTTTGTCATCTTCCATCCTTCTTCTCTGGAGGAACCACACTGCTCCGCTTTTTATCGGCTCTTTCTCTCATTCTCTCTTCCTAGTTGCTTTGTTTACTACCTTACCATTCACTACATGTCCAACTTATGTCTCTCCCACGTCAATGCAAGCCCCGAACGTCGCAATGAAAACCTTCCTCCCCTATGCATGAAAACATCAACAGCTCCCTCTGTTTTGACCTTACTTTATTGGATTGTATTTGTGGATTTGCTCCAACTCCCTTGAAATTTTTTATCGCATCTTCCACAATTCCCATTCCACTAGGGAATTTTCTGCGTAGTCGTGAGCACAGCTGATTGTGGCTAGATTTCTCCTTCTCTAGCTGAATCCCATTCTGATAGATTTATCTTTTCAATCGTGCCAGTTCGAGCACGCGTTGAAAATAGCTATGTTCACACACACACAAAACATCAAAACACTTTATAAAACAAGTTCAGAATGTTGGTTACGTACTTATTATGATTAATCAGTTTGGAAGCTTGTTATTGTTGTTTGTGTGTCTGCTTCTAACTCCTTTTATAAAGTCACTAGCACCATCCTAGCACTTGAAATTAACAGTGCTGCGGTCGCATAACTATAGGCCGCAAGAAGGACGCTTCCTTGCTGCTAACTCCCTGGGCCTTCCATCCATTTCACCTAACGCCCCGGGCCTTCCATCCATTTCACCGCCTCTGCAACTCCTATGCCCCACTATTACACACGATTTCTATCTGTCTATCTAGAGCTGGCATCTTGCCAAGAAGTCTTTGTTCATATTTCTTAGCTTTTCAAAAATTGCAAGCTATCTCGTCATTTTCAAACACCATGTGTCTTCCACGTAAACTTGAGGACCAAGTCGCAAAAGGACTGTAACTCTCAGTGATTTATCCTATGAACCACCGTGGATCCTCTAGCCTAAAATTTAAGGATCACATTCTTTCCTTTCTGTGGATTGGGATGGCGGTCCAAAAACTGGTGTTGCTTGCGGTTGTAGCAGCTTGCATCTTTGCAATCACAGGAGCCCAGAATGCAACGCAGCAGTGCCTCAACTTGGATGCCTCCCCTGTTTTGGAAAGATTCGTTGATCATGTTCCAGTTATGCGAAGAATCAATCTCACCAGAACAAGCAGCTCAAGGCCACTCATCATCCGCGCATTCAAAGTCCAGAGGGTAAAAAACTATGCCACAAATCGTCATGAAAGTTCTTTCTTTGTTTTCTATTTTCCAGAAACTCCACAGGGATTTACCACCCACAACCGTGTACGCTTTTGGCAGAACCTCCGCGCAAGCCTCGGTGCCAGGCCCAACCCTCGTAGCATTCAAGAACAAGCGAGCTTTCGTGCGCTGGTCGAACAACATCACCGATGCCAATCACTTGCTCGCTGTCGATCCCACGCTGGACCGCGCCCAGCCCCGAGTTGGAGTTCCACTCGTCGTCCATCTCCACGGAGGAGAGACCGCGCCCCCCTACGACGGCCACCCGGATGCCTGGATCACAAATGGTGGCGAGCGAGGCCCGAATTTCACCACCAACGTCTTCCGGTACGACAATGCGCAGCCCTCCACTCTGCTCTGGTACCACGATCACTCCTTCGGCTACACGCGCTTGAGCGTCGCCGCTGGCCTCGCGGGACTCTATCACATCATCGGAAACGATGATCCCTCCTGGCTCCCGGGATCGCTCAGGGAGAACAGCGATGGCAGCCAGAACCCATTCATCCACGACTTGGTCCTCCAGGATCGCCAGTTCTTCCCCAACGGCAGCATCAACTATCCCACCCTGGGATTCCCGCCGACAGCCTCTGTCCATCCAAACTGGTGCCCGGACTACTTTGGCGACACCATGCTCGTCAATGGCATGATCTGGCCATACTTGAACGTCTCGCGGGGCGTCCATCGCTTCCACTTCCTCAACGCTGGGAACTCGCGCTTCTTCCTCCTCAACTTGAATCACTCCAGCCTCGCCTTCTTCAAGATTGGATCCGATGGCGGGCTGCTGACCACTCCAGTCCGGCAGACGACGCTCAACCTGGGTCCATCCGAGCGAGCCGACGTCCTGATCGATTTCTCGAGCTTGCGAGTGGGAGAAAACGTAACCATCACAAACACCGCCACCTCCGCCTTCGACGCGGGCAAGGGAAACAACCAGTCGGTGTTCATGTTTCGTGTCACAAGCTTCCCGCCGTCCAACGCAATGCTCCCATCTAACACGATCGATCCGGCCATGGCCAACCTCACGGTTGCGGAGACGATCCTCGCCACCACCGGCTTCAACATCTCTGCCGCCAACGTGACCGGCGTCCGCCGCCGCCAGTTCGTGATCAGCTTCAACCCCACGGTGGGGACGATCTTCTCGGACGCCAACCGCACGTTCCGCAGCCCGGTGACCGAGATCGTGCCGCTCTACACGAACGAGATCTGGGAGTTCGTCAACACCTTTACCAACGGGGATCACCCGATACACATCCACTTGATCAATTTCTTCGCGCTGGATCAGCAGAACTACGATGTGGCGAACTTCATTCGGGGGGCGTGTAGCGTCAATACTCCGTTTCTCGATCCGACGAGCTGCTTCACAGGGAATCCTCTGGCGCCGGACGTGGATCACTTTGGATGGAAGGACACGGCGCTGGTGAAGGCGAACCTCGTGACACGATTCTTCGTGCCCTTCCGCCCGCGCGAGGCGACCCGGTTCGCGTTTGACCCGACTATATCTCCTGGGTATGTGTGGCATTGTCATCTCCTGGAGCACGAGGACAATGAGATGATGCGGCCATTGTTGTTCACGAATTAAGTACTCTTCTATTTAACATTGCACCTAAGTTCTTGGGGATGAATAGAATGGTGAGTGTGTGCTATCAAGAAGAACATAGGTCAAGAAAATGTTTGCAGAGAAGTTTCCTCACTAAAACATTTCGCGATAGACTTGACGATATGCCAAACACTATAGAACTTTCTTTACAGCCAGGAATTTTGAGGTCTCTTTTACGACTATAGATCACAAAAATGTCTTGCAACGTAGCCTACCTAGCATGACCAGTCGTTGTAGTATAGTGGTAAGTATTTCCGCCTGTCACGCGGACGACCCGGGTTCGATCCCCGGCAACGGCGTTCTCTATTTTCTAGTTTTTAATTTTGGCCACCTTTAGGCTTTTTCTTCTTTTGACACGTTGAAAGTTCGATTCGCTGCTGACTCGAGCTTGCGCCTACGACGACTAAAAAACCCTCCCGGGCGATGGAGGCGGGCGAGAAAGATTTCGCGGAGCGCCTCACGCGGTATTCCAGCTCTAGGTAGTGTAGCTCTCGTGTCGGTGCGCCAGCGCTTTGCCCTTGGCGCGGCGAGGATCGAGAGGATCAAGAAGGATCGAGGGAGAGAGCGGCGATGGATTCTACCAAAATTGAGGGCTGGCTCTATGTAATCCAACCTCACAGGCTCAGGATCCGCTTCCCCAGGAAGCGCTACTTCGTTCTCGAGGGCCGCCAGGCTACTTGTTACAAATCCAAGCCCATCCACGATGGCGAGAAGGTAAAATTTCCTCTTCTCTCTCTATCTCTTGGATTGATTAATGTTTTGTGAGTTTGTTCTTGTGATGATGCATTGTTCTTGTTCTACAGCAATCTTTGAAAAAGGGCGTTATTCAGCCATACACTAAAGTCGTTGACAATGGAAGGGAGAATATCCATGGCCAGGTGATTGAGAGATTTCCTTTATTCTCTCCTCTTGCATTGCTGCTGGGCTGAGGAAGAATTTTGCACAGGTTTTGCATACCTTCACTCTCTCCGATCCAAGCTTTGATCAACAACAAATGAAGGTTTGAGAGTCCCTCTTTCTTTCGTTCTTCGGTCTTTGTTGGTTGTGAACTTGCTTATGAGATGCTTTGCTATAGCTCGCGGCACGGACTGCTGAAGAAGCAGCAAAATGGATGTCCGCTTTTAGGGACGCTGCAAGTGTAAGGTGAAAATGGACTCGCGTTGCGGTTTTACTAACAGACATGCCGACCTTTGTCCTAGAGCCAAGCTCCCCTCAGGCAAAACTTGGCAGTTCCGAAAAGAAAGCCATATTTTAGGTGCGTCCTGTCCATTTCTTCTGCCAACTTGTTACATTTTTAATGCGAAATTCTGGCTCTTCCCCAGATTTTTTGAACGAGGGCGAGAGGGAGGCCAAGGTAATTGATATGCTCTAAGACAGTTTAACGTAACTCTTTACTTTCTCTACAGAAGTTCCTGATTGGACTGGCTTTTGGACTTCCATGAGGGAGCAAGGAGACGTCATTGCAGAATCGCCTTGGAAAATTCTTGGCTGTAAGAATGGTGAGTGGCTTTACTTCTTCCCGAGGACGTTCTGATAACCATGTACCAGGCCTGAGGTTATTCCGGGAGTCTTCGAAATCAAAGGGGAGATTTACAAGTAAGGTACCAGCAATATTTGATCAGCAGATTCAGCAGTCTTGCTGCCTTTGCTCAACAATAGAGTGCAGTTTGCAGATGACCATCCCGCGATTATGGCTGTTGGAGTTGTAAAAGCACCTTGTGAGTCCGTTTTCGATACCGTTATGGCGTTGGGAGATTCACGCGCAGAGTAAGACGTGTGTGTTTGCGGTTGCAGACCCAACAGTGTGCGTATCCTCAGGTGGGATTTTTGCTACTCAACGGGACGAATTGTGGAGCGCATAGATGGTCATACAGATATCGTTCACAAGCAGCTGCGTAGAAAATGGCTCCCCGGGTAAGTTTGTCGCTGCATTGTTGATATAATATAATGCTTTCGAGTTTAGACACATGCGCGGGCGAGATTTGTTATTTCATAGATATTGGCGCCGTGAATATGATGGTTCATATGGTAAGCTTTTGATAATTATTCTGACCATGGATACTATACTCTGTCCTTGCCTCCTTTTCGCAGTAATTTTGTATCGTTCAGTGAGCCGCAAGGACTGCCCTACACGATCAGGAACAGTGCGGGCCAAATTAAAAAGTGAGCCGACATTCGACACTTTTCTACGGTGGGTTTAGTTTTTGGTGCTTGCAGGTGGCGGCTATGTAATATCCCCTCTGACCGGTGAAGGAGAGCAACCTGCACGGTCACTTGTCAGGCACATGTTGGAAATTGATTGGAACACCTGGAAATCTCACTTCAAACCTTCTCGTGTTCAGAAAATCACGCTTCGCATGCTCGAGAGGATTGCTGGTATCAGTGATGTTCTCTAGTTAAAATCTGATATTCTGACGTTTTCAACTTTCAGGTTTGAGGGAACTGTATAAAGCGAAAGTAATTGAGCCGACGTGGGTGGATGCCTCTCGGGAATTCGACGATCAAGCAGCCAAGGAAGAAAAGGAAGAAAATGAAGAACGAGCGATCGTCGTCAGCGATCAGGAACCAAAGAGTGCTCATATCGACGAGCAAGAGTCATTCCTCCGGGTGAACGACACGGACGAGTTTTTTGACGCTCCGGACGACTCCGATCAGGAAGATTTGCCCGATGACATGCTGCGTTCCGTAAGTGAGACCGAAGGCACCGAAGAATTTGAGCCTGAGACTAAATCGGTAGGAAGTATCCTTCTTTTTGCCGAGGTAATATCTCCTGCCTGTTTTTATTATAGCTTCCCAAGTTTTCAAAGACCGCAAGTTTTGTCAAGCGCATACATGCCCTTGCAGCAGCAGGTAACATCGATCATTTTTTATTTTTTATTTCCTGGTAAACTTGTTTTAACGCAGCTCACAAAAAGGGAGCTCAACCTCAAACAGAGTTCTCCTCGCGAGACGCCGAATTACTAGATCGCGAAGGCACACTTCCAAAGTCGTCCTTTTACTGCAGCTGGAGTGCGGCTGATCCGTCCACTTTCCTGATTCGTGGAAAGAATTATTTACGGGATAATAAGAAGGTAAAGGCCAAGGAAACGCTAATGCAGCTGGTTGCAGTCGACTGGTTTACATCCAACCAACGGGAAGACCACATTGCCTCTCGGGAAAATACCTTTATGCAGGTGCGTAGTGGTCCATAAATCTTTTTGGCCACTTTTGAGCTTTATCAACTTTGCAGAAGCCTAAAGTTCGAAAGCTTGGCAGGTCGTTTTTCTTCATTGTTAATCTTCAGGTTTTGTGCTTTCTATATTACATAGCTCTCTCCATTCTGATTCTCTCGACGCAGGTCCCGGGCTCCCCGACGTACTCCCTGGTCTTTTACTACATGCTGAAACAGTCGCTCGATCAGATTCCCTTGCTGGAAAAGTTTGTGAACGGAGGTGACAGATTCCGTAGCTCAACTTTTAAGCTCATCCCTCACGTAGCAGAGGTATAAGTGCTCTATCGCACTCCGGCCTTTGCAAAAGTTAATGTGTCGTTCACAGGGCTCTTGGATTGTCAAGCAGAGCGTTGGAAAAACCGCCTGTCTCATTGGAGAGGCGTTAGATCTACACTACTTTCATGGGAAAAACTACCTAGAGGTAGGTAATAGTTAGTTTTTCTATGCCTGTAAAAGCCTTGGCAATTTCTTTTGCAGCTGGACGTGGATGTGGGTGCTTCATCTGTCGCTCGGGGTGTAGTGAGCCTGGTGTTTGGTTACATGAGCAAGCTGGTTGTGGAGATGGCCTTTTTGATACAGGTACTCTTTTTCAAGGCAGAATTCCTTGACCAACAAATGTAAAAACAACACCAAATTTGTGCAGGCGAACACCGAAGAGGATCTTCCAGAGATGCTACTTGGTACATGTCGTGTTTCGTCGCTGGATGTGTCCAAGGCCGTGCAGCTGAATCCATCAGCGTGACTCCAAGAATTTGGTAAGCCATAGAGAGTTCTATTTGTTTTCCTCTCCTTTTTTCTGCTCAAGCAGGCAATACCCTTCCAATTCCAGGCTTTAAAAAACTCGTCCTGTGCGCAGGGGAGAGAGGCCCCCTTAGAAACTTCTGAGGGTTACAGTCGCTAGTACCTTGCTTGCACTAATAACTCATGAAGGTCATCTGACCAGTGGACGTCCTGGTTCCAATATGTTTAAGAGCTGGGCTGCCAGTAAAGATTCTCCACGCTCGACTTTTTGTGTTGCTGCTGTAAAAACTGAATAAAAAAGTGAGTGTCTTGGCGCACCTTGTTATATGCCTTCCACTCAAGTCAGTATTGGGTTAACTATCCTCATTCTTTGCCCCTGTTTTGTCTTCAAAACGAGTTTTAATGTGTTCTCATGATGATCTAAGTATAACAATGTATTTTTTTACTATTGTTGAGGAACAAAAACACTTTAAAGACTTTAAGCTGGAAGTATAGAGACGTGTTCCCATTGTTGTGAGATTGGTCGGAAGGATTTTTTGGAAAAGTACTTCATGATTTTTAAATCTGCAGTTTCTTATTTCAAATTAAGTTCTAACAAGATTGTCAATGAATGATCTCACCACATATGACAGCATTAAAAACATGATATAAAATTTAAAGACACTTTGATGAATGATTTGAACTATTTAATAGAGATTATAAAAGAAAGAATGTAGTATATTTCTTCCATTTTAAACATATCCACCTTAGTGTAGTGCTTAGCAATTGAGAAGGCATAAGTTTGAGAAAGGATTTGAAGAGATAGAAACAAATTAAGGCCTTTAATCACTAGTAATATTTTCTGAGACTATGAAGATGGAAAATTTCTTTGTAAATAAGTTTGGTTAATTGTTTTCCATCAATTGTCTTTTTATGAAGAATTCCCAAAATTGATCAAATCCATCTCAAAATTGATAAAATCAAAAACCACCATATATAGAAAGAAATTGATTGTCAAGTTTTTTGAACAAATGGATTTGAGGCCTTTGTTTAGTATGCCTTTTATAAATATAAAATTGAAGGAGTGAGTAAAAAGTTTGTGCAAAGGAATTGATTTTGAAGCAAAAGAAATCCAAAAGACTCTAATGTCAAAATTTGAATAGAAAGTCTTTAAGTGATAGTGTGATATAACTATATTGAGTAAAAGTATCAACTTTCCTATTCACTTTTCATTAGTAATATATAATTATAAACTAACTGAATAGTAATTATAACCACTGAGTTTGACACTAATTGAGGATACATACCAAAGACCAAAACTAAAAGTTGTTGTAATTGTGATCATATGGAAAAGACTTTTAAAGGAAATGAAAGCTTCAAAGGCCTAAAATTGCAAATTAATCTCTACAGTGGTATATTTCAAAGAGTGGGTGAATCTTGTTATTTAATTCCTCTTGCAACAAGATAGTGTATAAAATAAAACTTGAAGCATTTGCCTCAATAAAATAAAATTTTGTTTTATCTATATAGATGAAAAGTAAAGTAGAAGTGAATGTAAACTTCAGAAAATCAAAGAAATTTAAATAGCAAAAGACTATTAAAAAAAGGTACTCTTTATAGTGAATCACATTAAAAGAAGAATGATTTTGGAAACTTTTTGAATGAAACACTGATAAAAGTTCATAAAACAAAAAAATATAAAACATCATAAATTAAAAGTTGGATATTGCTACTAAAAATATGCTACTAAAAAATGGTGAAAACTTTAGGTAAGAAATATGATAAAATAATATAGCCAGAAAATTTCACCAAAACTTTATCAAAGGAATATTTCTTCATTATTGAAGATGCTAAAGAAAAAGACAAACATGATAGTTATGTTTTCCTTTTAAAAAAGATAAAAATATCATCAAAAAAGATGAAAATATTGTTTGCCATTTGTTGGAAAATAGCAAAAGTGTTAGTTACACTATAAAGTATTACTATATACTTGAAGTGGTTATAACTAGTATGGAATGGTGTTTTCCAATCATTCCGTTTCTAAATGCAAATAAAATTGTAAATATTATACAAATTAATTTAGTTGAAGAACCAAGATTTGAAAAGCTACAACAATATTTAATAAATTAATATATATTAATTAATTAGGAATGGTGAGTTTGTTGAGATTATAATAGTCAACTACCAAATAAAGAAACTCATTTTTTTTGGACACATATGAATTTGAGAATTCCTAATAAAACAATTAGAAAGATTCTTTTTGATATTAGTCTTCTCTAACCCCTTATTTTGTTTTATGGCTTTCAATATTTGTATAAATTTCCTTATTGATCTTTTATATTATCAAGGATTTGCAAAATCCTTGTTGTGGTCAATTGATTTATCAAATTAGCACATTTTTGCCATATTAAAAGACAATTGATGGAAAGCACTTGTTTTAGCTTATATATAAAGAAATTTTCTGTCTTCATGAATTGCTAAATGATATTATCTTCTATAAGTGATCATTTTCAAATTTTTCCACCTTTTAGGGTCATTTTATTTTCTTCTTTCACATACTATCCATGAACAAGTATCAAAAAATCTTGAATAGTATTTTTGATACTTTATTTCCCATCAACAGAATGATTAAATTGATCTCCTTCATTTTGTTGAGTTTTTTTATAATAGTTTTCAATACTATTTAACATATCACTTTTCATTTTTCATCAACTATGACCTTCATCTTTATAGGTTATATTTATTTCTTCCAACACTTAATCTTATAAATGGTTCCATTGTTATTCATGCTATTGCTTTAAATTTTGTTCATGTACCATTACTTTTCTCATTACTATGTTGTTGATTATTCCCAATTGAATCAAAGGTTTGGCAACATTGTTGACATTGGAAAATCACAAACTCTTCAAGTTTGAGATTTATACCATCTTTGACTCAAAGTGTAAATACTATAAATTGTATTATTTGTTTGACTGATTTGGGTATTTTCCTAAAAATCACATTTATAAGCTTATTTCTCATTGTGTTTATAAGTTTAAGGAGTTTAAGGTTCTACCAACCTTGATTTGAAGTACCAATATCATAGATTATATTATTTATTTAGTTAGCTTAGATATTCTTCTAGTGATTGTACTTGAAAGTATTTCTTATATATATATATATATTGTTAATTAGTTATAAATTAACAATATCCACTTAAGTTTAGTCTTACATCACTTTAATTGCAATTTGGTGCTTGGCATTAGAGGGGGAGGGGGGGATGGGATGTCATGTATTTACTATCTATTTGTGAGCATGTTTATGATTACTAGCCACAATGGGAGTCAAACCTTAAACCTCTATATATGAGATTTGAACTCAAGATTAATATAAGTTCTTGAATTTGGATTTTTAGTATTATTCAACTATAAAAATGCTTAACTCTATATATGTAGGACACAGGTTTTGACTATATACCCTATAGTAATTTACTATATGATAACTATAAGGCAACTATTGAATACATATGCCGGAATTTGAGGTTTAAAGTTTTGAGCCACTAAATGAAGGGATGGAATTAAACTCTTAAGAAACAAGAGCATAGAACATGAATGTACATCCAAGATGTAGAGGCATAAAAACATAAAGCAATACCACTAGAATAGTTTTAAAGTTTTCAATATCTATATTAAGATCAACATACAAAACAAAGGCAAATGAAGTTTAATGCTTTTTTAGCATTGGTACCCTAACACAAGGATATAAATATTCCATCAGTTAATATAGTATAGAGTTTAGGCTTAAACCCATGTAGAAGAAAAAAACAAACAATACCCTTATATAAAAACATGTTTTGGGCTTTTACTCCAATCTCTTAAGAGTTGGCTTTTAGGACAAACTCAAAAACTTTATAAATATGAAATGGTGTTAAATTGTGAATTTAAGCATAAGAACAATATTGTCGTGTTTAACACAATCTTTACATTTTGTAAATATGCCTCATTAACAAATCTAGACACTTTCCATAAATAATTAATAGAACCAAAATAAGACTAACGTGTCTTGGTAAGTTATCTTAGGCTTAATATTGCAAAAGTTCTTAACACTAGCAAGTGTAAGCCAATGAATGAGTTTCTTTAACCAAATCAAATATATTTTATTAATAGCAGTTAGGAATTCTATCCAGATGTGGCATTTGGAATTATATATAAATTTAAATTCACTTAAAATATATATACATATCATAAAAAGTGTTTTAAGAACTTTGAATATTCAACATAGATCCATTTTTTATTCTTGATTTATTAAGCATTTTATTAGTAGCTTTATCATCTTCCCTTCTCATGATGACAAGATTCTAATAGATAATATAAATTAATTTTGAGAATGCTATCTTTATCATTGGTAGTGAAATTGTACACAAATCCTATCTTGGGAGAGTTTTGATATTGAAAAAGAATTCACTGAAACTTGAAGAACATAGAGAATATAGTGTAATATTTTATTGAGAACTGATTCAATCCCACAAATTTGGATTGATAAACCACAAACTATATGAACACTTTGATCAAACCTAGCAAAATTAAGGCTTGAGGAAGCAAGTTTATTTGCTGACAAAATGTGTGTTACAATCCACCACTTTATGGTGTTATATGATGTTATATAAAGAAAATAGAGACCTTAGTATTCATGTGATTCACCATCCTCAAATTTAACAACGTTTGCTTAAGGACAATTCTTTTGCTTTATGTACTGATTGACAAATGGCCTTTGCCTTGTCTCCAACTTCATGACATCTGTAACAACACTTTAGTCCAAACTTTCCCTAACACTGTTTAAACAAGGAAAGGCCATTGTTAGTGTGCTTTCCGCCAATTCTATGCAGTAGTTAGTACTGATGATGTTGTTGCTGTTGTGTTTGTCCAAACACTTGAGTGTATAAATGCTTTTTCATAGCATCTAGATCAAGCTCCTGTCCATCCCAACATAGGATGATGATCCTCTAATAGTAGCCACCATAGGTGTGTTCCGAGTCATCTATAGCTTGAATGCCTCTCTTTACAACCTCCTTTGTGGGATGTTGCAAGGGAGGAGAGATGCTGCTTGATGTACTTGAAATTACTAACTATCATCATGATTTCTACTTTTTGCAGACTCTCCTGGTTGCATGTGGCAATTGACAAGCTTTGTCATCTCATTGTGCTGAGCCAGCCATGACATGTTGATTTCCCAGGCACCAGCTATTATGGCATGAACAGAATCCTCTTGCTTCATGATCTAGTAGCGATCTATGTTTGTATCCTTGTTGATCTTTTGGACTGCTACACAGCATGCCTCATGCTCTTCACACGGAAGAGTTTCTTCAATCTAAGGCAGATTGATTGACAACAAGCTTGCATCAATGGAAAGTTTGAAACCATGGTATCAAAGAAAGATAGTAATCAGAGTTCTTGTTCTTCTCCTCTTTACCATGCTTGCAAAAGAGAGAAGACAGGAGCAAAAAAGCAAGATTCACGCCGACGAAGTTTTAAGAATAAAAGTGATTTGTCATACCCCATTGTGCGAATGAGAATTCTTGCTTGAATTGTGGGATATTGCAAATCTAGTCAAGGCTTGCAGCTCGCTATCTACGAGTGATAAACCTTGATGATGTGATTTTGGGTTCTCAATCCAGTGCATTAGGAACTTTTGAGCAAGACATTTCACTATAGGTCCAGCCACTAGTACTACAGGCTTCTTCCTCTATTTCAGATGTAGATTGTTAAGTCTTAAAACCTGTTTTCAATCTAATACCATGTTGAGATTAAAAGGATTAAATATACTTGCTTGCAGCCTCGAAATTTTCAGCTGGCTTGGAACGTTCTGAAGGTCAAAGAATCTCTGCATGAGTAGCACGCTGCACCTGTGACATGCCTCGTGCTACATTATAAATATTCGCAAAATAATGGAATCTAGACGTATTCCCACTTGCTAAGCCAACGAGCGCTGACGTTGCACAGTGTGTGGCGCTTGCGTGTAATAAAAGAGAATTTTTTCTCCTCCGTATTTTTAAGAGTTGGTGGGATTGTGATAATGCGTTAATGATGTGCTTGGTGGCACCCAATGGATTCTCCAAACAATGGATGGCAAAGAATCGCCCAGCGAGAGCCCACCCAGAAATCATCCAAGCTCGAAAACAACTGGATGGAGAAAATTTTTAGGCAACATTGACACTGGTGATTTTATGATTGTGGTGCTGATTAAAATCCAAGCTTCTATCTCAAATCTAGCTGGCAACACAAATCCATTTAAGCAAGCTAGACTTTGGACAAATGCCTCCCATTCTTTGTCCGCTTGCATGGTGTGATGTGTGAAGTGTGGTGGACAAGTTTTGGGCGTATGCCGCAAGAATCGAGCCCACGACCGAGCACATTCCAGGGCATATGCGCGAGAATTTTGCGCCAGCTGGCCGCCAGGCTGTCATTTTCTTGCCTTGGTTTTAGGCGTCGTCAAGGATTTAGGGTTTTATGATTTTTTCTGTGCGAGCAGGGGAGGGCGGGGCGATCCTCTCCACCGCCATAGCCAGCAAGGAGATCGATCGGTGATCGGCGCCGCCCTCCCGTCTCGGTAATCCGGGCCGCATTCCCTGCGATCCAACGCGCAGATCTTTTGTTTCTTCGTTTTTTTCTCCCCTTTTTTTCTTTCTTTCTTTGGTTTCGAGCTTCGTTTCTTCGTAGCCTCTATAGAGTTTTCTTCTCTTTCGATCTGCTTTTCTTCTTTTCGATTCTTTTGTATATTTGGTAGCGAGCTTCAAGCTAGGCGAGGGCGATGAGCAGCAGTGTGACGGCAGTGCTCGAGGAGAGGTCGACGAACCATCAGGAAGTAAGCGAAGAAGTAGTAGCGATCCCAGAGGGCGCGGCCACCAAGCCCTTCTCCGCGTTTGGATCATACCGACAGCGTCACGGGGATGTGGAGAACATCAATTTCAAGGCTGGGATGTCGTCAGAGGCGCCGGCGATACTGGGCTCAGTCGCTGGCGGCGGCACGGATCTCGTCCAGGGCGGCGCTCACGGGAGCAAGAGCGCGCCCGTGAACATCCCCAGATCCTCGGGAAGCGGAGGCGGCAGCAAGGATCCGGGGATGCGCCGCAGGGTTCTTCGGCCCAGGAATCGCGAGGTGGAGCTGGACGAGGCCTGGGAGCGCAAGAGGGACCAGCATTTGCTCGAGGAGATGAAGCAGGCGACCGAGAATCGCCAGGCCCGAGCAGTGGGGCGGAGCGTCTCCGACTGTGGCGAGCGGCCGCTGCCACGGCTGGACAGCACTGCTCGCGCCGCGGATAAGACGCGGTTTCGAGCTCGCAGCTTGACCGACGAGGATCTGGACGAGCTGAGAGGAAGCATCGATCTGGGATTTGGGTTTAGCAACCAGGCGGATCCCCGGCTGTGGAACACGCTCCCGGCGCTGGAGCTGTGCTACGCGATCAACCAGCAGTACCAGAACAAGGGCTCTCCCGTTTCGACAGTGGACGACGATGGAACAGGCAGCGATGGGACTGGCAGTCCCATGAATTCTCCCTCCTGGACCGTCTCCAGTCCTGGTAAGTTCTTTCAAGCTCTTTCATGGTTGCTTCCTTTGGTTTCGTATCGCTCATCGAAGCGTGTTATCCTTTTTTCTTTTTCCGTCTAGGTGATCATCCCCAGCAAGTGAAAACACGAATCAGGCACTGGGCTCAGGCGGTTGCTTGCACGATTCGCCAGAATTACAAGCATGAATCGTCGTGATGGTGGTGGTGGTGGTGGTGGTGATTCAGTTTGACAATCCAGACGAAGTAGAAAAAGCAAGAAGAACGAACCAAGAACAAGAAGAACAAGCGAGGAGCTAAGTACTCGAATAAAGATCATCGAGTTTACGAAAACACGAAGGAAATGGAGGCGGCGCGCGGTCGTGAAAGAGAGATAAGCTTTCTAATCTCTCTCTCTCACACGCACAAGCAGGGCTTAACTTCTAGCTTATATACATACTTTCAAGACGTGGTTCTAGCTCTCTGACGATTCTTAGAGATTTCCAGCAACGCGCTTCAAGAATTCAACACCTTCAACAACACCCGCAAGCGTGTTGTTGGTGGTGTTGCTCGAGGGGCCACCGAGCTGTGTAAGTTGCCCGCATCATCCAGCTCGTCGTCGTTGTTTATAAGAAAATACTAACTACAAGCCAGCAGAATTCTTCCTCTTGTTTTTTCAATCTGTGTTTTTTTTGTTTTTTTTGTTCCTCGTTTGTGTGGGCCGGGCCTGCAACAGGTGTTGTGTAGTGTAGCGGAGCTGCACAGGCTTTGGTTTTGTTCTCTTTCTCGCGCTCTAACATCTTTCTCGGCGCTGGTTTAGCTTTGGGAAGCTTTTCCTCTCTTGTCTGTGCGGCTTTCGAGGTATTCGGCTTTGTTTTCTTTGCTTTCTGCCGCTCCTGTTTGTGGGAGACTAACATCGTAGCTGCTTTGTCCTGCAGATCTTTGACTTGGCCCGCACACGCGAGAAAAGGCATCCGAGCGAGAAGCACTGACACGCGATGGGGAAAGGTGTTGAGCAACAGGGTCTTGACACACATAATCGCTGTGAGTGCTTGGATCAGAAGCTCTAGCTAGCGACAGGAGGAGTGGGGCTCTCGCTCGATCAGGACGAACTCAATCAGGAAGAACAAAGCGAGAACAAAGGAAAGAAGTATAAAGAAGTGATGTGCAAACCGGCTGTGGAAACGTGGATCAAAGCCAAAAAATCTGCTGCTGGCCTTTGGTTGGCTGGCTGGTTTGGTTCGTTTGGTGGCGAGCGTATTGAAGAATTGGAAGGCGAGAGTGGGATTTTAATGGGTTGGGTCACAGTTTGGTGGAGGCCTCTCCAAAAGAAATTCATTCTCGTTTTTATGGCTTTGGTTTCGCCCCCATTCTTTTTCTTCTTTATTGAAAGCCAGGATTCGCTCGCGAAGATTTGGGAAGAATGAAAATTTTCATAGCGTTTGTTTATGATTTTGAGCCGTTTGACCGTCTACCGTACGAGCCCTAGTCTTTTGAAGAGAAGTTTACCGCCAAATTCTCTGTTTTAGGGCTTTTCTTGGTTCTTGCTTGCGATGGATCGATCATGCAATCCCGCTGCTGGAGTCGTAGAAGGAGGAGCTGAAGGAGGAGGATCGGGCTTGCTGGATCTCCGAGTGGCCGTGGTGGTGGTGGTGGTGGTGGTGATGGTGGTGGTGTTGGACTGTTGCTGCGGCGAGGACGGGCTTGACGTCTGTGTCAACAGAAGAGGTGAGCTGCTGCGGGTAAGCCGGATTGTTGCCGCTGGAGTGGATTGGATTTTTTTTTATGAGTGCCAGCAGCTGGTGCTGGGTGCCTGGGTGATTCAAGGCCGCAGAGCTTTGGTTCAGGCCAAGCCTTCCCAGTTGCCACTCGGATCTTGCCAGTATGAATTGCTGCTGCTTGGGGCTGGAGTTCATTTGTAAGCTCTAGGTTTGACCCTGCTAGGTGGTGGTGGTGGTGGCAGCGTGAAAGTTTGCAAAGGTCGAAACCAAGTGGTGGTGCTATTGCTCCACCATAGCTAAGGAGCTGTGGGAGGTGACTAGAGAGCTTTGCTGGTGAGCATTGCTGCCTATCCTGGCTGATGATAGCAAGAGGCTCAGGCCTTGCAGGTACTGTTGGTGCTCGGATTCTTGCGTGCAATTCATAAAAAGGTAGAAAATATAATGGAGTGCCAGAACGAACAAATGCTCTTGGGTTAGTCATGGATGAGGGTTGAATTCATGAAGCTTGGAGTGATAGTAGAATCACATGTTAAGCCATGCCAGGCTAGAAAAAAATGTTGGTATATGAGACACTTTAGGAGGTCTATTATTAGTTCTTCAAGTTCTGTCACCTTCATTAATAACACTCTTTTCCTACTATAGAAGTATAGTTTGGGATTGCAATCCACTTGGTGACAAAGGTTGTAGTAACAGCCAGGAGATCAAAGGTGTTGAAGATGATATGCCACCAATGACTTTGAACTGACTGCCATAGTGTCCATGATGACAAGATAAGGATTGCTAATTGTTATTGGTATAGGTGTGCACTACAACCACAAGTGGTGCACAACAAAACAAAAATGAGTTAAAGGAATCCAAGATAAAAAAAAAAAGAGCGCATAAGGTCATACTATACTTATGGCTTAGATGGTAGCCTACCTTGAGGGTCAATATGGATATATTTGGATATTGAAGCTCCATTAGATGATGATGTTAATCTTTGGAAGTAGTTATGGAATGCTGATAGGGAACTATAAGCTTGCTAGTGTAACGGCATTATCAACTCACCTTACGTGGGAAAACACATGGAAAAATGATAAATACCAATGAAAAACTTACCCAACTAGACCACTTGTTATTTCAGGAGGTAGATAGCAAGGAAGTGGCACTTGTATTAATAGATGGAGTTGCAGCAATTGTAATGACTAGTGGAGTAGTAGTAGGTGTAAATGGGCTAATAGTAATGGCACTATATGGGTTTGTGTGATAGAGATTCCACTTGTGTTGTAGCATATGCAATATTAGATAACACTCTACTTGTTCAAATGCAATTAGGAGTTGTGGGTGGGATGTTATTGGAGTTGATGTCCATGTTGTGAAGCTTGATAAATCGAGTGGTTGGTGTGTGTCCTACAGAAAATAAATTGTTTTATTCTTGCTCTAAAAATTACCTCTAACAGAGTTGCATCTTTAACATTAGAGAGAAATGGTTTAGGTATATCTTCAATATCTTTTCTACCAATAGCTACTATAATTTTATAGAAGCACAATTTAGGAGGAATTTTGTAACATTATCAATATTCTTACCCAAGCTCTCTCTAGGGTGCAATCCAGTGCAAAATATTCTTCTTGAGGTATGGAGCAAAGACACAATATAAGCTTTACTTATGCCATAGATTAGATACATTGAGAATTCCTATGTCTTCCATAGCCTCGAAAAGGTGTTTATAAAACCATATAAGAACTCTTTCCACAAATGCTCTATACGTTATAAAACAAAATGGATTTAATCTTTATGTCGATAAAACTCTAATGTTATGAGTACTTAGTTATGTGTTGATGTCCCATCCTAGCTGCTAGACCCCAACATCAAACCATGTCCCTCTCAACTTCATTGTGCTCTGGAGCATTGTTGCTTTGGATGTGCTTGGGCCTTCCAAATTGATAAATAACCTACACATATGTATTAAATATTGCATGGGATTCTTTGGAGGTAGCTAATTTGCAAGTACAATATAATGAATTACCCTGCAAATAATGACATGTGCATAGAAACTATAGCTTATAAGTTTGCAATATACTACAATAAACATGTTATCATATGTGATCACAAAAAGCAAAAATGAAAGAATACTCACAATCCATATAACAAAGTGCATAAACCTCTTCATTCTTGTAAATCTATCATCGAATCCTTATCAAGAATCTTAGGTCATGAGTGATTAAGGCTTCATAAATTTGGTGTCGGCTAAACTAGTATCCTTCAGTCCAACAGTTAGATTGGGAATTGATAATACCTCAATTTGTGCCATCTTGATTCATGGCATTGTTAGTCTAGATGTGATGAAATACCTTTTTGGGTGGTACATTGTAATATACACCTCTCCAATTTGGATTAACATGCAAAATAAGTAGTAGTTTTAGTCTCAAGGATCTTCAAGTGCATTTAAGTACCAAATGCGACCAAAACCTCTCAATTGCAAAAAATGATGGAAGGCATAGAAATATACAAATGAATTGAATTAAATCTAAAAAGTTGGAAACTAACCAAACCTTTGGGAGAACATCATTGTCATTATCCACCCCTAAACCATGGAAGGTTATCCTCCTCCTCTTCCTCCACATCTTCCAGTAAACCTAGAAGGAAAGGTTTCAATGATACAAGTTTGAAGTAAATCTAGAAGGGAACACTCATGGTAAGAATTTCAAAGTTCATGAAGAGCAAATTAATAGTGAATCAAAGCCACTTCCAACATTACCCACAAAAACATTTGAAACCAATCACCAACAAACTAAGTTGCTTTCAACATCTAGTGCCAAGAAACACAAGGAAGGCATCCTAAACCTTAAGACTTAATGAATCCTTAAGTTCGATGAAATTATATATGTATAACACAATGTTCATATTATGTGGACATCATCCACCCATTGGGCTAACATCCATGGGGCATCCATTGCAATGGGATTAACATTTAATGCTAATCCTATAGAAGAATGCCATGTGGACACCCTGAAATAGACTGTTATATTTTCTACCCTTTTACAAATTGTATGCCATAGTTGTGTAGTGTAGCAGAGCTGCACATGCTTTTGTTTTGTTTTATTTCTCGTGTTCTAACATGCTTCTTGGCGCTGGTTTAGCTTTGGAAGCTTTCCTCTCTTGTCTGCGCAGCTTTTGAGGTATTCGGCTTTGTTTTCTTTGCTTTCTGCTGCTCCTGTTTGTGGGAGACTAACATCGTAGCTGCTTTGTCCTGCAGATCTTTGACTTGCCCTGGACACGCAAGAAAAGGGATCCGAGCGAGAAGCACTGACACGCGATAGGGAAAGGGTCTTGACACACATAATCGCCGTGAGTGTTTGGATCAAAAGCTCTAGCTAGCGACAGGAGGAGTGGCTCTCGCTCAATCAGGACGAACTCAATCAGGAAGAACAAAGGAAAGAAGTATAGAGAAGTGATCTGCAAACCGGCTGTGGAAACGTGGATCAAAGCTTGGTTCGTTTGGTTCGTTTGGTGGCGAGCGTATTGAAGAATTGGAAGGCGAGAGTGGGATTTTAATGGGTTGGGTCACAGTTTGGTGGAGGCCTTTTCCAAAAGAAATTCATTCTCGTTTTTATGGCTTTGGTTTCGCCCCCATTCTTTTTCTTCTTTATTGAAAGCCAGGATTCGCTCGCGAAGATTTGGATAAAATGAAAATTTTCATAGCGTGAAGAGCTTTTGTTTATGATTTTGAGCCGTTTGACCGTTTACCGTACGAGTCTTTTGAAGAGAAATTTACCGCCAAATTCTCTGTTTTAGGGTTTTTCTTCTTTCCTAGGGTTCTTGCTTGCGATGGATCGATCATCCAATCCCGCTGCTGGAGTCGTAGAAGGAGGAGCCGAAGGAGGAGGATCGGGCTCGCAGGATCTCCGAGTGGCCGTGGCCGCGGTGATGGTGGTGTTGGAGCGCCGCCGCGGCGAGGACGGGCTTGACGTCTGCGTCGACAGAAGAGGTGAGCTGCTGCGGGTGAGCCGGATTGTTGCCGCTGGAGTGGATTGGATTGTTTTCGATGAGCGCCAGCAGCTGGTGCTGGGTGCCTGGGTGATTCAAGGCCGCGGAGCTTTGCATGCTTTGGTTCAAGCCCAGCCTTCCCAGTTGCTGCTCGGATCTCGCCAGTACGAATTGCTGCTGCTGGGGGCTGGAGTTCATTTGTAAGCTCGAGGTCTGATCGATGCTTTCCCTGCTAGGTGGTGGTGCCGGTGGCGGCGGCGTGAAAGTTTGCAAAGGTCGAGCCAGCCATGGAACCGAGTGGTGGTGCTGTTGCTCCACCATAGCTGAGGAGCTGTAGGAGGCGACCGGAGAGCTTTGCTGGTGAGCACTGCTGCCTATCCCGGCTGACGATAGCGAGAGGCTCGGGCCTTGCAGGTACTGCTGGTACACGGATTCTTGCGTCCCTGGAGATTGCCGGGTACTCTGTGCGGAAGATGGTGTCCGTGAAACCACCGAAAGTACGAGTGCTTGTACGTCGGAGCTGGGAAGCGGTGTTGCTGCTTGCTGCCCGGCTTGGGCCGAGCGCATTAACGAGCTCCTGCTGTTCGCTGCCGCGAGTTTCTCGTCCATTGTCCCGAAACTGGGGGACTGCTGCTGCTGGTGGCCTTGCAGCCTGTTTGCTCCTCCTGAGCTGAGACTATCCCTGTCCGTGAGCGATGCTGTTGGGGAGTTACTTTTGTGGTGGAGCAGCATTGTTGGCTTGTGGTCGCCTTCGATTACTACACAGGCACAAGCACTGGTACGTTAGCTATGTTTTCTTTTTCATTCTTTCATTTCTCTCTGTTTTTTTAATTCCAGTATAGTATTCTTCGACTTACTTGTGCGTATGTTTGTAGATTGTTCCTCGGATTTAAATGGCTCCGAGGATATGGTGGCTACGGCACTGTGCTGCGGCTTTCGCCGCCGACGGTTATGGTCGGCGAGTCGCTTTCTACAGCTTCTTTTCGTGTCGTCAAACTCTGATAAGGGGTGGAACCTGACGAGACAACGAACCAGTAGCAACGTAAGCATGTAGAACCTTTGGGTTTAAGAAATTCTCTCGCCTTTCCGTTTATGTTGCTAGTGGTTTATGTTCCCTCTCTTTTTTTTTTCTTGTCTGAACAACTAAAGCTTCTCTTTTCATAAATGCAGATTCTAGCTACAGGCAAAGATCACACGGAGAACATCACAGGGAGAAGATTGTCGATGCAACAAGGAGAGCTGAACGAGCAACGGTGAGAGAGATACGTACCTGCTGCATTGCTGGCAAAACCGTTGAGTCTGTGCATTGGCAATTACGTTGGGTGCTTTCGAGTGTATCTCGCAAACTTTGTGCCGCCGGTGGTAATGCTTGGCTTTGCTCAAGTCCGCTGCACATCCTTGCACTTGGCACATAGGCGCATGAGTCCCTAGAGCGTTCATGCGGCTCCTTTTCCCCAGTCTAGCCGAGTCCTCGGCCGAGAAGTACGTCCGTCCTCCCAGATTGAGTCCTATCCTAGCGTGTGGCTCCAGCGAGTACATGTCTTCCCTCTTGACAAAGTCGAGCATGTTTTTGTGTTCCGCTGACTCCAGCATTTGCATTCCCAAGAATCTCCTCCGCTGGTCGTAGGACCGGAGCTCCGCATTGAGGTCGCTCGGCGGACAGGCTGATCCGTGAGCGTAAAATCCCGTTGCCTGTTGCTGTTGCTGCAAGTTTTGTGCTGCTTGGTGATGGTGGTGACTTTGGCTTTGCTGATGGTATCCGTCGCTCAATCCCCCGGCGTAGCTTCTCAGGCCCGGGCCAGCGCTGTAGCTCGCAGCAATGGACAAGCCAGGGTGGTGGTGGTGTGCGAGAGCAGTGGCCGAGTAATTGGCAGCGACATTGTACTGCCTGGCGTTGCAAAGAGCTGTGGCTGTCGGGAGTGCTAAAAGTTGAGGCTTGCGCTCTCCATCTCCAGCTCCTCCGACGAGCTCCGCTGTAGCTGCTCCTCCTCCCGGATGATTTTGGTGGTGGACGAGTAGCATCTGGCTTTCCCAGTCCCACTCGGGACGAGCTGCTGCTGCTCCCCCTTGGTGGTGATAAGTCGCACCGCTGTGAGGCGTGGCCGCGTGATCCCAGTTATCTGTTACCCAGCTGGGATCCCCGTGTTGCCCCGAAGGATTTGGAGATGGATTCATCCCATCAGTCGCTGCAAGCAGGCTTGTCGCCAGGACTGTCGAGTGAGTACTTGATATGCTGCTACTTCTATACTAAATACTTCTGCTTGTTACAGCAGACATTCCTGTCGGGGAAGAGAATTGGAAAAATCCCAAAGGTGAGGGAGTCTCGGCTGCTGTAAAGCAGTGCACTTACTTCGAATGTGAGCTCGGGCCTTCGCTTTTGGTGCTCCCTTGCGGCGGCGGTGGCGGCGGCGGTTACCAAGAACACTAGTTGCAAGTAAGTTGCCGGTAGTATGATACTTTGGTCCTCTCTTCCTCCTGCCCGGGAGAGAGACGCGCTCTTCTCATTCATCGCTTTTGGCCCTTACAGCTGGAAGGAGCCGTCCAATACATGGACTGGCCGGGACAAAGATCAAGCAAGCAAGAACAGCTAGACTTCACACACACACGAGAACGAAGTAGGCCCTGAGGCTCAGGATGATACAATAGATATGGCTTCCAAAGCATCGTACAAGCAGGAGCAGCAGTAAAAAGAAGGAGTACGATACTCGAACGCGAGCAGTAGTAGCAGTAGCAGGAGGAGGAGCAGCTGTAGCAGCGGCAGTCGCAGCGCAGCAGGAGAGAAAACGATGATGATGAGGATGATGATGATGATGATGATATCAAGGCCCAAAGAAGAAGTTTCTGCTACTCGAGCTCCCGCAAAGCATTACTCACCTCCACCAAGCAGCACCGGGCCAGGACTACACTCATTTTTTCTCCTCAACAAGAAGAGAGAAGCAGCACAGCAAGCAACGCCGAGCAAAGCAATGCAAAAGGAGGAGCGGCCGAAAAGAAAAGAAGGAAAAAGGAGTGCTCTTCGCAACGGGAGAAGAAGTAAGTTCTTCGTCTGTTTTTCTCGCCTCTTCTTGACTGTGGACCATTCAGGAGCAGCGCTCGCGCTCCTCACATTTTGTCACTCGAGAGCCACCAGCTTATTCGTCGAGAACGAAAGAGCAAACAAGAAGAAGGCGCGGGAAAGACCAAAGCAGCCATGGCCAGGAAAAAATGGGAGGAGGCGTCCGAGGAAGAGAAAGAAAAAAACAAGGAGGGGGAGCGGCGCCGCTACTGCGCCGCGGGGGCCCCAACGGCGGCGCCGCCTGTATGCATGTGTGCATGGCAGGGAGCAGTAAATGCACCGGTACGGAGTGAAAAGACGGCAGTACGACCGAGGGTACGGCGCTCCAGGGGGATGTTATTTTGGGGCACGCAAGTGACGTAAGCTGGGTCTGGGAATGTAAGTGGCTAGGCTGCTTGCTCAAAGCTTTGGCTTGCATTTTTCTTCGATTTGTTTTTCTTGTTCTTGCTTGATATTTTGTCTTGCCTGTTTTTCTGTTGTCTCAGTGACTAGTAGACTACTACCACTGACTGTAAGTGTTTTATGTGTTTTGAGGTTGAGCTGGGCTGCTTGCTCGCTGCTGTGGACTGGAGTGGAGCATTTTGATTGGAAGAGGACTGGTGCTACTTTCAATCCATTCAAGTCTAGTCTGGTCAGTTGTGTGTTCTTATTTTGCCTGTGTCACTGCTGTGGGCCTGGCCACTGTTCTGCTGCTTCTGCTGCTACTGATTTCTGGCTTGGCTGGCTGGCGGGCTACTTTTGTGTGTGAGAGTGATCATTTAGTTTTGGGAAACCTGGAGAAGTTGACGGTTTATGTGTTGCTTACTAAACAGGTGTTCCGGCTTACAGCAGGGATTAATGCGCGACGACGTTTCATGGAATGTACAGAAAGAGATTTGCGTGGGAGAATGAGGAGGGAGTTTTTGCCTGGGGGAGGAGAGAAAGGCGGGAGGAGACGAGCGAGGTATGTAATCCATTATTACTGATCGTTTGTTCCTCCTGAGAAGTGGAGGAACGGAGCTCCGTTTGTCTCATTTAATTCTCGGCCTATGTTTTACTTTCCACAGGGTTCCAGTGTCCTCGCATTCAAATGTTTGTAAGGAAACGAAAGCAAGCAAGCTCAAGGAGCACACGATGTCTACAGTCTGTCATTTTTCCATCAGATACGACCATCATGCCGCTTCCCTGAAGGTTTAGATCTCCGCATCGTTGCTCTTATTTTACTCTTGTCATCGCTTTTATAGCCAGGAAATTTCGCTTTCTTAGCTAAATTGGCCACTTATTGTCAGGGCCGGGACCGGGATCACTTTCAAACGGATACGTCATCACATACCAAGATCTCAGGCGAGTTAAGAACAGATTGATTGATCCATCTTGGCTTAACTTTGTTTTCCTCTTTTCCTTTCAGCGCAATCGACGTCTTGTCTCGTCAAAAACTTTAAGCAGTAGCCAGCAGCATCTCAAGGATTTGAGGTGAACTCATCATTGTTTGTCGTCTCGCACCAGATCCATCTTTCACAGCAATCCCCTCGGCCACCTCACACCGCATCCCCCGTAAGTGATTGGAATTTCCCACCAGCTGTGTGCATATAATGGCACGAATTTTTTCCTTCAGGGGGTCCATGCCACACCAAAGCGCTGTCCTGTTCCATCTTTGTTTCTGCCGGTGCTGCTTCTCGAAACACAAAGCTAAGTAACCGACGGTGATCTTGTTACGCTAAAAAACAATAATTGGCCACGGCTGGCTGTGGATGTTTCTCGGTACTCTCTAGTATCCATCGTGCTGCACTTGGGGGGAGACATACGTATACAGCAACGTATAGTGTAAGTGCGTCCTTTAATCTCTTCTACCCCCAATGACTAGGAGAAATGACTAATGTCCCGAGGTAATGTTTGTTTGTTTCGCAGTTGCCGTGGAAGTCCTCGTTGATTGATTGAGTCCCTCGCTCACGACGGAACGGGAAAGTCCCATTCAAGGAAAGCGACTGTGAAGACATGTGGGTACTCCTGCGGACGTCCACTTTATGCTGCTTCTTTTCCCAGTCGGGAAGGTGAGCGTGTTTCTTTGTTTTCTCAAGTCCGTGCAAATATATTCTCTAGAATCTCACGCTTCCTTTTCCTGTGCAGCCCCTCTAGAGCTATCCTAGAAAGCGAGAAGAAGCGAGAAGAAGCGAGACCTTTGCTTCGTGGAGCAAGCAATGGGCGATGGGTGGATAGAGACATCGATCCAATCAATATCGCGAGAAGGAATGGCGCACTTCTTCTTCCACAGGAGCAAAAGAGGGGACGTAGCAAAAAAAAGGAAGAAAAGCGGGAGACAGGGTGGTGATTGCGATCATCCGATATGAAATCGTCCTGTGGGACAAAGAGGCAGCGCAAGGGGAGGTTCCCAAACATGGACAATTTTTGTCGTTCCAGCGCACGACCGATGCTGTGCATTATTTCGCGGCCACCAACAACACATATAACTATATATGCTTCAAAGAACTCAGCAAGGCAAGGAGCCCCCCGCGGGGAGGAAAGGAATAGCAAGGACTTGTTACTCGCAGTACGGGGGAGGGTACGGACGTGGATCCTGGGGGATAATTGGGGAGCTTTAAAAGATTGGAAAGAGCGCAGCACTAGTGTCACACCGGCATCAGTGTTGGGTAGTGGGAAATCTTGGACGCGGAATTAGGTCACGTGCTCGATCGCGGCCGTTGGCAGTCGGCGGCGGAGATTGGCCCACTTGGTGGCCTGCCCGCCG
The DNA here is from genome assembly GCF_000143415.4 of Selaginella moellendorffii. Classification (NCBI taxonomy): domain Eukaryota; kingdom Viridiplantae; phylum Streptophyta; class Lycopodiopsida; order Selaginellales; family Selaginellaceae; genus Selaginella; species Selaginella moellendorffii. Next base: position 196,918 of record NW_003314273.1, read on the forward strand.
TCGGTGCTGGGGGGCCATCCGACGGGCGTGGTCGAACTACTTTTCTGTCGTGGACTGCGAGAAAAATGTAGGGTTTGCGACGAAGGAAGCGACAGAGGGGAGGGAGAAAGATCGATGCGGCCGCGGCGGGGAGGGCGGGGAATGCGCAGCTGAAAGCTCCCATCGGATCGCTCTTCTTGCGGGGGAATTCGGGTATGTTTTGGCGTTGCGCTCGCTCTCTCAGGCAAGAAATCTCGGTGTCTAGGGTCTTTGTCGCCAGGAATTGGCTCCATGCACGTAGATCTCGCGGGCAAGCACGGCATGGAGTTGGCGATCCGGCAGCAGCAGCGCGGCAGCCGCGATCAGTGAGAATTTCCCCTCCGGGAGGGGGGCCGGGAGAGCGTTTTCTCTTTGATCAATGGACGCTAGCCATCCCGCAGTGTATCCAGTAGGAGTGCCTCCAACAGCCGTCGATCCACCTCCACGAGTGCGCATGAAGGACTACGAGGGAATGCCCAGTACTTTGGGTGGCCTTGTGCTGCGATCTGGCCAGTTTGCTTGCGCAGTCACGGCCTTGAGCATCATGATCTCCATTCCAGATTTCTCGTCGGTCACAGCCTTCTGGTGAGAGAAAGCTCTTTAAGTTTTTGTTTTTTGCCTTCCTTGTTCTAAGTGCTGGTCTTTTCTTCCTTTTTGGTTGACAGCTATCTAGTCGCAGCAATGGCATTGCAATTGTTGTGGAGCGTGAGCCTCGCAGTGGTGGACGGATACGCTCTACTTTTGAGGAGAACTCTCCATAATCCAGTACTTTTGAGCCTTCTTGTTATTGGAGACTGGGTAAGCAAATGGAAAATTAGAATCTTTTCATGAGAGTGCTTTTTGCGACGATTTTGCAGGTCACCTCCACCCTCAGTCTCGCAGCTGCGTGCTCCTCGGCCGGTATCACTGTTTTGATCGACAGCGATCTTGCACAGTGCGCTCACAATCACTGTGGAAGGTATGAAGCAGCGGTGGCCATGGCCTTTTTGACTTGGTTCTTGGTCTCGCTCTCTTTCTTCTTTTCGTTTTGGTTGCTCGCAACAAGGTAGAGACAAACGCTTAAAAAGGACTAAGTAAGAGAGAGAGAGAGAGAGCTCAAAGTTGGCACTCGATGTAAAGACCAGACCACAAAGTGTAAATTGGCTTTTTGTCAAGTAGAAAAGATTACCCTAACGAAACTTTGAGAACATGTTTGTCCGGAGGACTTCTGCATACAAGAACGAGCTGGTTTTTCCATCGATCATGAGCTCAAGACGGTGATGTTCTTGTCTTTGAGCCATGGAACCTACACGTCTCAACGGTAAGTTCTTACAAAAATGACTCAAATGGTTTTGTCTACCCGACTATAAGAAAAGTTTGTAGCCCAAAAAAGGTAAATATATCTTCTAATCAGTAAGGGATTAATATTTTCCTGTATTATATTCCTATTTTAAAAATAAATAGCTAGTAAAGTTATAAAATTAAAAATTAAAAAATTAATCAACCAAATGATTGAAATTTTTATTTAGTAAAAATTAGAGTAGGTTAAGATTTATATAATTCTTTGTCTTGCTTTGCAACCAATAATTCTTTGCAACAAGTCTTAGGGTCTGGCTAAACTAAATCATAAAGAATATATTACTATATTACCACTAACTTTGTATTCTTGGGATGCTTTATCATTGCCCAAAAATATAAAGTTAGTGATAATATAGTGATGTTTTTCAAAAAATAGTGGAGTTATATAATTATTAATTTAAATGGATGACCATATCCTGATCAGCTGTTCTTCCATTAATATTCAAATACATATGATGTGATTTTTATTCAATTAATTTCAGTTCATAATACAATTTGGTTTTTTATTCTTTTGTTGAAGTATCTACAAAGCTGAAGTAGATTAAATTAAGGGTATTTAGCATTCTCATGATTTTATATAAAAATCTTAGTTGGGCAAAAGTGTTCTTCACAACAAGTAGAACTCTATCTCAAAGATCAAATAAAAAATATAAGATATTGCCATAAGCTTGGCAAGGTTTAATTTCCAAGTTGATTCAATGACTCAACTTCAATTTCTCTTATAAAAGTATATAGCTCTTTTGTAGCAATATGAAAAAATTATATATAACAAAGAATAAATACCTAAAATATTAATAGCATCTACTAAAGAGATTTAGGTTGAATGTTAATTTGGAATTAATTTCCCTCACTTATCAATCTTAGTAAAGAATAAATTTCTTAGTGGTATGATCACAATACAGAAGCTCACACTTAGCTCTATAACTCTAGAGTTAAGTTCTTTTAATGAAATCTATATATGCTCTAAATGAAAGATCAACTTCTTTAACACTATAACGAATTTTTTAGCTGATTTACGAGATTATACATATATGTGCATTAAGCATGGAGCATTTAGAGAAATCAATAAATCTAATAGATACATTTTTAGGTAATGAATTTTATGCTTTTTAATTTTGAATTTGTGACATGTTATTCTAGGCAACCATTGTTGTATGCAAAAAAGGTTTTACATTCTATAATAACTTTAAAACATAGATAAGAGCTATTATCTACCTTTCATTAAGAAAACTCTTGGAGCTCAGTTAATATAAAATATAAAAAAAGTTAAGAAAATGCACTTTATTGCTGTTGCAAATACTTTATAAATTAGTCATTCTTTTTCATCCAAACTCACTGATAATTCTTATTGAAAATATGGATATCTCAATTTGAAACTCTTTGGCTTATTTTTAGGAGTTTTTATAAATTTGTGAAAAGAGCAATCCATTTAAATTTCTTTATTAAATACCTTTTTATGCAATTTAGTAAGATATTTGTAAGTCACTAAATTTTCCATTTTACTTTAACCATGTCTTTGACCATTTGGATGAGTCTTACTCACAACCTCTGTAGGTTCTCATCTCAACTTGGTTATTCCTCAAATATGTTCTCACAACCACATTGACTTCACATTTGGTCAAATGCTCTATATATCAAGTCTCAATTCAGATACCCAAAAGTACCTCTAACATACTAGCTTTCAATATCACATTAGTAGTCTAAGCCCATTGGTACTATAGTTTTATTTTTTCGAAACTAAACCATCTGTCCATGAGTGGTCATCTTATCACCACACCTTAATATCTTTATGATGCCCCAAAATATAAAGAACACCATCCTTTAATATCCCTTCTTCAATCCCTACTAAATCCTTTTTATCCATAGTAGTGCTTACCAATACCATTAATAAGGCTTATCCATTAAGTCCCACTAACATTTAGGACTTCTTTATTACATAATCATGCCTTTGGTTAGCAAACAAGAGGACTCCTCTTCCTTTCCATGATTTAGGATTTTGGAATGATATTTTAAAACACCATAGCCCAATATAAGCCTTATAGGTACTCCCACCTTCCACCACTAGGATGCCCTAGTCATGTGGCTAGAGTGAAGCTTTAATGAGCCACATAAGGTATTTAAATAAGTAGTGCCACACAACTCTTGAATACTTCACTAAGTCACTTCACTTATCCATTTATATTCACTTTAGCTTTGGACTCTTTAGTGTTTATATCATCACCTAATATGTTGGTATAGTTTTCCTTAGTCTAGAGTCCTTCCCTTATTATCCTATTGAGACTTACCAAGCCCCTTAAAGTTTAAGAGATGATTGCGTTGGGCTTTCACCCTTGGACGTGGACTCAGACTTAAACTTAGACTTGCACTTAATTGTAATCTCTTGAATTTAAACTTCTTAGAAGGTCACGTAACTCAATATTATTCAAACCCAATGACACTTAACCCCAAATATCCCAAGACCCTTAACCAATTGGAAAAAAGGGGTGCATTCTTATTTATGAGCTTTTTCCCTTTATATTTTAACTTTTATATATTGTTTTTCAAGTTGTTCCCTTTAGTTGCTTATATTAGTCATGGTCTTAATCTCAATCTTAGTATTAGTCTCAAACTCTATTTTGAGCTCCATCTTAGACTCCATCTTCCTTCTCAGACTCAATCTCAGACTCCTTTTTGAGTCTGTAAGCAATTAAAAGGAATGATTTGAGAGATGATCTATAGGAGTTCAAATATAAAGGGAAAGTGCTCATGAATAAGAGTGCACCCTTTTTTCCAATCGGTTAAGGGTCTTGGGATATTTGGCCTTGGGTTTGAATAGTATTGGGTTAGCTGATCTCCTGGGAAGTTCAAATTTAGAAGTTTATAGGGCCTAATCTTGACACTTTCAAATATTATGACACTTGCTATGTGTCGATCATTCTTTTGTCCCTTTTTTGAGGCTCACTTACCAATCACTTCATGCTTGTTCCTTGGACATTTCTTTGAAAGTTCCACTTTTGCTCTTGTTTTTTTTAACTTTTAGTCCAAATATGTTACACTCATTGGACTTTTGCTTTGGCTGTTACTTCATTAATCACCTTGAATTCTACTTTGGGACTTAGGGATTTGTGTCTTATAACTCCACCACCCATAGATGAAGTTCAATGTCCTCATCGAATAATAATTTATTTTCTAAAGTAACCCTATCATAGATTGTCAATTTTACCTTTGCACCAAGCTAGTTTTAATTAATGGTTTAACACCAAAGGTTCATTATCCTTTGCATATCTATTGAGTATAAATTCTTCAATTAAGAGACTCATTAGATCACTTATGATGGTTTGTTAATTTATATTTTGCTAAACCCACTAGAGACACCATTTCTATCTCAATCTTACATCTCATTCTAAAATAGTCTCAAACTATATTAACATGACCATCACCTTTTGGAATTTTAATATTGACTTCTCATGTCAATTTTAAAAGTGTCTCCAACATCTTTTGTTGCATATATTGTGCAAACTTTACTTTCTTATCTTAGGGAGTTTTTTACATGAGAACACCATCATCCTCTTTTTATCTCATGCCAACCTAGGCATTAAATTCCACTTATCCATAATTTACACTAGAGATGCTTATACTTTTATCATTTGGCTATATAGTCATTTAATCTTTTGGAGCTTTCAACTTTTGCCGAATTGGAGAACTTGGGAATCCCATCCCTTGGAATCTTATTACTTTCTTTATGATCCATAAGCATCCACTATATAGTGGTTTTTTTACTAATTTATCATTTAGGTTCCTTCCAACAATTACCAAGGCCCATTCTTAGTCATTAATCTTTTATTTTTATCCATAGATCATTGCACTAAAAAACTTAAGATTGCTACCTTCGTTTTTGGGGGTATTTTTTTGTTAGCAAAGGCTTTGTTTTGCTAAATCTAAAAGGTATTCACCATTAGAGTCTCACTATCATTTTTTGTTATAGACACTATCCCTAGCCCAATCCCTATCCCTTGGGTCTTTCTTTAGAGACTACTTTCTTGAACTCACAATACTATTGTATTATCATAATGTAACCTACCAAAGAAAATAATTCGAAAGATGATCTATAAATGTTTAAATATAAAAGGAAAAGGTCTATGAATAATACTGCACCCCCTTTTTTCAATTGATTAAGGGTTTTGAGATACTTGGGGTTTGAGTTTAAATAATATTGGGTTGGGTGACTTCTTAATTTAGGAGTTTACATATAGATTATTTCACTTTAATGTCTTTCTCACTAAGTCATAATGACTAAGTTATACTATTACCAACAGTTTAAATCACTACTTTGAACTAAGAACCATGTTCCATAACTCAATAATGAGCTTGTTTTTAATTAGCCATAGGATTACCAAGTGATCCCACATAGACATCTCAAGTTTACCGATAAGTATTAAATCAACTTGACCTTTGAGTTGTTAGCAATTGAGATTTGGTATCCCTGTCCCATTCACCATAGTTCTAATGCCATTTACACCCAAGTAGTCAAGTTAGATGTGTTGAGCTTTTATACCAAACACGTTAACCATGCATCAAAATTCTAGGGCATCCCCCAATTAGTAGTGTGCCAAAGCCATCCTTTTTATTAAGAGTTTATAACCACTGAAAAATGAATGTCTTTATATTCTAAACCATCACCATATCTTAGTAGGTTGGGAACTGAACCCAAACACTAGAGGGTTGGGATTTGAACTCAACTTTTGTATATGCATCTATAAACGATATCACTGTCAGGAATCCCCTAATTCTTGCCACATTTCTGACTCTCACCAGATTCTTAACCTGCAGACTATATTCCTGACTCTCGAGACACTTCCCTATTCCTGACTCTCTGATTTCCCATACGATTTCTGAGTCTCGAGCCACATTCCTGATGATGATATGGCACCTCCTCGACCTCAACTATATTTAGGCTATCTTGGTGGAGCTTTATCAACCTATAGTGTATATAGGTTAGCCTTGTTCCATTTCTCCACAATATGAATTAACACCAGTCTAAGGCTTTTTCTTCGTTTTCACTAGCTTTTCTCTTTGTCTTCTACATTTTCCAGTCTTGATCTTGTTGGGGGTTTTGACAGTTTGATTTAGATTGTGTTTTTTCGTTTTTGCTTTAGCTCATTTTGATTGTTTGACTGCCTTTGCCTTTTTCCCTTTTTTTCTTTCTTCTTTGCCGATGGAGTCTCCAAGCCATCCTGATTTCTTTGCTGAAGTCCTTGCAAAAATTCAATCTGAGAATACCGAGCTGAAGGCAATCCTTCTTCACATGCAGCAGGAGCTTGCTTCACTTTTGGCTCAAGGATCCAGCAAAGTTCCTGAACCGAAGGTGAGTTTCCCGGCAAAAGTTTCAGGCAAGCGTTCGGAGCTTCGCGGATTCTTGAACCAGATAGAGCTGATCTTCACACTTCAACATCGGTGGTACCCTACTTCCGAGTCTCAAATAGGTGCGATCGGGATGTTGCTCGAAGGTGTAGCTTTGTCATGGTTTTCTCCTCTCCTAGAGAAGAGCATGAAAGGGGTTGTGGTTCCAGAGCTGATGGGTTTTCAGTTGTTCAAAGAGAAGCTTGACACATGTTTTGGCGAGACGGATCGGGTTCAAGCTGCCACCACAAAGATGAGATGTCTCTCTCAAGGGTCTCGTTCTGCCTTGATCTATGCTGCAGAGTTCCAACTCCTTGCCTTGGACACTCAATGGGATGAGCGGGCCCTGATTGATCAATTTCGTTTCGGCCTTAACAACAGTGTCAAGAATTTGTTGCTCACCATGGAGGATCCCATAGACTTGTCGGACGCCATCAACAAAACTGTTCGATGCAACAATCGTCTCTTTGAATGTCGTCAGGAAAGTCGCCGCACTGCCGTTTTCCCGTCCCAGACTCAGGGATCCCAGCTTTAGTCTTCGGGGCATACACCTGAACCTACTACTCCGGTCCTGATGGATATTTTTGGTACTCCCCGACTCATCAAAGGGAAGTTGAGTCCTACTGAGAAGCAATGTCGAATATCTCATAATCTTTGCCTCTACTATGTTGATCCTAATCACAAAGCAGCTGTGTGTCCCAAGAAGCCTCCCCGACTGCTCGAGTTCACTCTGCCTCAAGGTCCACCTCTGTTGCAATCGGGAAATGACCATGTCCAAACAGAGTAGGAGCTGTCTGTTTGGACTCCCCGAATAAAAATCACTTTTCTTCTTTATCAAGCTCCTCACCACCTTTCATCAAAGCCACCACCAATTCCTGCAACTTCTGCATCCTATATCTCCTTTCTTTCATTGGACAATTAGGACTCAAGGCTCTAGCGCTACTGGACTTGGGTGCAACTTCTTGCTTCATGGACACAGACTTTGCTGCCCAACATCACGTTCCTCTTTCTCCTACCATATGGGATCTGAGGGTTGAAGGCATCGGCAGGCATTTTATGTCTCTATCTTCTGGACTTAGGGAAATGTTGCCTATTCAAGTACACATTGGGTCCACCGTCACCAATATTTCCTTCAACATCATCAACAGCAAATCCTCCTCTGTGGTGCTCGGCCTTCCTTGGTTCCAACTACATCAATCTCAGATCCGTTGGAAGGAATTACAACTCGTTTCTCCCACATCACCATCTCCCATGACTTCCCTTGCTGTTCATTGAGTTTGAATCAGGAAAAGTTCCCTAAACTCAAATCGGGGTTCTATTCCTGACTCTACGAAGTTTTCACCCTTTTCTTTTCCTTCTCTTCCATCTTACACTGGACAGTATCCTCGTTTCATCATTCTATTTAGTCGTACGCCTCCTCCTATCTCCACAATCACTATGAAAGAACTCCTTCATGAAGAACCTATTTTCCTTTTTGCTTTGCATGTTTCTCTTATCAGTCTTCCTGAGAAGTATCATAATTTTGGGGATGTGTTTGACAAGAAAAAAGCTAGTGTATTGCCTGTTCATTGGCCTTATGACTGTCCCATTGATTTACAGGAAGGAGTATTACCTTCGTGGGGGCCCATCTACGGGTTATCCCCATCCGAGCTTAAGGCCCTCAAAGAGTACGTGGATGAGAACCTTGCCTCTGTAAGCCACAAATTTTTCCTTTCCAATTTGCCAGCTTACCTCGACTATCCGTCCAACACTGCCTTGGCTTTTGCTAAGTTCCCTTGCCAAGGTTCTCGCCTATGGTACCAGCTCCTACTTGGTTTCAGCTACTCACTGCACGAGCAACGGAGTGTTAGCCATCCATCCACGGATTCCCAAATCACTCCCAATCCCCCTCCCCGGGTTAGACTGGACTTAAGGTTCGGCTACACTCCCCGCAAGCACAGGCGGCCAAGCACACCAAGCTTCCAGGTTCCTAACATCCCTTGGTACCACAAGACTTGATCATGGGACCCTCTAAATCCCAAGTCTTGAGTGCAACACTTGCTTCGGGACGCCGGGGCGAAACACCGTGGCCTAGCGGCCCGGTATGGGTACCTCTACCCCCCCACTTCCATCCCGAAGGAAGGCCCAAGCCCCTAGGAAGGGCGAGGACCAATGAGCCGCATGGTACTCAAGTGGGGCACCACTCCACATGAGCCGGGAGCACCGCAATCGGTTTCCCTTTCGGGAGTGGGAGCTGCTCTTGAGCACTTCCTTGGATGGCCCCTCCGGCACCAGCCAAGTCCATGCTCACTCCCACCCAAGGCCCCTCGGTCCCAGTCTCAACCTCAAGTCGGTTTGGAAGCCCAACTGGAGAGTCCCTTCAAAACTCGTTCCTGGACCTCACTATCCCTACTATACTTTTGGAACCCCCTACAGCCCCCCCCCCCTGGGAGATGCACACTTTGGGCTTTCACCCCTTGACCCGTATTAGTATTTGGACTTAGTCTCTGGCTCGATCTTAGACCCGATTTCGGATCCGACTTCGGATTCGGTCTCGGACTCGATCTCGGACTCGATCTCGGACCCGATCTCGGACCCGATCTCGGACCCAACCTCGGACTCGACTTCGGACTCGGTCTCGGACCCGATTTCGGATCTCGGACTCCGTCTCGAACTCCGTCTCGAACTCAGACTCGAACTCGGTCCCCGAGTCGGTCTCGGACTCGATTCCGGACTCTATCTCGAACTCGGTCCTAGAGTCGGTCTTGGACTCAATCTTCGACTTGGTCCCATCCGATGAACTCTTTGTCATTTTGGTCATGCTTTCGGGGTTCCTTTAGCCTACGACACCTCGGCGAGTTGGTTCCTTACAACTCCACCACCCATAGAAGAAGTTCGATGCCCACATCGAACATCTCGTTTTATCCTACGACTTGTTGACCATGTCTCCGGGGGCATCCCCCCACTTAGCGGTGTGCCTAAGTTAGCCTCCCGGCCAAGAGCCCATGACAACGGAATATAGGTGTCCCTATACTCCTCACCTCACCACGCCCTAATATGGGGTCGGGACTTGAACTCAGCCTTGCTTTACTAGGGGGTTGGGATTTGAACCCAACCTCCATAGAATACGTCTACGGATTCGACATCCCTGTAGGGAGTCGGGCGTAGCTCCCTATGCCTGGTCGACCTAGCTAACCCATGCTAATTAGCTTACCTTCGGTGCGCCTTCGGGTCCTAGCATATGCCATTGCTCAACTTTTCAAATTGATACTTTTAATTGAACTTTGCATAAGTACATAGAGTTCTGCCATGCAAAAATTCCTCCACTAGATCTCGCGTGTTCGCTAGGTTCTCCTCCGGTTCCCATGTTGCTTCGCAGTGTGGAAATCCTTTCCACTTCACATGGAACTCTCTCACCTCGCGTCCTTGTCGCTTGCTCTTGCGCGCATTGAGGATGGTCTCGACTTCGTATTCCTCCTCCCCTTGGATAACCTCAAGTAAAGGTCTTACTTGGTCCTTGCGAAGCGGATCCTCAAAATACGGCTTGAGTAAGTTCACGTGGAACACGGGATGCATCTTCCCCATCTCTCGAGGAAGTCGGAGACGGTAAGCCACTTTACCGATTCGAGCCTCAATCTCGTAAGGCCCCGCGAACCTGCTTAAGGAACTCAAGATCAATTCATTTACAGGAATACATGCATTTTCACCTTTGGGTCAACTTCCGGCTGATCCCACTTGGTAGCCTGAGGTTCTTGGTGTTCAGCCACACCTTCTCCCCAGCTTGGAACTCCACATCCCGACGCTTTTGGTTCGCGTACTTAGTTTGCCTTTGTTGAGCTCGTTCCAAGGAATCCCTCACTAGATTCCAAATGTTGAGTCTTTCCGCCGTGAATGCCTCCACTGCGGGTAACTCTCCATGATACTCGGCCACGCCGAGTTCCACAGGACCTTCAATAGCTCGCCCATTGATGACTTCCCATGGACTCACCCCGATGCTTGAATGTGGTGAGTTGTTATAACACATTTCTGCAAGTCCCAAATGACTTACCCAGTCGGTCTAGTTTCCCGAGACATAGCATTGCAAATAATCCTCCAGCTGCCTATTCACCCTTTCCATTTGTCCGTCTGTCAAGAAGTGTTAGTGCCATCAATCTTGACTTAATACCCATTACCTGTCTGTGGGTGATAGGCTGTGCTGAATTTCAACTTGGTGCGATACTGTTCTAAAGCTCTATTTCGTTAAAGTGGGAATTGTCATTATCCCACTTGTAAAATAAAGTTTCCAAACCTTTATATAGTATATAAATATAACAAAATTCAACTGCATTGAGGCACATGCCATTTTATTTTAAACAAGGAAATGTCTACTCAATCACTTCTCCTCCCCCTGCCACTGCTTCACCTCTCTCTTCTCCTTGTCATCGTCGTCCAATTTCTTTCCATCCTTTTAATATTGGCTCAGTTGCTCCGAGTCTAGGTGGAGCCTAAGTCCCCATTCAATCTTTACTTTCCCCTTATTAATAAAACAACTTCGTAGACTTCCAATAACATGCTGTAACACTTCTAGTATAATGCAAATCCTCTCAAAGAATTGTCTTTTAATATTAATACAATGGCATGGAACCCCATGCCATAATAAGTTACATTTTTAAATAAATACATGCCATCTCAAACTGTTATTTTTTGCCTCCAACGCCTATACAATAATCTTGGAATTTCATCACTCTCCACACTATCAGGATTTAAACCCAATAGTAATGCCATCTCTTCTCTAATACGTCCACGCTCATGTTCAGTGGTCGAAGAACCCATCCGGTTGAGCAGATTATGGAGATGCGGATAGTGCTTGGCTAGACAATATACATGCCATAAATGATGACTGGTGTCTGTCCGATCAAATGGCTTCTGATATACCGTTCCATCTGCCATTTGGTTGATTTCTGCAGCCACCTCCTGGACTGGCCGGTTCTTTATCACCATCGCTTCAAGCCGTTTTGCAAGGTCCCCCAGAACATACGGTTTCTTCTCCCTAGTTTCCATACTGCAAGAGATGGGGTGCACTGCATATGTGTGCGTGTTCGCTGCAGTTTTAATCGGCGAGTCATCGATGATGAGGATTTCACTTGACCTAGCAGTCCGGTTCATCACTACAGCCTCTGCCTTGACGAAGATGGGCTTGCTACCCCTCACATGGACCATAGTCAAGCAATCCTCCTGCGTTAGGAGAAAGTCAAATGGTAATATTACTCGCGTCTGATCGTGCATCATCTGTAGCAACGTTAATGCATTGTGGCGCATCATGGATGTCCAAACTCCCAATTGCAAATTGAACCCGGCCCTCTGTTTTAAGTGTCGCATGGTCATTATTAGATCCCGCAGTTTCTCCCGTGTGATTAATGTGAATCTGTCTCTTTTGACCAACTTGCGACCGCAGGCTTTGGAGGGTGCAGTGACATTCGAGGACGAGCCACGCTCATGGGAGAAAAGGACACCGTTCAGATCAAAAACGATACAGTACTTTCGCCGTGACTCTGAAATGAAATGCGTTAGCATAAAAAATGGTACAAGTCAATTTTACCATCTACAATATTAGCGAATGGTGCTCCCGATGGTCGTTCAGAGGGTTTTGGTCGAGGAAACGTGAAGGGCGGAAATACTCTCCTCTGCAATGTGGGGTCAATCGCATCCGATGGCGTGTGGGCACATGCCATTTCAGCTGTAGACTCTGGTACAACTGGCTCAACAGTGGCATGGGGTGGTTCCAATGGCGTGTGATCACACGCCATTTCAGCTGGTGCCTCCGTTGGCAAAGTGGACATGACCGAACAGGCAGCAGGGGCGGTGTAGGGAGGTTCCAACGGCGTGTAGTCAGACGATTGGGCACACGTTGGAAATGAGGATACGACCGGCTCGGCGGCTGGGGCGGCCTCATGCGGGTCCAATGGCGCCTGGTCACCGTCAGTTGGATACGTGGACAAGATTGACTCAGTGGTATGGGCAGCATCAAGTGGAGCGTGGTCAGCTTGCTTGGCGTTGATATGGATAGTAGCCTCCACCAGCTCTGATGACTCTTGCAAGCAAGTAGAGTCCACTGGCGGATCCATATGCATGTCCAAATATCTCCCTTCGATTGAGATGGTATCCTCCCGTGCTACTAAAAACAAACTCATTAGCACATTGAATCGACTATACTGTATTTACCATCAACTGCTATTGAGGAACTAGGACCGATATCACTTGGGCGCACTGCTGATTCTGAAGGATTGGACATACGTTTCGACCTTTGCTTGGCACTATCCTTCCTCGACACTAAAGGCTAGAGTTTGTATCTTAATTCAACTGAATAATCTCTACTTACCATTTCTTCTGCGACCTACATGGACAATGTTAGAAATGGTAAAAGGTTAGGAATGGATGTACTATTATTTACCTGATGGTTTGTCTTGTATGACCTTCCTCCGCTGCTCTTTGGCCACCTCAGGCTGGCCATCGTCGTCATCATCGTCATCGTCGTTATTGTGATCGTCACCATTGTGAGGACCATCCAAGTCCTCTTCGTCCTCCTCTTCTTCATCCTCCTCTTCTTCGTCCTCCTCTTCTTTGTCCTCCTCTTCGTCCTTCTGCTCTTCCTGCTCATTATCTTTCTCTGGCTCCTCATCCCCCTCTTGCATTTCTTCCATAGGCTGCTCAGGTTGGATTGCTTGTTTTTCCAGGACCATCTTGGAAAAATCATCTGGCCGAGTCTCCATCTCAAAATACAAGACATCCATAGCCTGTTTTAGTGCGTGACCTAGGACCGTATCCTCACCCGACTGTCTTAACATGGTTTCTGCACGTTCTTGCACCCTTCGAAGACGACGAGATGAGAAAAACGTGGCCCTGACTTGAAAAGCATCCCTCATCCATTGTACCTCTCCATTGAGATTGGGGAAGGGGAGTCCGCCATAGGAATCTGAGTCAGAAGGTGGTGACTGGCTCCTTTCACTCAGCCCTTGATCTGCAATGAATGGTATGAGCACACACGCCATAACCGCGAGGCATTACCTATCATCTTTTCGTTGCCCTTCTTCCTTTTCGAATCAAACGCCTCTGATCCCGACGACTGTCCAACGTGCTTTCGCTTTTTATGACCACTGTCAGTTTGAGCTTGGCTGGTGCTTGCCTGTTTTGCCTTTGAAGAAGTGTCTCCTGCAAGGAATGGCATGAGACCACACGCCATTGCAAATATAATTTGTACCTCCTTTTTTCCTATTGCTTGTCTGTTTGTCCTTCTTCGACGCGCCACCAGTGCGCTTTTCAGTCCTCGTGTCTGAATATTCACAACGATCTATAATCAAAATGGCGTGAGGCCTCACGTGACCTTACCTTGTGCAGGTTGTGACCTCGGCCTAACATCAGTAGCTGTTAATGCCGTTTCAGCATCTGGGGGTGGCCACGCTCCTGCATACAGAGCTTGTGAGATAACATTTAAACTTAAAGTGCGTACTCACCAGGTTCGTAGAGAAGATACTGTTTTTCTTTGGCAACTGTAATTATATGCTCCATTGAAGTCACCTCTTCAATGGAGTTTGTCACCGCAACACATGGGACACCCTTGAGTAGTGCGGCTCGAAAGAATAGTCCGCTGCAGTTGTACTCGACAACGCATTTGCCCTTGGAGTCACCCGCTATTGCGTTGAAGACCCAGCTGAGCATTTCCCATGCTGCACCTGGAGCTTTCTTTGGATTCGAAAGCTCCATAGCCGTCTTCAGTTCCTCAGGCACGGGTAAATTGACCTCCCTCAGATCAATTCAATCGGCTTTGTTGAACGAAGCTGGGAAGTCACTCCAGTCCCACTCTGCTGCAGGACCAATAACAAGGGCGACTGTGAAGATGCGGACATTCGTCGGTATCTTCTTCTTAGCCATTATCCCATGGATCTCCCGCATCTCCTTGCCTTTCAACCGAGCCTTCACCTCGTTCAAGGCCTTCCAGAACTTGTGATAGGATTCGGAGTCGTAGATCATATAGTGGACTGAAGATTCCACCTCCGCAAGTCCCACCATTAAGTCAATGATGGAGCTGACTTCGTCTGCATGAGTGATCTCCTCGTTTGTGAAGTCCATCACACAAAAGATGTTCTTGACCTGCTCATCTCCGCGGGAAACGATGCTCCTCCACCTTTGATCCTCATCCGAATTCACGTATACCCGGTAAGGTTCTCGATAGGCCTCTGCTGCGGGGTCGAGCTGTTTCTGAAGCCGGCGGTCGACATCCCACTTAATGAAATTTGGATACTGATCCAACTTCTCAGCTTTACTTTTCGTGGCATCCCGCAGCAGATCGATGAACTTGGGGGCCCCCTTCACGTACTCGTCGATGTCTTCATTTGACAAGTCCAGCTCTTCCATCATCTCTTGCGTGGTGTCGATGCTCACCCTCGCCACGGCCACTTGCTTGAAGATCCAATCCTTCAATAGCGCACGAGCTCTCAGAGTCGTGCACAAGTCCTCGTATGTCACAATATGGCCGGGAGTCATTTTGGTCTTGTTGAAGACTACCTCACCACGTAGAAGAGCATTAGCCACTGTCAGAAGGTCGTCGTCGTCTAGAGACCGCGAGAAACGCAAGGCGTTGAGCTTCAAATCATTGGGCTTCCGGCCGTCCTCCACACCCATTGAGTTTAGCAACTCCCCGTCATGGTACTTCCTTAGCACATCTACCCATTTGTCAAAAACAACTTTTGTCGCGAGTAGAATGTTATGGATGCTGAGTGTGTCATTGACCCCCAGTGTTTTCGAGAGAAGACTCGAGAATTCCTGCAATGGAAATGGCGTGAGGCCACATGCTATGCCACATGCAACGAGGCTTACCTGCCAGGCGCTAGTTGCTAGTGCACGTCCTTGTCCTGGTTTTTGTGGCTTCTTCAGTTGAACCCAGAGCTTCCGTGTTCGTGCCAATGTCTCGTGCAGACCCGATTTGTAGCACGTTTCTTGCTTGACATTCTGCGCGTGGGAGATGTATATGATAGATCGGAGGGGCGAGTTGCCTTTTATCAGGCGGACAACTCTTGTCTTGAAGACTTTCTTCACCTCCTCGCCCACCATAATATCCACAACTATCTGTTGCATCGCCAAGCTAGAATGCTGCCCGGAGACGGCATAGAACCGGATGTTCTGATCGTCCAACACCTTCCTATTGATCAAGTCTGGAAACCTCGTCTCGCCCTTCATTGTTCGGTAGTAGGGGATCACGTCTGCGATGTCGGGTGTTACTGGACTTGCCAGCATCTTCTGCTTCAGTTTCTCCACCCACTCATCAGATACTAGCCTGTGGTTGTATTTGCTTTGGATCTCGATACGGCTCACGTCGATTGTATATACTTTGTTGGAATAGTAACAAGTACTATTATCTGCGACGATTTTTGCTGCCTCTTCTTGCTCTTTCTGCTCTTTGCGGCTCTTCTTTTTGGTGGGTGTAGTGTTCGAACCCGAGGCAATGGCATCACCGAGTAGCTTCTTTTTTGGAGCAGCAGAGTCGGACGTCGGCTTGAGCTTGACCACCCTTTTCTGCTTCGGGGTAGTTTCCAGATCGACCCCCTTCCCCTTCGCTTCGCTAACTGGAGGCACTCTCAACGGCTCAATGTTGGAATATAGTTTTTGAACATCGCCGTAGGTGAGGTCCGTGGATTCCATGTGATCTTCATAGACCCGCAGCGTCTTTGAAATTGTGGGCCTCCTGGACAACCTCTCCCTAGCTCCCTTTAGGAATTCCTCATAGCCGCTGCCCCCCTCCGGGAAGCCGCTAGGATGTGCAAGGTGGATCTTGAAGGCGGACGCTGTCTCTACCACAAGTGCCAGTCCATATTCTTGCATGGAACTGCATGGAGTGTCTGTCACTTGGATGAGGATCCCCATGCATTCTTTTCTCCCACCATCTGTGTTGTACAGCATCAGATCCTCGCCTTCCATCCCGAAAGTCCAACTGGTGAGCTCCTCCCCCTTCTCTGCATCCACATTGACAGTGGCTGGAAGAAGAACGCAATTCCTCGCCTGTTCAGAAATGCACAACAATTAGAGCTGACAGATGAAAAGCTAGCAGCTGGAAATAACGTGAGGCCACACGCCATTCACCACTGCATCAGATGTCTTGAGGCTGCATCCTAAGATGGCGTGAGGCTACACGCCATCTGTAACCGGACTGCACTCGAGAGCCCAATCAGTGCATGCCAATGTTGCTACTGAATGGCATGTGGCCTCATGCCATTTTCTACTTCGTCTAAAAGACTTACCATTTGAAGCCGAATGGAGGCCGTGACAATCGAGGCCGGACTCGCTGGCGAATGTGCACTGTGTGTGCAGCGGATCATAGCAGCAAGGCTACTCTGCCACTTACAGTTGGAGAGTGGTGCTGAAATCTCCCGGGACGCCAAGTGGGCTGCGTGTGGGTGGTGGAGTGGGCGGCGGAGTTGGCGGCGAAGTTACAAACTGGGTGTGTCTTGAAGTGGACGCCGATGCACACGAGCGCGATGCGAGCGCGAGTGTGATGCAAGCGCGAGTGGACGCCGATGCACACGAGAAACCTGTAGAGAAGTGAGCGTGATCGCGAGTGGGAGCGCGATGCGAGCGGGAGCGCGAGTGTGATGCGAGCGCGAGCGCGAGTACAAAGCAAAATGCAAAACCTAACCTCACACGCGCGAAATGTCACAACGGTTGGTAATCCCGCCACGTCATCATTCCTCGGACTTGGGCGCCACCATTAATTTCTGGATTGCCGCGCGTATGCAAGCACGCAAAATCCAAAAGAAATCCGCAACGTCATCATTCCTCGGATTGCATGCACGCGAAATCCAAAAGAAAGATCATGATTGGGATATCATTTAATACCCTCGCTATATTTATACCATGCATGATTGGATATTCCAAAGCATCTTGTATTTCCAAAAATGGCAGATGTTCAGCTAAATAAAGAAATTCTATCTGTTTCTATTTTTCTCTCAAATCAATATTATAGCTTGTGGGCTCATGCAATTTTGAACCAAAGAAACCCAAAAAACGTTGGACCCAAAATATTTTGAAAAAACCCAAAAAACCCTAAACATTTTAAACCCAAAAATCCAGGCGTCCTGTGGCGTTATTCCTTCAATGGCGTGTGGGCGCATGCCATTTTCAGGGCCAAATGCTGAATGGAGAAAAATTCCCTTTCAATGCAAATGCTGCAAGAGGCAGATGCCGAGCACAAAGGACTGTAACTACCTCACATGACACAGATAAACTTTTCTCTATTTAGCAAAGATAAACTTTATAGCGTGTGGGCTCATGCAATTTTGAACCCAAGAAATGCACCAAAAAATTCTCGGCGTCATCTGGCATTATCTCTTGAATGGCGTGGGGCCGCATGCCATTTTCAGGGGCACATAGGAGTATATTCCTAGGATATTTTGACACGCGCGAGATTTTTTTGAGTTTTCTGGAGATCCAACCGTTAGATCGCAACTAGATTTTACAGAATGGTATACAATGTCTTTCTTGATGACCCTGCAAAGAAGTATCTCGATCGGACACCACATGAGACCACACGAGCCTTACAATGTTTTAGGGGCATTTGCCATAGATCCGACCGTTATTTTGCTCCAAGATTTTACAGTTTGGTGTGCATTGACCTTTCCATCGACACTGCAAAGGGACATCACAATCAGATGCGGGATCACAAGAAACTAACTTCACTAACTCTGGTTTCACCAAGATCTACGTAAGGAGTTATGAAATGAAAGGACCCTCTCTATTGAAATGTGTTTATGGTCCTAGGGGCATTGTGACATATCAAAGGATTTTGCATTAAGTTCTGTATTTGCATGTTTATCAAGCTACTGAATTGCTAAACCCTAAACCCTAAACCCTAAACCCTAAACATGTGGCAAATGCTGCGTGAAGAAAGATGCCCTTTCTGGGCAAATGCTGTAAGAGGCAGATGCCGAGCAGATGTATCTCAGGCTAGCGAAGGGGACAAACGAAAGCTAGCTATAAACATGACGGGATGCAAATAGATTACTAGGCTGGTCCTGCGAAAATCAAAAACCATAATTGAAAACATTGAAAATGCAAAAAGAAAGGTTTATAATATTTTTGAATTTTAGGCAACCAAAAGAATGTAAGTAGGGCATGTGTTTGTAAGTTTAAAAATGCCTCAACCACTTAAATTCCCAAGTAAATAAAGCTGTTTCTATTTTTGGTATAGGTAAACTTTATAGCGTGTGGGCTCATGCAATTTTGAACCCAAAAATGCACCAAAAAATGCTCGACTAGCATTATTCTTTGAATGGCGTGTGGCCTTATGTCGAGCATTATTCTTTGAATGGCGTGTGGCCTTATATTGCCATAAATGGACGTACACACACAGCATAATTATTCCTTTACACGGCGAATAATCTTGGCGCGGATCACTGACATGGCATGGCAAAGTTCGAATCACTGACATGGCACAGCTGGATCGAGGCAAGGACATGATGTGACAAAGTTCAACCTCCGACAGCAAAGTCTAGAAGCTACTCAGTTTGAAATTTGTCAGAGGAATCATAAGATCTGGTTTGTCAGAGGATTTGATGTGACGTTCAAGCGTGTGTTATTTTTGAATTCTCGAACTCATTCCTATTATTTTTGTGCGCCGTGTTCTTGGTTCCGCTGAGCGCAGTGAGCGCTGCTTGTGTAAGCGGCGTTGTGGGCTGTGGTTTATGTGTCTACGAGCGGTTGCGGCATTGCGAGCGCCATTGCGAGCGACAGTTTATGTGAGTGGCAGTTTGTGCGAGCGGCGCTACGAGCAGTTGCGGTGTTGCGAGCGGCGCTACGAGTAGTTGCGGTGTTGCGAGCGGCACTGTCTTTGGTGTGGCTACCGCTTCCTCTTGATATTCGGCACTTGTGCTTCCTGGTATGTTCACCATGGAATGGCTTAGGACCACATTTAGAAATGGCATGAGGCCACATGCCATCTTGGGCCCTTGCAATTTCATGGCTAGCGTATTGTCATGTATGTTTTTACTTGCCTGCAGCTGTGTGTATATCAAGATGGCATGAGGCCTCATGCCAATTTTGTGAATGCGAAATTTCACGTGGGTGTCAATAGCATGTTTGAATAATGGCATGTGGCCTCATGCTATTGAGGTTGTTTGGTATGTTATGATTTAGGCCATTTTCCAATCATTTTTTGTATGGTCTTAACTTCTTTTCCGCACTTTCAGAATGGCCTTCAGGGTTGGGGAAAAGGTTTACATTTTGAATGGTGGGAAGAGAGTTGCAAAAGGGACCCTTGTGTCTATGGATCGGAACTTTGTTATACACTGTCAAAGGCTTGGGGAAGGCAATGCTGCTGTATCAGTAGAGACTGTCTTGGATGGGAATGTGGTCGCTATTGAACGAGGAGAGATGGTCGTCGGGGTAAATGTTGTTGTTGCCTTGAAAAATCTTCAGAAGAAAGCAGATGTTGGGGACAACGCAAGTGCGACGCATGTTCCCTCCGTGGATCTTAAGAACCGTGCTACATGGATTCAGGCAAAAGTGTTTCTAAACAACCCCGAGGGGGAGGTGGTAGCTGAGGGCTTAGCCACAGTTGTCGATCCAAGAGATGCGGTTGCTAATCAAGAATTGGGCTGGGATGATATTGGAGTTGCGATTTTAGAGGTTGTTGACACAGAAGAAAACAGTCTGACTATTGGAAGCATTGTGCGGTGGAAATTGAGGCACTTAGTGTTTGAGAATGTGAAGGATTCACAATCAAACACCACTACAACTGATGACAGAACATCTCTTCATGGGAAAAGAAAGTACACCTTCCTAAAGCGCAGCCAAAGGGATCTGAGCAACGAACCGAAAAGGCAGAAAATGGCAATAGAGGTTCGAATGGTCTCGACAGTTGCTTGTTGCAAGAGGAGGTGCTGTCAACATGCTGATTGGGATGCTATTGAAGAGGAGAGAGCAAGATACAAGACATTGTCCTGGAAGGCAGCTCGCAATTTTGTGTATGAGGCATTACGGTCATCTGTTGATGCTTCAGAACATCAGGTGGGGGGCATGGTCTTCCAGAGGGGTTTGGTCTGCATGAAGGCATGGAGAATCATTTATGGAGTCCCTCGAACCATATTCTACAGAATCAAAACTGAGTTCAAGGAACAAAGGGTTCAACAGGCAGTCCATGGGAACGACGGTACGCACAAAACCAGGGGTCATGTTGTATATGGAGAGGCAATCTTCAAGAGGTTTGTCGAGACATGTAGCGAGCAGCAACCACATAAAACCCGCCTCTTGGAAGATGGAACACGAGACACCCAACGAGTTCTCCCTTCCATGTATACCAAGGGGGCCATATTGGAAGATGTGAATCGGGAACTCTAGAGTAATGGCTACAGGAAGCTGAGCCAATCTAGATTTAGTAGATTGTGGAGCAACAGGTTCAGGGATGTGAGTATAGGAAAGTACTCCAGCTTTTCAAAGTGTGACGAGTGCACTGCTATCAAAATGGCTTTGTCGAAGAATTCTTGCAGCGCTTAAGAGCGAGAGACGTTGGTTAGAAGGCGGCTCGACCACAACATCGAGCAGAGAAGCTGCAGGACTGCATATTATCATAACAGGATTCTCTCCATGGAGAGACCTGACTCTTACCTCTGCATCATCCACGACAAAATGGACCAGAAAAAGACGTGCTTACCTCGACTCAATCCTGCCCCCAAGGCAATCTCTTCATCCATGCAGCTGCCTGTGTCTCTGTTTGGCATAATCGCTCATGGGCATGGTGCCCAGAACTATGGGAACTTCTTTGTATCTCTATGGGGTGGCGGGGGTGCAAACATGATGATTGCGTCCCTAGCAAAACACTTAAGCTCTCTGCAAAGTGCGCAGACTGAGCTGAACGGCCAACCCTTGCATAAGGCCCTTGTCGATCGAACCCCATACAAGGTTCAGCTGGAGGAGGAGCAAAGGCTTGCAGTATCGCGTGGGGCCCCATGCCATCCCAGTGAATATGTTGGCCGTCAGATTGTAGGGTTATCACGTGAGGCCTCATGCCATTCCGACGAGGCTGGTTGCCCGGTGAATGCACAGCCTCATCCAAACGAAGCAGAATCTCAAGGAAGTTCTTGCGGCCGATGTGGCCTTCCACCCCATCTTCTGCTCCAAATAGACAATGCTGGCAGTGAGAACAAAAACATGTACGTCTTCGCGTACTTGGCGATGCTTGTTGCCAAAGGCATATTTGAAACGGTTACACTTGGCTTTCTCATGGTTGGGCACACTCATGAAGACGTCGATGCCATGTTCAGTCACCTGGCAGAGTCCCTCCGGCGATCCAATGTCCTCACCCTCCCACAACTCTACGATGAATTCCAAAATTGCATCAAA
Organism: Selaginella moellendorffii; assembly: GCF_000143415.4. Taxonomy (NCBI): domain Eukaryota; kingdom Viridiplantae; phylum Streptophyta; class Lycopodiopsida; order Selaginellales; family Selaginellaceae; genus Selaginella; species Selaginella moellendorffii. The sequence continues at coordinate 218,998 of NW_003314273.1, forward strand.
GGCACTGTTGAAGCTGCACTTCTGACAGAGGTTCCAGACTTTAAGGGGTTTGTAAGAGGCTACATCAGGGACGGATCCGAAACGCTAATTGGCCACTCCAAGCCTCTTCAGTTTCATTTCAGCATGCGTGACGATGCTCCAGTGATGAGGTACAAGATGAGAGAATGGGACACAGTGTGGCTGCCAGTGGACGGCATTGAACTCTTCAAGAGAGATCCCATAACTGGGGAACCTATGATTCCTTAGGGTTCCCCACGGCCGATGCACCCGGATGGACTCAAAGACCAGGAAAGTATAGTGGCCGGGATTAGACAGCATATTGCCTTCTGGAAGAGGGGGTTGGTGTTTGGTGGAGAATCCTATTTTCAGAGGTGCAAGCCTTTGCTCGAATACTGGGAGAAGATTATATCTGCTATCCAAAATGGGCCGGTTATATATGAAGAATTGGAAGAGTCCTTTTGGCCAGAACCCAGAGCACCAGATAGTAGTGGAACAATGTCCTCTGGAAATGCAGTGACAGATAACGATGTTGAGGATCACTATTGTGGGCCAAGGAACAAGAAGCCGGATTCAGCATTCAATCCAGTACAGGTCTGCAAAGGAATGGTCGTGCTTGTCAGACCCAGTAATAAAAAACAAATGATATGGGTGGGGCGCTGCATCACTGATGCAGAGGAGGACGCGGAAACTAACTCCTTCAATGTAACTGTGGAGTGGTTCAAGCCAAGTTCCGGATATACGAAGGATTGCCTAGAAAAGAGATGGGTGCTGAATCCAAGGGATCCCAGCATGAGCATATCGGTGGATAATGTTGTGCATGGTTGGATGCGGAAGCAGAGTGCCACCATCACCTTGCCAGACCATGCAAGAGATGCAGCAAGAGCATTCATAACCCGGGTTCAAGGTGAGATTCATTAATATTCCTTTACTAAGTTTCTAATGTATTTTATTTCAAGGTGAACAATCCGAATCTGAATCAGAGGAGGCGTGATGGCATGTGGCCTTACGCCATTCCTAGGTGAGATGATACAAATAACAAGTATAAATTCTTAGTTGTTCTAGCAAATCTTACTTAAAGTTCAAGGTGAACAAGCCGAATATGAATTCATCGGATTGTTATAACAAATTGCGAGGTGATGGCATGAGGCGATACGCCATTTGAGAGTGGTAGCCATTCCTATATGAGGTGAGTGAAGTATTTATTAGAAATACCTCATTCAATTGTGCACTTCTAAGTCTTGGTCCACTTAGTACTGTTTGCATGTTTTTATTTTAATTCTTTCTCTAAAATGTTATTTAGCATGTGGCTTCATGCCATTGCTCTCCACAATCATGCATTGAATTTCTATCCTTGCATAATACTTCTCCATATATATAGCATGTGCGCACATGTGATATGGTTCATTAGGCCTGATATAGTGTGTGAGGTAAAACAAAGATGATGTGACATATGCATTTACCAATCACACGTGCATAAATCTAATAATATGGCGTGTGGCCCATATTAATGGCACATAAACCCATATTGTGGGCTTACGTGCTTTATGTACCATCATTCCCTTGCAGCGTGTGTGTTGGTTTCCTTTTATAACACAACGAACTCCATATTTTAGGGTGAAGAGCGTTCTCATGGCAAGCACAAAATCTGTAAGTGAGGCAGAAAAGGAGACGGAGAAGGAGATAGGTGAAGATGTAGAATATATAAGTCTTCCAAACTCCCCGTACTATACTCCAGGTGATCATTTTTCTGAACAAACGGCAACATTAACAACTATCGAGAACGCCCCAGTAACGTCAGAGACAACAATCCAAAGCAAAACAACTGACCCGGAGAAGGATGATAGTACCGCTGAGAGTACCAAAAAGGAGGTGTCCACTAGCGCTTAGGCTTATAATGGCGTGTGCCCTCATGCCATTTACTTGATCACCAAATACCTTTTTCCCTTTGCACTAGTATATCTTAATACCGGTCTGAGAAATAGAATGGCATGTGCCCTCAGGCCTTTTACTAAATCACCTTTGAAAGAAATGCAAGCCTCTATGTCGTAAAAAAAAGGTACTAGAGAAATTCCTTAATAATATGAATGTTATTTAGTTTCATGAAAATACACTAAGGGTCAAATGAGTTAAATGACTTCTCCAGACTAGCAATGCCTCTTGCTACACCTTCACAATTAGATTCGTTAGAAAAAGATAACATTGAATAATATCTAAATGTTCTCACCATTAAGTTATATGTCTGGCTAATAGGAATGATGTTCATCTTGGAAAGCTCACCACACGCTCAATGAACAAACAAATAGTGTGTGCGCGCATGCCATCGCTCTTCTTTAGCTTCAGATTCGGCTTGTTCACGTTGACAATGAGATTTATTATACAACTAGATGGACTCAGTCTGGACATAAGGTCACCGCGCTAGTCACCATGCCCCAGATATGTCTAGCCCCTGGACAAAAAACATATAATTTCACGTCATTTTCAAATACTTGAAAATTTGTACCTAGTCCCATTTTACTGAATAAATCCCACTTTAACGAAATAGAGCATTCTAGGAGTGTCCTCCAGAACCTACTGGTGAAGATCTTATCTCGATCTGAGATAATCTCTTCTGGCCTTCCCCGCACTCGAACCACTTGTTCGAAGAACAGCTTCGCCACACCTTCTGCATCTACTTCTGTTGTGGTGGGTATGAAATATGCCATCTTTGAAAATCGGTCCACCACCACAAATATCGCATCGAACCCCTCGCTTGGGGGTAGTTCTGTGATGAAGTCTATCGTGAGACATTTCCACGGATGATCTGGAATGGGGATGCTTTGCAACAAGCCCCCACTAGCCTTCGTCACGGCTTTGACCTGCTGACATGTTGGACATGTCTTTACATAGTCTTGGACGTCCTTAGCCATATCTGGCCAGTGATACTTCCTTTTGAGTAAGCCCATCGTCTTGGGCACTCCGCCGTGTCCCGCGAGAGGTCCATCATAACACTCTTCCAAGGCTACCTTCCTTAGTTCCCCTTCTGGAACATACACCCTCGTTTGCTTGTAATATATGAGTCCGTTGCGTTTCACATAGCCCGTTTTCTCTTCCATTGGTAGCTCACCTCTCTGGTGAGCTTCCCGCGCCTCTAGATTCCTCAGCAACACTTCTTGTGCTAGACCATCGCTCTCGTATGCGGTCCGCACATCATCCCAAAAGGTTGCTGTCACCCTAGATATCGCCAACTTCAAACTCGCTTTTCGACCTAGCGCATCTGCCACGATGTTGCTCTTCCCAGGCTTGTACAGGATCTCGCAATCAAACTCGGCCAAAGCATTGGCCCACCGACCTTGTTTTCCCCTTAGGTCGGGCTGTGACAAGAAGTGTTTCGTTGCCACATTGTCCGTGTAAACTTTGAAGTGTCTCCCAAGGTAGTGTTGCCACTCCTTGAGCGCCTTGACCACCGCAAACAATTCCTTCTCATGGGCAGGCCACTTCCGTTGAGCCTTGTCCAACTTCTTCGAGAAGAATGCTACTGGATGGTTGTCCTGCTTCAAAACTGCGCCCAACGCAAAGTCTGAAGCATCTGTTTCTACCTCAAAGTCTTTACCAAAGTCTGGTAATGCCAACATGGGGGCCTTCCTCAATTTCCCTTTGAGGTGGACGAATGCCGCCTCGCATTCCGCTGTCCATACCATCTTCCCTTTTCCCCTTTGGTCCGTTAAAGGCAGGGCTACTCTCGAATAGTGTCTGATAAACTTTCGATAGTAGTTGCATAGCCCCAAGAATGCCCTTAACTCGTGTACATTTGACGGTCGCTCCCAATCCTGGATCGCTTGGACCTTCTCAGGGTCCACCTTGAGCCTGTCCTTGCCCACCACATGCCCGAGAAACTTTACCTCTTGTTGAGCAAAGTCACATTTGCTCTCTTTAGCATACAGCTGATGTTCCCTTAGTTTCTCAAACACCTTCGCCAAGTGTTCAGCATGCTCCTCTAGCGTCTCACTATAGATCAGGATGTCGTCGATATAGACGACCACGAAGTGATCCAGATAGGGTACAAAGATGTGGTTCATCAACGCCGAAAACGTTGCCGGCGCATTGCACAGCCCAAAGGGCATCACTAGAAACTCAAAGCTCCCATACCTCGTTCGACAGGTTGTCTTCTCGACATCTTCCTCAGCTACCCTGATCTGGTAGTATCCTGACCTTAGGTCAATCCTCGAAAAGTATTTTGCCTTTCCCAACCTATCGAACAGGTCCTCAATCCTTGGCAAAGGGTACTTGTTCTTCTTTGTATACTTGTTGAGCAACCGGTAATCTATGCACATGTGCATAGATCCATCTTTCTTTTTCACAAATAACACCGGCGCCCCATACGGCGACTTGCTCAACCTAACATACCCTTTGTTCACCAACTCCTCTAGTTGGCACTTGAGCTCCTTGAGTTCTTTTTCGTTCAAACGATAGGGGGGACGAACCACCGCCTCAGCACCCTCGACCAGCTCAATCTTATATTCTATCGGTCGTGCGGGGGGCAACCCCGCTGGTAGCTCCTCCGGCATGGTATCCTGGAATTGGTCTAACACCCACTGGATCACTAAAGGTACTTCTTCCGTTCCTGTCTTTTTGTCACTCTTCACCGAGAGTAAGCACAAAAAGGCTGCCTTAATTCCTTTAGTGAGTTGTCCTCTCGTGGACACCAAGTTTAAGCAAGATTCTTTGGCCTTGCTTTGCCCTACCTTTAGATCTTGGGCCTCCACCCTAGATCTTCTTCCTTGGGCATTTGCCAGTACCACAAGGTTCCTACCTTGTCCATGTAGGGCTACCACAAACCGATTGAACCAATCCATTCCGAAGATCACGTCAAATCCCACCATGTCCAACACGGTGAAATCCATGTCTACTTTCCATGTCCCTACTTCGACTCTCACTTGTCGAAGTACCTCATCGGTGCTTTGGCTACCTTGAACAAACTCTATAGTTCTTGGTTCGTCTAGCTGCTGCACCATTAGTCCGGCTTGCCGGACTATGTCTGCAGCCACAAAATTATCTGAAGCACCCGTGTCAATAAGGATCTTAACAAAGCTACCTCCGAGCTTCCCTCAAAGGGCTAGTAGATGTCGCGAACGACTCTCTACCAAAGTTGCTCGTGTAATGAGTAACTTTGAGTTAGGGACTGGATCACATACCTCAGTTTGGGCTTCACCCGACTTGATGGCCATATTGGCTCTGGCCTTCTTCAGGTAGGGACATTCCCTCGAAAAGTGTCCTGCTTCACCGCAGTTGTAGCATACGTTGTTTCCCACGCTGCTATACAACTTGACCTTCTTATCCATGGGTTTGTCTCTTTTTGCTTGACTCCCCCACGTACTCGCTCGCTGGCCACCGGATTTGCCTTTCCGAAACCCCGAGGACTCATTCTTAGAGAAACTCTTCTTGAATTTCCCCCTGCTATACGTTCCCCTTGGTTTGGCCCCTTTGCTAAACGTGGATCCCGACCCCGTCGTGTTCCCCTTTCGCAGGTTATCGTTGAAATGCACCTTGATGGCCGCATCCAACGCTTCCTTGTAGTTGGTCGGGTTCCAGCGCATTACCTCACCGTGAGCCCAGGTTTGCAAACCTGATATAAAGGCATGGAACGCATCCATATCCCCCATGTCCGTGACAAGTATCCTCTTTGCCATGAACCCATTCACATATTCCTGGATGGTTCCAGTTTGCTTCAGCCTACTCAGCTCATCTCTCAGATGCAGAGTGGCATTCGGAGGAATGTATGTTGCGCGGATCCTCGCCTTCATCATGTCCCAAGTGACCACCGGTCCTTCGTTGGCCTCTGTTGTTCTCCACTAAGACTTGGCATTATCTGCCAAGTATGGTTTTGCACATGGGACCTTCTCCAAGCTCGGTAACCGCAACGCTCAGAAGTAGTCCTCCATATCGTAAAACCAATCCTCCACAACCTTATAGTTGTTCACTCCCTTGAAGACCGGTGGGGGCTTTGGTTTGTACTTGGGAACTGCCTGAGGGACTGATTCCACTTCGGTTTGTTCGACCTTGTCTGGTTTTGCCTCAGTCCCTGCCGAAGGGTCCGCACCTTTTGCGCTGCCAGCATCCGCAGTCTTTCGCTTTTTCTTCCGCTTCTCGTCACGCTTTAACTTGCGTACGAGAGTCTCCAGCAGGGCATTGGTCTGTGCCAACTGTCCTTATAGCACGTCTAATCGAGCCTTGGACAACCAAACCTCGCCACCGGACTCCTGTTTAAAAGTTTCCTCACTGGAGTCCTCCTCATGCAAGGATTCCTCATCCATAGCCTCTTGTTCGACCGGAGGCTCTAGCTCCGGCGGAGGTTCCGTCTCCGCCTGGGTTCGCTTACGCCCTGCCCTTGCCATCTCCTAGCAATCCGCCTCTATCCTTCGCTAGAACTGAGGAAAAAGCTCCGATACCAAATTGTAAGCCACAAATTTTTCCTTTCCAATTTGCCAACTTACCTCGACTATCCATCCAACACTGCCTTGGCTTTTGCTAAGTTCCCTTGCCAAGGTTCTCGCCTATGGTACCAGCTCCTACTTGGTTTCAGCTACTCACTGCACGAGCAACGAAGTGTTAGCCATCCATCCACAGATTCCCAAATCACTCTCAATCCCCCTCCCCGGGTTAGACTGGACTTAAGGTTCGGCTACACTCCCCGCAAGCACAGGTGGCCAAGCACACCAAGCTTCCAGGTTCCTAACATCCCTTGGTACCACAAGACTTGATCATAGGATCCTCTAAATCCCAAGTCTTGAGTGCAACACTTGCTTCGGGACGCCGGGGCGAAACACCATGGCCTAGCGGCCCGGTATGGGTACCTCTACCCCCCCACTTCCATCCCGAAGGAAGGCCCAAGCCCCTAGGAAGGGCGAGGACCAATGAGCCGCATGGTACTCAAGTGGGGCACCACTCCACATGAGCCGGGAGCACCGCAATCGGTTTCCCTTTCGGGAGTGGGAGCTACTCTTGAGCACTTCCTTGGATGGCCCCTCCGGCACCAGCCAAGTCCATGCTCACTCCCACCCAAGGCCCCTCGGTCCCAGTCTCAACCTCAAGTCGGTTTGGAAGCCCAACTAGAGAGTCCCTTCAAAACTGGTTCCTGGACCTCACTATCCCTACTATACTTTTGGAACCCCCTACAGCCCCCCCCCCCCCCTGGGAAACGCACGCTTTGGGCTTTCACCCCTTGACATATATTAGTATTTGGACTTAGTCTCTGGCTCGATCTCAGACCCGATTTCGGATCCGACTTCGGATTCGGTCTCGGACTCGATCTCGGACTCGATCTCGGACCCGATCTCGGACCCGATCTCGGACCCAACCTCGGACTCGACTTCGGACTCGGTCTCGGACCCGATTTCGGATCTCGGACTCCGTCTCGAACTCGGTCTCGAACTCGGACTCGAACTCGGTCCCCGAGTCGGTCTCGGACTCGATTCCGGACTCTATCTCGAACTCGGTCCTAGAGTCGGTCTTGGACTCGATCTTCGACTTGGTCCCATCCGATGAACTCTTTGTCATTTTGGTCATGCTTTCGGGGTTCCTTTAGCCTACGACACCTCGGCGAGTTGGTTCCTTACAAGCCTCGGGGTATATTCAGCTGCCACTTCCCGAGTTTTGAGACGTCATCAGGCAAGGTGGGCACAATTCCTGAGTCGGTTTGACTTTGTTATCAAATACAGACCTGGAAAGCTTCAAGGCCTTCCTGATGCTCTTTCAAGGCGTTCCTATCTCAGTTTCAGGCCTGGTAATCCTGCCTTTGATCAACAAGATCAAGTTATCCTCGGTCCTGATTGGTTTCAAGTTATGGCAATTTCCCTAGCCCCTCAAGACTCCTCCTTGATGGATGCAATCAGAAATGATCTTCAATCCGACGACCTTGCCAGCGACATTTTCCCCCATCTTCAGGCTGGACACCCACGACTATCAGCGATTTGATGAGTTCGAGTTCTTAGATGGCTTGTTGTACCGTGGGGAGCAGCTTTACATTCCTAAAGGTGATGCTCGAAGGTTGGTCCTAATGGTGTGCCATGATAGCCCGACTGCTAGTCACTTCGGCATTGCTAAAACCTATGAGTTGGTTGCACGGGACTTTTGGTGGCCTCACATGGACAACTACATCAAAGCTTTTGTTACCTCCTATGACACTTGTGCCCGGAATAAAGTACCTCGCCACCTTCCTTCAGGTTTGCTTCGTTCCCTCCCAGTCCCTTCAAGTCCTTGGGAATCCATCTCCATGGATTTCTTGAGTGATCTTCCGAGTTCTAGAGGCTTCAACAGCATTTTAGTTGTGGTGGATTGCTTCACAAAGATGGCACACTTCCTGCCGTGTACCAAGGAGTTTTCGGGCGAGGACATGGCAAAACTGGTATTTAGGGAAATTTTTCGACTTCATGGGATTCCTGCAGATGTGGTTTCGAATCGGGGACCTCAGTTCATCTCTTATTTCTGGCAACGGTTCTTGCAGCTGCTTGGAGTGAAAGTCAACCTCTCTTCAGCGTATCATCCTCAAACTAATGGACAGTCTGAGCGAATGATTCAGACGTTGGAACAATTCTTGAGGTGCTTCATCAATTATCATCAGGATGGCTAGTTCGATATCCTTCCCCTTGCTAAGTTCTCCTATACAATTCTGCTAACTCCTCCCTTCGAGTTTCCCCCTTCTTTGCGAACTCTGGCCAAAATCCCCAATTCAATCTCTCACTTCCTTCTCCATCTGAATCCTCTGGTTCAAATCCCCGCTCTGAAGCATTTGTCTCCAACCTCCAGGAAATCCACAACTCCATCTCCTTCCACCTCCATCGTGCTCAGGAATCTCACAAAACATTTGCCAATGTCCATCATCAAGATTGTCCCCCTTACAATATCAGGGATAAAGTCTAGCTCCTCAGGCAAAATATCTCCACCACTAGGCCATGTCCCAAACTCGATTTCAAACGCCTCAGTCCTTTCCTTATCATTGCCATCATTAATCCTATCACTTATCACCTTGCACTTCCCTCCTCATATCAAATTCACCCCGTTTTTCACTCCTCTCTCCTTGAGCCTTATATTCCTAATCCTATTCCAAATCGGGTCATTCCTTTGCCTCCACCAATGCAACTCGAGGATAGGTGTGCGTACGAGGTTCAGGACATCCTTGATTCCAAGATCTCACAGTCTAAACTCTACTATCTGGTAGATTGGAAGGGTTATGGACCTGAGGAACACACTTGGGAACCTACAGATAACCTGATTCATTCTCCTGACCTTGTTCAGGACTTCCACCACCGCTATCCTTCTCGTCCCAGTCCTCATTCTTTTTCTCCATCTTCCGTCCCTCGCCACCTATTTCATCCTCCTCTTCGTTCTCATTCACACCCTCGTTCCACTCATTCTTGAGAAGGGGGTGCTATTAGGAATCCCCTAATTCTTGCCACATTCCTGACTCTTGCCGGATTTCTGACCTGCAAACCACATTCCTGACTCTCGAGACAGCTCCCTATTCTTGACTCTCGAGACACTTCCCTATTCCTGACTCTCTGATTTCCCGTATGATTCCTAAGTCTCGAGCCACATTCCTAATGATGACATGGCACCTCCTCGACCTCAAGTATATTTAAGGCATCTTCGATCTAAGAGTGGTGGAGCTTCATCAATCTATAGTATATATAGGTTAGCCTTGTTCCATTTCTCCACGATCTGAATCAACACCAGTCTAAGGCCTTTTCTTCGTTTCCACTAACTTTTCCTTTTGTCTTTTGCATTTTCCAGTCTTGATCTTGTTGGGGGTCTTGACAATCACCTCCCTACACCAATGCACCAAACTTATAACTGTGCTAATTAGCTTCTTTTTCATATACATGCTATGGATCACAGCTTAGGAACTTAATTCCTCTAAATTTTTAAGTCTTTTCACTTGATAAGCTAGTTGATCAGCTTATGATCATATATAGACTCTTCCATATTTAGCTGCATTGGCCATACTTTTTGAAGTCAACACCTTCAACTAGGGTCTTTATTCCTCCGACTTGCCAATCCCACTTAGCAAATCACTTAATTAGTGTAATATAGTTTTATACATAAACATGAAAGTCCTTAAATATCGACTTTCATTCAAAGCTATTTCGTTAAACATACAAGAATTATTTCCCCAACTTTGATAGCCTCATATCATGGCAACCTTCAAGACCATGTGTTACTCCAATTTTGTGCATTTCTATGAACCATTGATATGAATCTTCTAAGTATCAACTTACCCAAAATTATCTTTGGAACATTGAAAGGACTTTATTCATTAACTTGCTAAAGCCTTTCCTTTCACAAATTTCTTACCTACCATTTAGTTTAACATTAATAGTTTTATATTTTAGACTCTCTATGGCACTATTATTATAAGTAGCAAAACCCTCAAGTACTTAACTCCCCACTCTTAACCATTATAGGTTATATCTCTTGATTTCCATAATTTAGTTTTATCCTTTTACTACTTACTTTTAGCTCTATATATTCCCTTTATCTATTCTCTTCCATGCAAAAAGGGTAGTTTTGCACTTTTTACTATACCTTAGTAAGTATTTTTAAGGATGAACCTACTCAATGACTTAGGGAGTAGTTCCTCAATTTAGATATGCTCACCTTGTAATTCAACACACCCATGAGACTTTATATGCCTTTTATTAGTTGTGCCAATTTTTTTATTTTTTTGCTTTGTCCACTTTAGATAGAAATTTCCCTTTGTCTTTAATTTTATTAAGCTTTAAACTTTAAATAACATCTTCTATCCATTATTCTCTAGGGACTTAGTCTTTTAGGTTTTATTTAATGCCCTCATAATACCAAAAACAACTTCTTTAGTGTTTTAAGGTGCTTATATGTTTTAATTTCAATAATAGACTTCCCAAAATATAAGGATTTTTTGTTATGATGCTAACATAATATAAGCACCTTATCCTTTAAGAGATGTATTTAACCTCCTTCTTATCTCAACAAAAAGTGTTAAGAAGTTAGCTCCCATTATTTCAACTAATTACTCTAAAGTTTTTCTTAATTACCTCATAATTATTATGTCCTACAACTCATTGTCAATGCTTCTACACCTCAATCAATATGTAAGCTCTTGAATGTTGAACTTAATACTTTAAACCCAAGGACACTTAACCACAAATCTGTTACCACAGCATATAGGTAATAAAAATTGTAATCTTCTCTATATATAATCGTTATATGGTTGTAGCAATGATCCTAAAGCCTTTAATTAATTAGAAAATGGGGTTCATTTTTATTTATGGATCCTTTCCCTCTATATTTAAACCCCTATAGATTATTATATAAATTGTTCTTTTTGGTTGCTTACAATTCATTACGCTTCTTTATAAGTTTACACCCCTTTTCCTTCATATTTGAACCCTTATGGATTGTCTCTTGAGTTATTCTCTTTGGTTATTTACACAATATTTGGTCAAAACATATGAATCCCATGCCTTCTCGTTTAAGTGATGTCAATCCCATTTTTATTGGGGTTCTTTTAGCAAGGTGTTTTCATGAATTAGCCAACTTAATTGTAAGTAACCAAAGGGAACAACTCAAAAGATGATCCATAAAGGTTCAAATATAGAAAAAAAAAAAAGCCTATGAATAAAAGTGCACTCTCTTTTTCAATCGGTTAAGAGTTTTAGGATATTTGGGGTTAAGTGTTTTTGGGTTTAATAAATACTAAGTTAGGTGACCTTTTAGGAAGTCCAAATTCAGGAGTTTACATTGAACTCAAAACATCTTCCCTTGAGATATTTTATATCTCCACACTATCGGCTCTATAAGCTTATCCTTATAATACATTCCACTTGTGTCTATATCTTTTGCTAAAACCATACTTGTCATTTCTAATACCAACCATTAATTAACACTTTATTATTGTGTGCATACAACACTCTTTCCAAATTTTTTTTTTTTATGAACACCTTTTCATGACTTTAATATGGCACCTTCCACCATTAATGAGATATTCACTATTATCATACTAAAATCTTATGATTCTCCCAATATATGCATAGGCACAACACATTTCACTCCAAATGTGTTTTATCCACACCATTGGGACCATCTCTTGCCTCCATTGAGTCATCCAGCTTTTAGACTTTATAAGTCTGATGACTCATTAAGTCCTAGCTTTATTGCTACTTTTGAGGTGCCACCATACTTAAATACAATTTCTTGTATTCATGTCTTATTCATAAATACCATTTTTGCACATGTTATTTTGACACTTGATTATTCTTTATTCCATACAAGCTATTTTTGCCCCTTAAAATTTTCTTTCTATATGATAAAAAACCAACTCATCCTTTAAGTACATTCCAAACTCCTTGGGTTGTTTTATCATTTATTAAAAATAACCCTAATTGCCATTTTAAGGATATATGTCCTCATCTGTTTTTAACCTTCCATAGTCATCAACTTTAGTCTCACATTCATGAGTACCATTTTCAACTATATAAGGATAATCTTATAAGTCTTTTATTATTTAGGAGTCTTTATCCTTTGAGTGATCTTATATATAGTTTTTTTTACCACAACCATTTTAAAACCAATTTACTAAATTAAACATTTATATAAATCACATCCTTAACTCTATGAGAAAAACCTTCTACTATTCCCAAGATTCCAAAGTCATTCCTTTATTAGCCCCTTTCTATCCACCATATTGTCTATAAGTTCATATATGAACTAAAGTGGAGAGTTATGCTTTCCCGACATACTACTTTTCAAGTATAACCCCACTCTTGGGATGTCAAAAGAAAGTGTTGGTGTACTTGACTGCTAATAAGACTTAGACTAAAGAATAACTTCGATATTAAGTTATAAGTGACTAAATTTTCCATTTACTTTAGTCATTTAACCATGTTTTTGACCATTTGAAGGAGCTTCACCCACAACTTTCATAGATCCACATCCCAACTTAGAAAACTTACTAACCCCCAAATGTGTTCTTACAACCACACCAACTTCACACTTGGTCCAAATGCTTTATATGTTAAGTTCCACTTCAGACACCCAAAAGTACTTTAATGTACAAGCCTTTTATATTAAAGTTATATCTATTCTCAATATTATATTGGTATTGCATAACCACCAGTACTATAGTCCAAAACATCCCATGACCATGCTTTAGCATCTTTAGGATGCCTTAAGATATAAGAAATACCATCCCTCAATATCCCTTCATCGATCTCTATTAAGTCCCTCTCCTCTATGGTAGTGCTTGCCAACACCACCACTAATCTAGGCTTCAAATGCCTATCCATTAAATAGATTAGAAGTATTAACTATTTGAGTTTTTGAGGGTTCTAATGAGCCATATAAGGTATTCAAGTAGGTATTTGGATTGGGAGCATTAACTATTCGATCTTTTGAGATGCTAAAGTTGGCTTTTGAACACTTCACTAAATCACTTTATTTTTTCATCTAAATAGGTAAAGTGCTACCTATATTTGGATAAGGAGTATTGACTAGTTGATTTTCCAAATGCACTAAAGCTGATTCTTGAACATTTCACCAAGTCACCTCACTTGTTCATCTATGTTCATTATAACCTTGAACTCTTTAATGTTCATATTATCACTCATAAGTAAGATATGTAAAGACTTACCAAACCCCTTAAAGTCTAGAAGACAAAAGCTTAAACAAGTTTAAACATATTACACTTATATAAGCTCTTGAATTTAAACTTCCTAAGATATCATTACTCAAGAACACTTAACCCCAAGTATCTAAAACCCTTAACCAATTGGAAAAAAGAGGACACTTTTATTTATGGACCCTTCCCCTTTATATTTAAACGTTATAAATCGTCTCTTAAGTCATTTCTTTCAGTTTGTTGGATTTTTGCCTTGGCCATTACATCATGGATCACCTTCAGCTTCATTTTGGAATTGAGGGATTTGTGTCTACAATATTTTGATCAAGTCATCACTCATTGTTACTCTTGAGAGTTTTTAATCTCTAAATGTATAAATATCATTTGATTATGTGATAGTCAATCTCTTCTAAACCTTAAATTTGGCATGGATCTATCCAACCTTTTATAACCTTTCTAAACTCAATATAATGGTAATTTGGGTAGACACCAATCCTCTTTGAATTTCTAAACATTCTCACCTTATTCAAATGGCCTAAAAGAATTAAGTTATATAAGGTTGATTGTTTTGTGAAGGCATTTGTAAATCTATGCTAAGTTGTCCTTGGCTTGGTTCTCAAAGTAGATGACAATTGGCATAAAGGATATCAATTCTTGAAATAATAAAATTTATAAACTTATTTATAATTATTATTGTTCTTTATACATTATATGTTTAACATTAATGCCCATTTACATATTCTACTTTTCCTTAAAATGTTATTATTTATATTATAGTATGGTTCACAACTTATAAGCATCATTAAATTTGGCTTATATGAAAAATATTTTCATTTTTGTAATGCATTCAATTGAAGCACAAATATAAATAGCCAACTACCTATATTTCAAAGAAATTTTTCTTAATAAATTTTTTTATTATTGCATTGATAGTAAAAAAGAAATGTTTGAGCCTTATTTACCAAGATTTTAATAAAGTGTAATTAAATATAGCTCTAATTTAATGGGCTTCAGCTTTGATTTGTTAGAAAATATTAGATCTCTAATTTTATTATCGATTTAAAAATATTTTAGGGGTCTTTTAGTGTTTAGTTGAACCACTTAAAACTGTAAACTCTAGAGTTCTACTATCTACCTACTTAATTTTTTCATATCTTTACACTTGTGATGCTTTTAGCTTTACTATTCAAGTTTTATATTTTTTAGTTTGCTAGAAGGTTAAGGAAATCCCTTTAACCATGGTATTTGATGGAGTTGAGCACAAAACAAACTATGCAATCATATATTATATGGAAAAAAATTTCTTCTATTGCATAAAAGTCAATGAAAAGTAATTCTTAAACACTCTTGCTTACCCATCTCTACTTAAAGAGTATGAGACCTCTAATAGAAATATATAATTTGGTTTGTTTGTTTGAAAGTGTTTAAATATTGACATTGGAGAAGAGTCAGTACAATCTCATAGAGGTTTAAGCCAAAAACCTTTATAAGAAAAGCCTTGACATAAAACTGTCTAAACATTAGAATTGCCTATTTGTGTGAAGAGCTATAATAAAACATCTCTTCTCTATTGTCGATAACAAAGATTAGCTTTGCATCATCACTTGCAAACTCAATGATGCAGCCATGAGTGTAGCATTGATCAAGGAAAAAGAAATAAAAAAAGAAAAAATACTATCTACTAGGTATAATTCTAGGAATATTCTTAGATGATTATTCCATAGAGGTTATTGAGATTATAATGCATTTTCCAATGGGATCTAATGCTAGAGCTACTACAAATCCATGCTCCAAGCTAGAATTAAGATCCAACATTAGAGCAGAAAGGTGGATTTTCTGAGGAAGCTCTACTTCCTTGCAAGCAATACATGTTCTCTAGAACATGTACTACGATATAGATGGGTTGTAAAATTATGGCATACAAATTCAATAACTTTTAACAGCTTGAGTACTTAACGGGAAAGATATTGCCCATTAAGAATGTGTAAAGAAGTCTTCTGAAGGTGAAGATCTGGTGCCAAAACCATTGTAGAAAGTCACTAAAACCACTAAAGAAAGTGAACTCACATTGAGCATTTATGATAAAGTAAATGCTTTATTTAAGGCAACTCTTAGAGATTTTTGGAGATGTATCCACCCTAATATGTTCTATTTATCCATTGACTTATCATTTTCAGAAATTATTTTTTGCTTCCATATCAAATACCAACAAGCCAAGCTCATGGGATCTATGAATTTCAACCTGTTTCAAAGGCTTAGAATCCTTTTCAGATTATATTAAGCTCCTCTACTTGCTGTAGAAGTGGAAACATGATTGGGTTAGCAAACACCTCTAACTCCTTGACATTGGGTATTTATAGAACCTTAGGAATCTTCACTATTAGTTTGATCCTGACCAGGTTTTGAGAAGATTAGTCAACATTTTAAACACCATATCAAGGCATATTGCAAAAAATAATGAGATTACAATCCACCACTTTGGTATCTGGCAACCATGCACATGATGGAATCTTTAGCTTCAGTAGAGAATGCAAATGAACCTAAAACTTTAATTAAATGAAGTCTGATGGAGAAGGGATTAGTGATTGAAGAGTTCTCAAAAAGAGGATTATTGAAAACGATGGTAGACATAAATGTGGGAGGGAATGGGATAGGATGTGTGAAGATGGAAAAAGGTTTGTGGAGGATGACTAAGGTGGGAAAATGGTCTTAGAATCTTAGATAATGGCACAAAATTTAATATAGAGTTTATGGTGTTATATATCATCTTAGGAAATATAAAGGATTGTAAACCATGGCAACCATCATCATGCATCTTTACCTGTAAATATCTCAAACTCTTAGTTGGACTTCCTTTATCTCTCACTAAAAATGCTATAGGAAGTTGCTCTACTCCAGTGCAGTTCTCCAGATTTGCAGCAGCTCTCCCCTGCATTTCTTGCAAATTATTCAGATTTCCATCCTTGCGTTTGATTTGCCCCTTTGATTTGCCATTATGCTATTGTTAATATGGAGGAAATCTGAGCCAGCATAAAACCCTAAACCTAGATACACATGGTGAACTTGGAGTAGTGCTTTCTTTTATCCACTATGATCTTTATAGCTCAGTTATTCACATTTGAAGTAGTTAGTCAAACTGACAAAGGCAATAGATATGATTTCTCCACCACTTTGTGGATTTCCAAGAGGACATTCAGCACCTAGAGACTTCAGGATATAATATTTCTAATGAACCATCATTACTTGAAGCCATTCTGGCATTTAGAGTTCTTTCTTTTCCTTTCTTTTTTTCTTTTTATCATTCTCTCATTTAGTTATTTTATTTTATGTTTTTCATTTTTCTCACCCTTTTTTTCATGGTTATCTCATGCAGTTATGAGGAGTGTTCTTTGACCAAGGCTCTCTAGCTTAAACTACTTTATCCTAATAAGTTGTAAGATATGAGTTTTATAGATTATGCTTAGAGTTTTTAATTTTCCTTCTTCATCACCCTCACAACTTTTCTCTCAATATTCCTCATTATCATTTATAGTCACCATTATTGTTTTCAATCATTTTCTATAGTGTTGCCCGCATATGCCACTTTTTTTTTATGACACCATAGCTGGGCTCAACATTTTTTCAACAATTTTCTATATTCAATTTACTCACCCAGATAATCCTTAAACACAATTAAAGTTTTAGCCAAAGATTCATTATCATCTACCAAATTACAAAAGTAGATCATCATAACAGTTTCGACTTAATTGCAAGTTCAGACTTCTAGTGGCTGATTGAGCCTTGTATGGCTAATTCCCCTCACCTTCCATTCATCCACAAGCAATACATCTCATCTTCTTCTCTTCTTTCACTTGAACAAAGTATTTACAGTGTAATCTAAGGCTTAGATAAAATATTTTAACTTGTTTTATTTTTAATCTTTTCTTTTTTACATTGCAAGTTCTGTTCCATACTTTGTTCCCATTACTTTTTTCATTTTCCTTTTCCATTTTATCTTTATCTCATCATCCATCCTTTGTCCTCTATTTACGTGTTCTTGCTATGTCAAAGCCTGGACATCTACCCAATGGAGTGAGGGTACAATTCTAAAGATATTCTTAGATATACTTGATGGATGGAGAAATTATTTAATATAACACCTTTTCTAGAGGGATTTTCAGTGAGAGATAGATTTTTTCAAGGGGATCTTGAGTGTGCAAGAGATTCCCAGACAACACATTTAATGCAAGAACAATTGCAATTATATAAAATCCTAAGAAAGGACTAGAGTTACCACTCCTGCTTGGTCCAAGTTACAAGATTTGTAAATCTTAAATATGCTTAATACTGTTCAAAACAAATTTACCAATACACAAAATTAACAGAACATAGTTGCATAGAAGAAACAGAAATAGAGACAAGGAAAACTAAACAAAAGATAACTTAAGAATTTCATGCAACTGAATGTACAAACATTGAATCCAAGAAAAATTCATGGAGCCAGAGGACCATTAGAAAAGAAGAATAAGAACAAGCATATCATATGTTTCAAATCGTGTTATGGTGGTACAGACTAGACCGGGCCATACACAACCCATTTAACAGGAATGTCTGTTGTTAGGCGATGTAAGAAATCTCTGCTGTATCCTGATCGTGCAGAAAACTCCAATTTACCTCTCAATGGTCTTGGTTGATGAGCAAAATATTGGCAGAGGTATGGAAGACCAAGAACAGTGCAATCGAGCTGCAGTTCTCTGCTCTGCTGGGTTCTTGCCGGGATCTAGCGACTGGAAGGCGAATCCACGCTCAGATTTTAGCAGGAGGAGGAGCCCCAACCCGATTCCTGTCCAATCTCATCGTCCAAATGTATGGAAAGTGCGGAAGCGTGGCCGATGCAGAGCTCGCATTCCGATCCATCCGAGATCCCAATCTCTTCTCTCACAGCATGATCATCTCGGCCTACATCCACAACGGGCAGCTGGATCAAGCGCGTGCAATGTTTTCTTCCTTCCATAACCGCGACGTGGTGCTGTGGAACACGATGCTTCAGGGATATGCCAGAACTGGGGATATCGTTGAGGCCACGAAGCTCTTCCAGGACATTCCTTCCAAGGATGCGGTATCGTGGAGCGAGGTCGTCCAGGCGCACGCACACGCTGGTGATTTGTGTAGTGCGCGGCAGATTCTAGACAAAATGCCGCTGTGGAACACCGGATCGTGGACTGCAATGCTTGTAGCAAATGCACAAGCAGGGCATCTTGACCAGACCTGGTTTTGTTTTGTGGGCATTCGTTTTCTAGACATTGTGGCGTGTAACGCAATGCTACAAGCGTTTACGAACTCTGGGGAGTATTTCAAGGCCTTTGAGCTGTTCTTTAAAATACCCAAGCACAACGTTGTTAGCTGCACAACAATGCTCGCTGCATATGCCCAAAAGGGACACAGTTTAGAGTTGAAACAGTTTTTCCAGGATATGCTTTGCAGAACGCCTATAACGTGGAACGCAATGGTGAACTGTTGCAAGCTTAACGACGCCAAAGAAACTGCCAAAAGAATGCCTGCCCATGACGTGATGACGTGGACGTCTCTGGTAACTGCATATGCCCAGGCCGGGGATCTTGACGAGGCTCGCAGCCTCTTTGATCGGATGCCCGAGAAGAATGTGGTGTCGTGGAACGCAATGATCCAAGCTCTCGGGCAGAACGAACATCCCAGCGAAGCGATGGATCTCTTCCTCGCAGCGCCGCTTCGCGAGATCGTCACCTGGAACCATATGATCGTGGCAATGGGCCAAAACGGCGAGATCGAGCAGGCGCGCCTGGTCTTTGATCGATTGCCCGCCCGGGACGTCGTCTCCTGGAGCTCGATCACCGCCGCGCTCGCCCACAACGGATCCATCCAAGAGGCGCGCGCGCTCTTCGACCACCACACTCCGGAGAGGAACCTCGTATCGTGGAACGCGATGGTGGCCGCCTACGGCCAATCCGGCGACGCCACCCTCGCCAAGGCCGTGTTCGATCGCAGCCCAGGGTGGAACACACTCTCCTGGAACTCGATCCTCGTCGCGCTCGCGGGCAACGGCCTCGTCGATCGAGCGCGCGAGATGTTCGACGGCTTCCCCGGCTCCCGGAACCTCGTCTCCTGGAGCGCGATGATCCAGGCGTACGCGCTCCACGCGCGGGGCGATCTCGCGCTGGGGCTCCTCCGGGAGATGGACGTGGAGGGGATCGAGGCGGACGAATCCACGCTCCTGGGCGTTCTTGCGCTGTGCGGTCACCTGGGGATGCTGAGGGAGGGGGTGGAGATGTTTCGGTGCCTGGCGAGCGATCGGTGGATGGAGCCCGGGGGCGAGCACTACAGCTGCATGGTGAGCTTGCTGGGGCGAGTGGGGATGGTGGAGGCGGCGGAGGAGCTGGTGCGGGCGATGCCGTTTATGCCCGGGGTGGCGGCGTGGACGAGCGTGTTGAATGCGTGCCGGACGCACGACCAGGTGGAGGTGGCGGAGAGGATGTGCGAGGATGCGCTGGAGGCGTTCCCGGACTGCCCCAGCCCCTACTCGCTCCTCGCCAATGTTTTGTCCAGGGGTATTTGCAAGGGTGCTGCGTCTGCCACCTTTCGCCGGAGGTCAGATCAGTTTATGAAACAGTAGTACCAATTTGTCCTGTCAAAATAGTAATAATAATATAAATTGTTATATAATTCCTATAATAATGGTGATACTTTAACATCTCTTTATCTATAAGAATAATAATTCTAGAGTTTCGAGAAAGGTACTCTTCCTTTGTATCTTCATGCTGCGGGTCATGATGCACATCAATCACTTTGGAGCTTGCAAGTTTTACTAAACTAATATTACATTTTTTTTTTCTTTTTGCACTTTTAATCAACAACACCAAATTATAAATTAAAAGCGTGGTTATAATAGATAAAAGGGGTGCCTGCGTTGTCAGCCGAGGAAGGACCAGTTGATGAACATGTAAGCCACGCACTGCGCATTGTCTTCCTCGTCCACAACTTTCCACGCCACTGCGCGGTCGTAAGCCGCGGGCCTTCCCTTGCTCGAGAGCTTGATACCGGGTGGAAGGCACGCATACCCCTGCGAGTAACAAAGAGAAAGCTTAGCCGGAGTAGCGAACATCGCTATGGAGTACCTGTTGAATGATCTGTGAGAATTCCGCGGCGCTGGCCTTCCTGGCATTGTCGTCCAGCGTCTTGTCCCACGGGATCCCGTGTAGCTCGGACCAGGTCGTCTCCAGCATCTCCAGGCCGGCCCGGTTTGCAAACACGAACTCCGGGATCATAGCCTGCGCAAAGAACCGATGTTTTAGAATCGCCACTTTGCTGCAGAGGGAGAAACGTTTTTACCTTCCAGGTACAGCACAGGATAGCGTCCTTGTGATGCCAGAAAGCGTCAGTGCTTCCTGGATCCGACTCAGTGAGATCCGAGGCGAAGTTTGCCCTGCACGATCGGTTGCTTAATGATATCAACCAAGGATACAAAAAGCTTTACCTGTAACTTCGCAAGATCTGATGGGCCAAGAGTAATGCCTCGACGTTCCTTGGACCCACGCGGGGCCCGAGCCGGAATGATGCCAGTGCCATGGCAATGCTTTGCACGGAAGCCATGACATGACGAACGTATTGGCGTGCGCTGGTCGCCACCTCGTCACGGTTGTGCGCTTCAAAGAGAAACTGGAACGCTAACGTCAATACGGAGCGCAGGTGGCAGCCAGACTCGTCCGGAAATTTTCCAATATCTGCTCCTCCCTCTAAACTGGACGCCAGGTCCAGTGTGCGTGACAAGCCGCTGCTATCCTGCAGAAGCGAAGCATACAAATTGTCAGATATACATACGTCCCGAGTTTTTGCTTTGTACTCACCACACCACTGTCTAAAGGTATCACTCGGAAGCCCGACGGCAACAAAGGAACGTCTTCCGAAACAGCGGCATCAACCGGAGCAAAGACGAGCTGAGCACAAACTCCCGTCGCATTATCATCGTGACCGCTACAGAGCTGTCAAAGGCCCATAATTCATGTCAAGAATAAGCACATTTAAAGAAAGCGATCGAGCTAACCTGGAGCAAGACTGTTTCCCTGGGAATAACAACGCCATTCTGACCAGAAGCGTGACCTTCCAGCTTAACGACCTCGAGAAACTGCAAGCCAAACCAATTACAATCGCGCATCACAACAAGGACAACGCTCAAAACCTCTTCTTCCTCGGCGGACTGAACTAATGGAACAGGGCACTGGCCGATGACGTTTCCCCTGGAGAAACCGCAAGCACTAGCCCTCATAGAAGCAGTGTCCAAGACAACGTTACAGTCCGCCCATTCGGAGCGGTGTTCGCGTAGGAAACGGATCAAAGTGGCTGGAGGAACATTCTACAATAAAAACCAAAGTAGCGGTTAACGTCTTTACTTTGCACATATATCTGTAAGCTCACCTGAAGTAGCATTGACGCCTTAGCACAAAGAACACCACCTCCGACAGCATACAATCGGTCCGGTGGCATGACTTGCCCTCCGATACTGCTGGCATTTGGAGCCACATTAATCGCAACGGTGACATCACCGTCTATTGCGTCAGTGATCATCCATCCGTCGTCAGCAAAGCTATTGACCGCCTCATTAAATCCCCTGTGTCATTAGATTCTTGCCGAAATGAGGCCCAGCAAAAAGGTTTTGGAACCGCATTATTACCGTGCAATTCGGCGACTGACACCTCTCCATGCAGCACTCTGCTGGGCTCCTCGAGGAGCGTTTTCGTTCAAAGGAGATTCGTATATAAGACGTCGTAAGAACCTCAAAGCCTGTAGAACGAAATAAAAGTAATAAGTCGTGAGTTTCAAAGACCAAGAAGTAAGTTATACCCCCAGAGTCATCCTCTGGGCCAAGACAGATGATGATTCGTACAACGGCCGGAGAACTTCGTGCACCTTCCAAGACTGTAGGATTCACAAGCCAAACGTTAGCGCGTGCGAGCAGCCATTGCATAAAAACGCACCTCCAGATCCATGTGATCGACAATGTAGATGCTGCACACGTTGCCTTCGAATGGCCGGATAAGAAAGCCGCTAGCAAGCATTTCGGCTCGGACAAAGTCATTCCCTGCTTTCGCGGCGGGGAGGCCATGGACGCCACTCAGAGATTTCTCGCAGACCTTGACATGCACAGAAAATCCCACATCAAATCTTTTTCCCAGCCATTCGGCTTCTTTACGCACCACTAAATCTCCCTCGTCCAAAAAGGTTGTGTAACGCAGTGTCCAGAAGTCTCTGGCAGCGGCAAGTGTTGTGGGGGCGTACATCTGCAAAAGAAGAAAAAGACTCGCGTGCATTAGCAGCAACACCAGATATTCTGCGACTGAAATCACCTGAGTGTATACCAACTCCACAGTCCCACCATTTGGGGTAGGAAAGGCACGCAAGACTTCAAGGCGTCGACAGTCTCGGAGCCAGGAGGATCGGTCTTTCAGGATTTCCGCGACCTTCCAAAAGTTGCATAAAACATATAAGACTCGCAAAACCATACACTCCAATAAGCATACCTTGTCGGGTTCTAGACCAACTAGACCCCAGGCTCGAGCAGCTACACCAGTACTGCCATGTGAAATCGCTGCAGTACCAGCAGAATCAGGACCAGGCTGCCAAAGAAACACAATAATCTCAGCATATATACATCCAAAATGGAAAAATATGCATTACCTTCATCCCAGGCAACTGGATCCAATCCACGGCCGTGCCTCTAGCCTTTGCTAGAAACTCAGTCAGAGTTTCCTCCGCAATAGCCAAGAGTCTGCCAAAGCAAAAGCAAGATCAGTGTCATATCACTTTCAGGAAAGCGAGCATCGCTGACTGACCCAGCGGGACTTGAATCGCGCGCAATCTGGGGCGCTGTTGTTGTTGTAGTCGTAGAAGCAGCGACCAGCTGCTGAGGCATCCCGCCCGTCACCTCCGAGTCGGGGCTCCTATCAGCCGCAAGCGCTGCCTGGAAAACAGAAAAGACTCAAGACTTTCAGTACCAAGAACGAGAAAGACTGGGGAGAAAAAACATTAATCACCTGTGCATCATTAGCATATCTCCGAGAGAGCTTGAGATCTCTCTCGGAGCCTCCCTGCTGCTGCAGCTGCTGGCGCAGGTACTGGTTCTCCAACGCCAATTGCGAGCTGTGCTTGGTGAGGCGCTCGTTCTCCTCCATAATGATCTTGTTCATAGCCGTCAGCGATGCGTTCACGCTCTGCAGCCGCGACGTCTCCTTGCGCTGCTTCTCGCGGCATCTACCCAAAGAGAAGAAAGGAAAAATGAGATCTTGGAAACCTTTAGAGCTAGCTAGAAAGTAAACTATAGCAACTTTAGCTAGAAAGATGGAAGAAATGAGTAACTAGTTGCAAGTTCTAGCAAGAACACCACCTAGAAGAGGAATGTACTCCATGATGATCATCTAGCTAATGCACATTTCTTGGATGAGCACTCACCGGCGATTCTGGAACCAGACTTTGATCTGCCTGGGCTCGATGTTGGCAAGAACCGGATACTCACGCAAGAGCTGCTGCCGCCGAATGGAGCTCGGCTTGGGGCACTCGTTATAGACCCGCTCCAATGCCTCGACTTGCTCAGGCGTGTAGCGAAT
Organism: Selaginella moellendorffii; assembly: GCF_000143415.4. NCBI lineage: Eukaryota > Viridiplantae > Streptophyta > Lycopodiopsida > Selaginellales > Selaginellaceae > Selaginella > Selaginella moellendorffii. The sequence continues at coordinate 243,238 of NW_003314273.1, forward strand.
GTACTTCCCCGCATCCATGATATGCTTGTTTGAATCCTTCATTTTCATCACGGCCATTCCCCAGGCGCTAGCCTAGGACATCCACCTCTTCTCGATTCATCCTCCTCCCACCTCCCACATCATCGCAGCCGCTGCTAGACTACCAAATATTTCGCCATCGCGGGTGATATTTCAGCAGCGCGATCGCTCCTCCATGCCGCCACACCTGAGATTACCCCCTAGATGATCCGCCGGAGCACAAAGAAGACATCCAGCTCCATTCTTGGCCAAGAACCAGTCCTGGAATGGGAAATCGCCGCAACCGCGCGCTCACATATCCAATGCCGCTGCTGGACGAGTCGCCGATACCGAGAGCCGATTCGCAATCCGAGAGAGAAGGACGCAGCAGCACATCAAAGACGAGACAAGGACCGAGCATGAGGGAACACGAGCACGCAGCGAAATCATAAGCCTTGAAGCAGGGGACTTATGGGGAAATGGGGCGGCCACATTGGCGAGGGCGTACTTGTGGCCATGGCGCCCTGGTGCCGTACAATCGCGGGGCCCACGCTCACGGCCGCCCGTCGGCGGGGCGGCAGCCAGCGGCTGACACGTCGCCAGCGGCCCGTCAGCGGCCGTCACCATTCCCGGGGACCACGACACCGTACCGTTACGCGGCCGCCCCTTAGTAAAGGTTCGCCATCCGTACGCCCTAATTAGGGTAAATCTGGAGAATATGCGTTGTCTCATAAGTTGTCACACAAGTTCTAAGGCGCCATGGTTTCAAGGCGGAGGTTGGGCAGTCTGTTTTTCAGGGGATGTGTTTTTATGGCCCTCTCAATTTGCCGGGTCCTTTGCCGATCACGAGATTTGTGTCCTCTTCAGAAGCTCGCAGAAGCAGCCCGGGAAATAATCCCCGGAATCTTTTCTCCCGCGGGGAATATTCTCCCTGTCGGGATGCTCAAACGGGACGCAAGACCCGGGATGAAATTGACGGGTGGGCTCTTGCGTGCCTGACACAAACAAAAGCGAGAAAAAGATTGATAGATTGGTTGTCTGTGCTATAGTTTATTTCGCAAGGATTTTTCGTGCCGGTTAAAACTTGGATCTTTCCTTGTCTTTTGCTCCATCCTAGATTTGCAAAGCTGAGATATCGCAGAGTTTTGTATGTGTGTGGTGTGTCCTCTCTCTCTCCAGTCTGCCACAAGATTCCAGCCCAGAGAGACGCTCTCGCCTCCCTGCGAATGTATTGATCTCCTAAATAATGGGGAGACGAGAGGATTGAAAGCGTCCCAATTTGCTTGGCGTTATGTGCTTGTTTGATAGCTGTTTTGTTATAGTGGTATCATCCACATTCATCCATCCAGGAATCCCATCGAAATCCATCCAAGATCCACGATCCATCCATCCATTGATTCGCCTGCATTGGTCAATCTCGTTGTGGCTCCAATTGTCAAGCCTTTAAAAAAAGGAGAGAAAAGAGCACCACTTCCATAGCTCGCTTGCAGAAGCAGAGACCACTAACGCGAGGAGATTTTGCTGCCCAGTCGGTTAAGCCACAGGTGCCTTTGGGTCCCCCTTCCCACCCAGGCCAGTAGTGGGCGGCCACGCGGCGGGCGGGGATTGGGCCCCGGCCCGGATCTTGTCGCCACTGGGGGTATATGCTTGGAGAATTGTTTTGCTCCCTGCTTGCTTGCATTGCATTCCTTCTTTCCTTCTTTTCTTGCAATGTAAGGGATATAGATCTTTGGGAACAAATCAAGTTGGTGTAAGCTCTCTCACACTTGGGGGAATTTCACAATGCCAAGGAAAGGAGGGGGGGATGTTGGCAGCGTGCCCAACACGTCATGATACATGTCGGCATGCATCCATCCACCATCCATGATGCCATATGGATGGGAGAGGGGGCGTACGGGCGCGAGGAGAATGTGGACCACGGTGGACCACTGTGGACCCCGAGTACGGAGCGTTTAATAATTCAAGAATTATAGGACAATGTGTGAAGACCACAAGCACCAAGCTGGATCCTCTTTACCCATAGTTATTTTCCTTGAAAAGATTTTGTGACCCCTGTCTTGTCTTGCCAACCCAACATTGTTTATATGTATTTCAAGAGCCTTTAACTAACGGACTGTATCGCTTCATCACTAGGCGATGTCCAGCAGTGACAAACACCCAACAAAAGAGCGTTTTGATAATGCTCCTCGGCATCTTTTATACCCAAATTTTCTTTCACATCCCCACCTCTCCAAAAACTTCCGTCCGCCACCTTTTCTTTTCATAGCTTGTGCCAACCTTTTTGACTTGTGGCTAGGTGTCGCTACTTGGCTTGATATGATCGCCACCATGTTCTTTGCCAAAGCGAAAAGAATGTAAATCCAACATGCAAAACGCACGCGTCCGAGGGCGCCACGTGTGCGTGTGAGGGACGCTACGTGATGTCACATCAACATCATCGTATGCCCTATATTTCATATACACTGCACAGACAAAAGGTGCGTAGCTTAGTCTTTTTATAAAACCTTGGGCTGCTCCAAATGATAGAATAACTCTTTTGTGTTTTTCAGGCCTCGATGAACTCCCACAGCTGGTTATCGCCAGTGTGCCACGAGAAAAGCATAAGCCTGTTGTTTGGCTGGACGCCGCCGTGTTTGCGATCACCGTGATCCACGTCCAAGTTCAGTTGAGTGTTCTCGAATGGACGAATCGCGAAGTACTTATCGTAGCTCTCGGGGCTCAGCGTCCATAGGATTGAGCTACTGAGCTCACAGTAGACAATGAGAACGACCTGGATTGAGAGTTTAGAAGTTGGAGAATTGCTAATGAGCAGATGAAGTTATTTCTTACTTGTTCGTCGTCGTTAGCTCTGTGGCGAAGAACTCGCCCGGAACCGGCGTTTGTGAGGACGAAGGCCTTGCTGCCTGCCGCGTCTACGAAATTGTAAGTAGAGTTCAAGAACCAAATCTGTGTAAGTCCCCCGCATGAGAAAAAGAAGAAAAAGAAAAAACTGAGCCAGAGAAAGAAACGTCTTACTTACCTGGTTGCGACAAGTTGAGTCGCAGAGGTTCATTCTCACGGTTTCATTCAGCGCCGTCAAACAATACGCTGATGAAGCCTTGGTTCGAAGTTGATAACTCCGAAAACTCGGCTCGCAATCTTGGGCAGCGCATCTGCACAACGGAATTACGCGAAGAAAACTGCCAGCTACAATACCTCGAAACAAGACCAACTAGCGCCAGAAAGAAGAACATTGTCACACTGCCTCGAGAAGTTTTCTCACGCAACGATTGTAAGCTTCTTCCAGTCTTAAACATCGCGTGTCATCGTGCTTGGTATGAAGCTAACAATCTGTCCTGGAAGAATAAACAGCACAACCTCAGCAAAGCTGTGCGTATGATATTCCATTGTAAACAGCACCATCACCTTCGCGTGATGGTGACGAGTAACATTGTCGTTACACCTGAAACTGCTTAAGATAATCTGGATCCTTGCTAGCCTTGTCCTTGAATCTAACAAACCACTGATCGAGCAAGTTAAGTGGCACGATAATCCTCCCGTCCTGGGCAGCCTTAGAACACGATTGCATGAAATGGAAAAAGTTCTCACCGATCTTGAGAGCAACCTTCTCGACGTGGTAGTACTGCCGAATGTTGAGAGCTGGAAGCGTCGACAAATCCTCGAGCGAAACACCAATGGAGGCATTGAGCGGCGGAGCGTCCAGGGCCGTCAATTGCTTCTTCCCGCCGTGCTTGGGCCAGAGGAGAGTGATCATCGCCGAGGGGCAAACGTTGCTTATTCCACCGCAGTACTGGAATGCCGAGCCTGGGGATTGCACGTACACGGCCAGTGCTTTCTCCGGTGGAAGAACGAACTGGTTGAAGAGAAAGATGCACATCTCCGTGACTTGTTCGTACGATGTTCCTGTTGGAAAGCCGTTAGAACAAGCACAAAAGGAAATTTTGCTAATCAAGAGAAGTCACGAAAAATCTAGAGCAGGGACCTGATAGAAATCCAAAGAACTACGCATTGATCGGGAACTCACCGACGAAGATTGCCATGTCCAGGCACCAGCGGCAAGAATCGAGCTGCTTAAAGCTGAAGGCGTCGATCGGGTAGCTGTGCCTGGGGAAGACGACGCCAAAGATTCTCACGCAGCTCTCCCGGCCGCAGTAGCGCACAATCTCGCTGCCTGAATCGCAGTGCCGTTTCTTGCGCCTGTCGTAAGAATCATCCACCAGCGCATCAATCTCATACTCTTCCAGCGCTCTCCTGGCCTTCCTCCCAGAATCCATCCGAGAAGACCAAAAACCCTAGGCAATGTTCTTGAAGCTTCTGGAACCAAGATTTTATTCCAAGGATTAAATCAATGAATCGCCAAATTCACCTAGTGAGCTAGTGATCTGGAAGCGCAGCATTGACGGCTTCCACGCCATCGATCGACTACCGGACCCTATCCCGCTCCATTTGAAGCTGCCGTGCGGCGTATCTCTCCTGATCCTTGATAGCGCCAGCGCGCAAATCTTCGCGCTCCTGCTGCTGCATCTTGTGGACGCCGGCGATCGCGATTACTGTGAATGCCGAGACGAGGAGCAGAACGCTCAATCCTCGATCCATAATCCAAGAGCCCTACATTTTCCCCCCGCAAGAACCCTAACAAACCCTGACCGTCCGATGAGGCTGAACGGCCCAGATGGGTTTGGGACTCACTATAAAACCCTGCTCTGTTGCCAAATTTTCCAGTGCGTTTGCTTGCATTGTCTAGAGATTTTGTTTAAAGTTTTGCTCCAGCTCTCTCTCGATCGATCATGTCGTACCAGCAGGGATATGGATCCTATGAGCAGCACGCTCACGGGCATCCGCCAGTCCAGGGCCAGGTTGTTCGCGTCTTTTGCAAGGCTCGCCCCGATTTCTATCTGACCGCCACCGACGATGGCGTTGTCCTCTCCCAGGGCAATGTCCAGGACCCGCGCCAGGTCTGTTCTCGAAATCCCGAGATGTTCTCACTAGATTTTGGGGCTTTGTGCAGCAATGGATCAAGGACGATTCCTGGGGCGAGCGCCTGACCGATTCGTCGGGATCCAAGGCCTTCGCACTCATCAACAAGGCCACTGGTCAAGCGCTTCGTCATGGCAATTCCGAGAACGAGCAGGCAAGTTTCTGATTCGATCGATCGATGTGGGGTCTCTAAATCTTTGTTCCACTCAGGTGGTTCTATCCGCTTACTCCAAGAACGAGATGGACGATGATCTCCTGTGGAGCGCCAGCGATGATCTCGGCCACGGCTTCCACACCGTGAGGACTTACAACAACATCGACCTCAACCTCGATGCCGATCACGGTGATAAAAAGCACGGCGGGATCAAGGAAGGGAACAAGCTCATCCTCTTCAAGTGGCAGAAGACTCACGACAACCAGTTTTGGAAGATTGTCCCAGTTTGAGGGATTGGATGGGCCTCTATCTTGTGTTAGTCTGTGTGTTCATGTTCTTCCAAGAACTTACATTGTAACTACGTAAAAAGTTAAAAAAAAAAAGATGCTTCTGTTGTGTTTGTAAACCTTGGTGCCATTAAAATTCACATAGGCGAGCCTTGTGTTCGCAAACCATGGTGCGATTAAAATGCGAATATGTGAACGCTCGGATAGAGATAACGGGTCTCGGTGGAAATGTAACACGTGGCATGGACACGCCCCTACCTAGATAGATTCGCCAATTTTCAAAATGGTACACCTGTTACTCCTGGAAGGGACAGCTTACTCGCTGTCCGCATGACACGTGTTAAGTCTCATCTACGTGTCGATTTCAAACGCGCCGTGACCGAGGTCCCCGGCTCGATTCCCTCGTTTGAATAATTTCTAGGCGTTGGTGGCGGACCAAGGAGCGAGGTAACTTTCCGTCCTCCCCAGTAAAAATTCTCCATAAATCTGCGATTATTAGTCAATCCGTGAGGAACAGGAGCAGCGTTTCTTTTTTCGTGCCTAGTTTCTCTTCGAGTTCTCTGATCGATCGATCGATCGAGGTAGCGAGTGACGATGCCGCAGGGTCAGTTTGTGAAGATCCAGTGCAAGGCCGATAGCGCCTACAATCTTGCCGCCCGGACCGATGGCGTGGTGATGGCCCCGGCCGATGAATCCGATCCTCGCCAGGTATGCTCTGCCTTGATATTTCCTTTCGACCGCCCGCGATGTTGATCGATGCTTACTTTTTTCCCCATCTCGATCAATCCATCGCTCCAGCAATGGTACAAGGACGAATCGTGGGAGCACGTCAAGGATGCCAAGGGCTCCGCGAGCTTTGCATTGATCAATCGGGCTACTGGCCAAGCCCTCACGCATCCGGGCGGCCTAGATACCCAGGTACTTTGGATCTATCCTTTGGGAAAAACTAATTTCTAAGTTCTTTGTCTGTTTGATCGATCGATCGATGCATAGGTGACCATGTCCGACTACTTTGGGGATTCCGAGGATAAGTCTACTCTGTGGACACTTAGCCAAGATGTGTGTGGGGGCTGGAACGCTTTGCGACCATACTATGATACTTCTCTCAACTTATCCACGAATCACTGGGATAAGAAGCACGGTGGTCTTACCGATGGGACTGACGTCTTGATCACTAAGTGGAAGGAGTACGATAACCAATGCTGGAAGCTAGTTCCTACGCGTAAGTTTTTCGATGGTTTTCTTTTGGATCTTCGCTGAAGGAAGAATGAACAGGTGATAGCACGGGCGGAGCCGATCATTTCCACCGTGTTTTGAGGACCGAGAGCCGTGTGGTTGATCGCTCCTTGCATCACCTGCCGAAGTATAGCCTCGTCACCAAGGCCGGAGAAGGTTACAGCGTGAGTGCGCGTGGAGACGGCGTGGTCCTTGCGCCTAGCGATCCATCGGATGGCCGCCAGGTATGTTCTACAGAAAAGAAAGTTCTTTGTTTCATCAGATTCTAAGGGAACTTTTGGAAACTTTGTAGCAATGGATCAAGGATGACTGGTGGGGCAGCAAGCTCTTGGACTCCCTTGGCCAGCCTGCTTTTGTGATGCTCAATGTGGCTACGCAGCACGCTCTTTCTCATGCTCCCGGCGAAGGCCAGCAGGTAATCGCACGAGAAGTTTAATCCTTCTTCTAGCTCAGCGTTTTGTTTTTGCTCCTCAGGTTTCTCTCGCAAAGTTTGTCCCCAATCTCCTCAACCAGGACATACTCTGGACGAAGCAGGAAGTTGGGCACGGATGGTTTGCTGTGCGACCCGCCAATAACGTGAAGCTCACCATGGATGCTTTCCGTGCCGATAAGAAACATGGTGGGCCGAGCGATGGGACTAAAGTCGTGGTGTTCAAGTGGAGCGACCAGGAAAACCAGCACTGGAAGTTCACTGAGTGAGAGAAGAAAAGTGAGAATTTTCTATGTGTGTCTGTATTGTCAAAAGCTAGTCCATCAATCAGCACTGCTTATAGATCCTGGAAACCATGTAAGTTTTACTTTATGCGGTTCTGGAATCTAGATCTTGAGAAGCTAACCAAAGAAATAGTTTACCGTAGTCCATCACCGACAATTTGCCTCGTAAAGGTCTCATTGACAAAGCACTACTTATAGATCCTGGAAACCATGTAAGTTTTACTTTATGCGGTTCTGGAATCTAGATCTTGAGAAGCTAACCAAAGAAATAGTTTACCGTAGTCCATCACCGACAATTTGCCTCATAAAGGTCTCATTGACAAAGCACTATTGACACATACGAAGCGAATTACAAAGGTTCAAATTATCGCAGAATTGCAAGTTTATTTTCGCAGTCTCATTCTTTTTGTTGGGCACCGTGAGACTGCCAATACAGAATGATATAAATAGATAAATAGATATATAGAATAAACTAGCTTTACATCATTTATTTATGTGCCAAACTAATGAATGTTATCTTAAATTGAAGATGTACATATTAATTAACATTTTAATATCATTTTGTCTTATTATTTAGATAGATAGATATTCTGGGCTGTGTGATATAACTTCGGTGGGGGCGACGACTTGTGAAGGGTTTATGTCCTAGCCAGCCTTTCCAGGCAAAACCAAGTCCATGCCAATGATAATTACCTATTTTATCTAGGTAGTTCTACCCCTTTGGTCTGATGGGCGCTATCCGAAAGACATGTATTATTATATGTTGTTTATGTGCCCATCATGAAATCTTGAAACATAGACATGATAGTGTTTTACATGGCTGTTGGAGTAGGACCTCCAAGTGGATGCCGAGCTTGTCCGTCCATCTCTTGCAATTGTGCCACCAGCCAAGGCATAACATCACTAATTTGCCAGAACATTTCTCACTAAAGGTCTGTCCCTCTCAATTGAAAATTTCAAAAGCTAATTCATCAATGATGTGTTTACTGCCATAAGGTTCCACTTATAAGACCTAACCTACCTTACACACTCAATGGACGAACCACAGCAATATTTCCTATTATTTTATCACCGACAGTTTGCCGCATAAAGTTATAGCGCAGAGCCACGATATCTCCGTGTTTGACAAAGACGCGTTTAAGGCCCATGCGTTCTATCCACAATATCTTGATTGACGTGTGGCACGTGGCAGATACTAGACACGTGTCGTCAAGCCATGGCTCCAGCTGTGAGAGGATATAAGCTTCCCCTGAGAGCATATCCTTTGCTACTTCTATATAAAAGCAGCCTGACGATCGCTAGGCAGACGTACGAAGCGCGAAGAACTGTAAAGGCGAGCAAAGGGGATTGAGCGTTAGCACCAGGTGAATCTCTCGATATGTTTTATTTCCCTCCAGTGTGGATCGGCCGGGATTCCATGCTTGGATCGCAGTTCTTCTCTGGCATTTTGCGACTCTACGCCATGGACGATCCAATGTGTGAAACCCCAGCCAGCGCCATCGTGTTCCCGCCTCCTCCTCCATCCCCCTCTCGCAATCCCGGCCAAGATTCATGGATTCCGGCATCACGCGCTGCTCCTTGTTTGGCTGCGATCGTCTGATCCGGTGCATGTGTTCCATTGTTTGCAGGATTCGATCGATCAGATCAAGGCGGCCCGGAAATATGGCAGAGTATGGAGGATATGGAGGAGCTCCGGACACGACGGCGGCGCCGTACGGAAGTGGACCCGAATATTCGAGCTATGGCGGAGGACGGATGGACGAGTCCGAGCCAAGGGGCTTCTTCCACCACGACAAGAAGCCGGGGCACGAGCACCACCACGAGCAGCCCCATCGCTTCGATCAGGAGAATGTAGGTGGTGGCTATGGTGAGCAGCAGCAGCAGAGTGGCTATCACAGCAGACCAGGCGGCGGTGGTGGCAGCGCACACGAAGAGGTTTTTAAGATTGTCTGCGAGGCAAATCCCAGCTACTATCTCACTGATCGTGGTGGAGAGCTCGTGCTAGCACCTGGAAACGAATCCAATCCTCATCAGGTACTTCGTTTGTCCAAAACTTTTTAATTTCGTGTCTCGCATCGCTTAAACTTGAGAGCTTGTTCTTGGTGATTTAATAGCAATGGTACAAGGACACAAGGCACAGCTCCAAGAAGGACAAGGAGGGCTTCCCTGGCTTCTCAGTCATTAACAAAGCGAGCGGCTTGGCACTTTATCACGACGACAAGAAAGATAAAGTAAGATTGTCTGCTCGTGAGCGTTTTTTCTAAAGTTTTGGTCGTGCTCGTGTGTTCTTTTGCTTGCAGGTGTATCTAAAACCATATGACGCCAATGACACAAGCGAGTCTTTCCTGTGGAGCCAAAGCGCGGATGTCGGGCATGGCTACCAGTGCATCCGTCCATTTACAGACGTCCACCTCAACTTGGACGCTTATCGTGGCGACAAAGAGCACGGAGGTGTTAAGGATGGAACGACCGTGATCTTGCACAAGTGGAACAAGCAGGAAAATCAGAAGTGGAAGATCCTACCGATAAGTAAGTTACATTCTTTTTCTTGTTTGGCTGTGATAAACTACACTTCTGTGACACTAACTCTTCTGCTACCCATTGTAGCTTCTACTGGTGCTTATGGTGCTGAGGCGCAGTCTTATGGTACAAGTGCTGCCTATGGTGGTGGACAAGGCCAGTCTTACGGTAAGTGATTTTTTACCTAAACTGTGAAAGCTCTCTCATGGCGCCGGCCTTTCAGGACAACAAACTGTAAAGCTTTCCTGCGAAGCGAGACCAGACTATTACGTTACTGTTCGCGGTGACTCTGTGGTTCTCGCCGCTAGTGAGGAATCTGATCCAAGACAGGTATAAAGCACACAGTCAATGCGTCGGTGGTATCATATAGCTTGTCGCCGTTTCAGGAATGGTTCCAGGACAACAAGCTGGCTGCAAACATGAAAGACGAGTCAGGCTCGCCTGCGTTCGTGTTGATCAACAAGGCCACACAGAAGGCACTGCAGCATGGAGAAAAAGAATTTGATAAGGTAAATGAAAGAGGAGGAAAGCTAGATCTTTCATGAGTTATAATACTTTTGTTTCCACAGGTGCGAGTAGTGTCCCTTCACGGCGACCGCCCGGACGAATCGGTGCTGTGGACGCTCAGCGCCGACGTTGGAAAGGGATACAGATGCCTGCGCCCTGTTGGAAACATCCATCTGAATCTAGACGCGAGCCACGGCGATGAGAAGCACGGTGGCGTTCACGACGGCACGGAGCTCATCCTCTTCAAATGGCTGAAGCGGGAGAACCAGAAGTGGCGCCTCACGTACTTGTAAATACTAGAACTTTGCGATGTTAATAATTATCACTACTGTAAATAAAGGTTTGGGTAAGTGAAGTGAAAAAAAATTTTCCTTTTTTCTTGAAATGATGGAGATCCTGACATTTTGCCTAGCCTATGTTACGGTCTGGGTCAAGGTCCGAAAGCTATGATCGTGTAAGCGTGTTGTATACGAGACGGCAAGATGGAGATGATAAAAACGAAAGGTGGTGATTGTGACTTTAACTCATCGCATTCACTTGGAACGACGGCAATGGTCTGCTCGACGCTGGTGGTGGTGACTTTCGTTGTATCCTTCTTCCTTGTTTCAATTCCCAACCCTTCCGAGGCATCGCTCCTGGATGACCAGCACGTCCTCTTGCTTACAAAAGCTTCGCTACAGGATCCTCTCGAGCAGCTCAAGGGATGGACGAACCGAAGCTCCATTTGCTCGTGGCGAGGCGTGACTTGCGACGAGAGAGAGCTCGCGGTGGTGGGATTGAATCTCTCGTCCATGGGTCTCGGAGGCCGGCTCGACACCTTGCATCTCCTCGGCAGGCTCGAGAACCTGACGCTTCTCAATCTCGAGAACAACAATCTGCAAGGCTGGATTCCACCACAAATCGCCAACCACACCCTCCTGGAAGAGCTCCATCTTGGAGGCAACCCCCTCGCCCCAGCATCCATCCCCGAGCAGCTCTGTCGCCTCCATAGCTTGCGAGTTCTAGAGCTCGACAGCGCCAATCTTCACGGCTCCATTCCAGGCTGCTATGGAAATTTCACCAGGATGGAGAAGCTGCTGCTCGCGAAGAACTTCCTCACAGGCCCAATCCCGGACTCCCTCTCAAGAATGGAAGCTCTACAAGAGCTCGACCTTGCCGCCAACACGCTCACTGGGCCCATTCCACCGTCGCTGGGTAGCCTCCAAAATCTCCGGAACCTCTACTTGTGGCAAAACCAGCTCTCCGGAAGAGTTCCACCGCACTTGGGAAACCTCACCATGCTTGAATGCTTCGATGTTGCCAACAACAGCCTCGGAGGGGAGCTTCCACGGGAACTGTCCAACTTGCGAAACCTGAGGGAGTTCCACGTGTCTATAAACAGCTTCACTGGAGAATTCCCTCCATGGATCGCGGAGCATCCTTATCTTGTGGATATCGGCCTGACGGTGAATCAATTCCACGGTCCCATCCCGCCGAATCTCGGAGTTAACAGCAAGCTGCAAGGTATGGATCTGGGAACCAACAAGTTCACGGGTGAGATTCCACCAAACTTGTGCATGCACAACGAGTTGGTTTACCTGGTTCTTATTGAAAACGAGCTGTCGGGGCCGATTCCACGAGGATTACTCCAGTGTCAAACGTTGAAAAGGCTAAGGTTGGAGAACAACAACCTCACGGGTGACATCAACTTCGACGCGCCGGCTCTCACCGTAGCGATAATCCGCGAGAATAATCTGGATGGCGGCCTGTTTATAGAAGCGAGGAGTAACATGTCAGCACTGCAAACGCTGGATCTACGCTCGAATCGAATGAAAGGCGACTTACCAGAGAAGCTGAGCTCGCTCACGGGTTTGCAGAAGCTTCAGTTGGCCGGAAATCGTTTTTCCGGAAGCATTCCTCGCAACCTCGGCTTCAAGTTGAAGCAGCTCGAAGTCCTTGATCTCAGTGACAACAATCTCGAAGGAGGGATACCCCTGTCGGTTTCCAGCTGCAGCAACCTGGTCACGCTCAATCTCAGCAAGAACAGCCTCAGTGGGACGATTGCTCTTGAAAGGATGGACAAGCTTAACGCACTGGATCTCTCGCACAACCAGCTTCACGGTGGAATACCTCTGGCCATTGGACGATCTCCTGCTCTTGAGAAACTTGATCTCTCGTTCAACAATCTGTCCGGAGAGGTGCCGGCCTTTTGCAAGAGGATGGTGACCAACATCACAGGGAATCCCATGCTCTGTTGGCCAGAGCAGTGCAAACTCGGGGAAAAAGACGCGGAGCGGCAAGTACTTCACACCAGGGCCCTGTATATCGCAGTAGCAACGATCTCCACGGTCGCGTTTATTCTGATCGTTGGGAGCTGCCTGTCATTCTGCTGCCCGCCATACAAAAACCGGGAGCTTGAAAAAAAGAAGTGGGAGATAACTTGGTACCATACCAAGAAAGGGTCCGTGGAAGACGTCTTGGAGTGTGTGGAGAAGGGTGACAAACTCGTATCTGGCCGAAGAAGCAGTGTTTATGTAGGGATGCTGAAGGACCATGGCATTCGAGTTGCTGTGAAGAAGCTCCAGGCAACAGATGATAGCCGATGGGAGTTTGACGCTGAGGTTGCGACACTGGGAGCGATGCGGCACAGAAACGTTGTCAAGCTGCTTGCTTCCTGCACAGACGGAGAAACTTATCTCTTGGTATATGAATATATGCCAATGGGAAACCTGAGGGGACTCCTTCATGGTAAGATGGCGAAGAGCGTCAGCCTTGGGTGGGACAAGCGGATTGATATCATCTGCGGCATAGCCGATGGACTTGCGTACTTGCACCACGACTACGGCCCCAAAGTCGTCCACCGAGACGTCAAGTGTGAGAACATCCTCTTGGATGCGGACATGCAGCCCCGACTGGCAGATTTCGGCCTAGCCAAGCTATTGAATTGCAATAAACCTTGCACTGCTTCCAAGTTCGCTGGAAGTCACGGCTACATTGCTCCAGGTACGAATCTAACATGAAAAGTTAACGTGTTAAAACCTGGTTGTGATTGTAGAGTATGCTTACACCCTGAAAGTCGACGAGAAGGCGGACGTGTACAGTTTTGGGATCGTGATGTTGGAAGTGGTGACGGGAAAAATGGCCACATGGAGAGATGACAGGAACGATCTGGACCTGGTGGAATGGGCCAAGGGAAAATCAGTGACGGAGCTTGCAGTAGAAGCTGACACGGAGAGCTATGCATTGGTGCTGGAGATAGCTCTAAGCTGCGTAGAGAAGTGTCCGAGCCGGAGGCCTACGATGGAAATGGTCGTAGAAAGGCTCAGTGTCGTGAGGAGGAAAGGAAAACTTACAGGTTTAGAGAAGGATAAGCTGGATGGAAGCGAAGGAACTGCTGAAAAACTTGAAGCTGGCATCGAAGACTGTCAAGATGGGAGGAATTCGAAAACTGTGGCAATACCGTCGTATTCCTTTCCTTAGTGCCCCTGGCCTGTAACTTTGTAACTTTACAGAGTCAGTTCAAGTGACTCTGTAAAAACCAAAACTCAAGAAGATGACGACTGAAGACTAGAAAGCAAATTTCCTTACACTGAGTGGACACCTTAGTAATTTCGATTCTGTCCATTATTGTTGTAAGACTGGTGCTATTGCGGCCAAAAGAAGATATATTCATGCACTCACGTCCAATGCTTGTGCATAAAACAGAAATTTGCCATCATGGAGGATCCAATATGCTTTGACCTGAGTGAAGCTTTAAATTGGACATACGCTCTCCAGCACACTCTGCAGCAAAAAAGAAAGAGCTCGAGGCTCATATAGTTAGAGAGCAACACAAACTAAAAAGGAAAAGAGAGATGGTACCTTGTGTGATCTATTTCCTGCTCCTGGTAGTAATCTCCAAGGCTGATCTCGATCGTGATCATCAGGCACTAGTCGCTCTCAAAAACTCATTTGTGGATTCCGCAGGAAAGCTCCAGGATTGGACAGGAACTGCGTCTGCCATCTGCTCGTGGAAAGGAGTGTCCTGTGACACTACTAACTCTTCCGTGGTAAAGCTCGAGCTTCCTGACAGTAATCTTGGAGGCGTCCTTGCACCCGACATAGTGAGTCTTCGATCCCTGACGAATTTGTCTTTCGAAAGCAACCTCCTCCAGGGAGAAATTCCTCGAGACCTGTTTAGCAAGCTCGATCGTCTGGAGAATGTTTCTCTCGCTGAAAATTACTTCTCCGGCACCATTCCCGCCAGCCTTGGAAGCTCAACTCTAATCCGGCATCTCGATTTGCATAACAACAATCTCACCGGAGAGATACCTTCGGGTGTTTGCCAGCTTCGCGACTTGCAGGTCATTTTGCTCGCCATTAATAAGTTCGAAGGAGAGATACCCCACTGTCTCGGTGCTCTCACGGAACTGAAGGTGATCGGTTTCATGAAGAACAACTTGAGTGGCTCGATCCCACCATCCTTCCAACACCTGACAAAGTTGCAGATCTTGGACGTGTCCGAGAACAACTTGTCCGGAGCCATTCCACCTGAGCTCGGAATGATGTCAAGCCTTGAAAGGTTGCTTATCCATACCAACAACCTGGCCGGACGCATTCCACCGCAGCTCGGAAATCTGTCCCTGTTGGAAAGCTTCGACGTAGCGTACAACAGACTCGAAGGAGTGATCCCCGAAGAGCTCGGAGGAATGAAGGCACTTTCCAGCTTCCATCTAGCCAGCAACAAACTGACAGGTGAGTTTCCTCGGTGGCTCGCGGAGCACGACAATGTCTCGTCTATCACCTTGAATAGCAACTCCCTCACTGGAGACCTCCCTCCAGACTTTGGAAGCAGATCAGCACTCCGGAGCGTCGATCTATCCCAGAATCATTTCACTGGAAAACTTCCGCCAGCTCTCTGTCAGAATGGAAGCTTGGAGTACCTTGCCGCACTAAACAATCAGTTCTCGGGAGATCTGCCAGTGCAACTCCAGCAGTGTCGGAACTTGGACAGGCTCCGTCTTGACGACAACTTCCTCACAGGCAGCGTGCACTTTTCCCAGTCGAATGTCAACACCATCACCCTTGCTCGTAATCGTTTCAACGGGAACCTCTCCATGCGAGACATGCCGATGCTGACTATCTTGGACCTGTCTTTCAATCGCCTCACAGGTGAGTTGCCGGCGGTGCTCGAAACTTCACGAAGCTTGGTCAAAATCAACTTGGCTAGCAATCGTCTGTCTGGAACTCTTCCTCTACAGCTTGGACAGCTTCAAAATCTCACGGATCTCGATCTCAGTAGCAACAATTTCGTCGGGGACGTTCCAGCTTTGATCTCGGGTTGCGGCAGCTTGATCACGTTGAACCTGAGTAGGAACAGCTTCCAGGGAAGGTTGCTCTTAAGAATGATGGAAAAGCTCAGCACCTTAGATGTTTCGCACAACGGGCTCCACGGTGAAATACCGCTGGCAATCGGACAGTCCCCGAACCTCTTGAAACTCGACCTCTCATATAATGATCTGTCTGGAAGCGTCCCGGCCTTTTGCAAGAAGATCGATGCCAACCTCGAAAGAAATACCATGCTGTGCTGGCCTGGTCCATGCAACACGGAGAAGCAGAAGCCGCAAGATCGGGTTTCGAGACGGATGCTCGTCATAACAATCGTAGCACTTTCAGCACTGGCGCTGGTTTCCTTTTTCTGGTGCTGGATCCATCCTCCTAAACGACACAAAAGCTTGAGCAAACCAGAAGAAGAGTGGACACTTACCTCGTACCAAGTTAAGTCGATTTCTCTGGCAGACGTCCTTGAGTGCGTCGAAAGCAAGGACAATCTCATCTGCAGAGGACGAAACAACGTGTACAAAGGAGTGCTCAAAGGTGGCATACGGGTTGCAGTGAAGGAGGTCCAGAGCGAAGATCACAGCCATGTAGCTGAATTTGAAGCGGAGGTCGCAACGCTCGGAAATATCCGGCACAGGAACGTCGTCAAGTTCCTCGCCTCCTGCACAAACAAAAGAAGTCATCTCCTGGTGTACGAATTTATGCCACTGGGAAACCTGAGAGATCTTCTCCACGGAAAGATGGCGAGGAGCTTCAGCCTTGGATGGGACAAACGGGTTGAAATCATAACTGGCATAGCCGAAGGGCTTGCGTACTTGCATCACGACTACGGGCCCAAAGTCGTGCACCGAGATGTCAAGTGTGATAACATTCTGTTGGATGCAGAGATGAAGCCTCGGCTGGGGGACTTCGGCCTGGCCAAGCTATTGAGGGAAAATAAACCGAGCACTGCTTCCAAGTTAGCTGGAACACACGGCTACATTGCTCCAGGTACGAAGCTAGAAGAAAGAAAAAAGTGATACAAAAAAACAATGGTTTTGTGAATGCAGAATATGCTTACACTCTGAAAGTCGACGAGAGAGCGGACGTGTACAGCTTCGGCATTGTAGTGTTGGAAGTGCTGACGGGAAAGATGGCGACATGGAGAGACGCTACTAACGATCTGGACCTGGTTGAATGGGTGAAGTTGATGCCAGTGGAGGAACTCGCGCTTGAGATGGGAGCGGAGGAACAGTGCTACAAGTTAGTGCTGGAAATCGCTCTAGCCTGTGCAGAGAAGTCTCCAAGCCTTCGTCCTACAATGCAGATTGTAGTGGACAGACTCAACGGGATTAGAAGCAGAAAGGAAAACAAGAAAACTGACCTCAATGAAGCGTTTCTTGCGGATCTTGTATAAGACCGGCTATGTACAGATACAAGTTTAGTTTTATTCATGATAGTAGGAAATAGAAACAAAGGCTTTCACTAATTCTCAAGCTGCAGGAGCGTCTAGCCATTTCTTGATGTGCTTCTGCGGACAATAAGATGATGATCTTGTGAGACCCAACAGAACTATGCTTTTAACTTCCACGTACCTCCATTTTCAGAGGGCTTGTTGATGGACCCTCACGCTCCACGACCTCGCCCTTTCTATTCACCAGGAACTTCGTGAAGTTCCACTTGACAGCATCAACCAGAAATCCCCCCTTTTCAGTTTTAAGCAGCTTGAAAAGCGGTGCGGTGTGGCTTCCATTAACATCCACCTGAAAGCACAAACCAGTTGATGCAGAAAACACAAAAAAAGGTACCAAACTTACTTTCTGAAAGATGGGAAACTCAGCTTTGAAACGAGTGCAAGCTCGTTCCTTGATCTCTTCGTTTGAGCCAGGCTCTTGGTTGCCGAATTGGTTGCAAGGAAATGCCAGGATCTCGAAGCCTGCCAAAGAAGATTGTAACTTCAGCAACAAAACAGGATACCACTCACCGCTATCCTTGTACTTGGCATAGAGCTCATTCATCTCCTTGTAAGCGTCATTTGTGTATCCACTGCCACAAGAAGAGAGGAATGAATTTCACGGGAATGAAAATCACAAGAGACGGTGAACATACCACTGAGACGCCACATTGACGATGAGCATAACCTTGCCTTTGTACTGGCTGAGAGGAACATCCTTGCCGTCGATGTCCTGTTAGAGGATAAAAAATGATCGAGGTAGATAGAAAAAAGAAACACTTGCCTGCACGGTGAGATCGTAGATGCTGCTACCACTCTGCGCCATTGTGATAAAGCCCTAGACAAAGCGGAGCATTTTGTACCTACATGTAAGAGATTTCCAAGCAACAAGTGGCGCTCTATCATTCACCTCATTAAAAATCAAAGATACATAGAGATTCGACGCGTGTAACTTTGCAGGAATAGATTCCCGGAAGTTGCCTATGGAAAGAAATCGAGCTAGTCAGAGCAAAAATTGCATGAAAGAGCTCACCTTTCTCTCGATGTTGTCATTTAAATCCCAGTCTCGCGATGTTGCTGCTGCTGGTAACACTGCAAACTCGCGCCTTTCACTCCTGGAAAATCATAGTTCTTCGATGCTGCTGTTGAAAGGTCGCTTCACAGGACTAATAGCGACAGAGCTCACAATATACTTTTGTGCCTGGTCGCAGAGTTCGTCGGCAGTGCCTCCTTGAACGCGCGGATGTATGACGATCTTCACTTTCCCTGTTCTCAAAACGTTCTCTTTGCCGTTGGGCATAAGATGTCCAGTACCTACAAGAGCAATGGGAACTACCGGAACTTTAGCTTTAGCAGCACACGAGAATGCTCCTTTCTGCAAACCACCAAAAAAAAAACATGGTATGGCATTGACAAAAAGTTGGAAACACCCCACCTTGAATGCAGCTAGTGTCCCATCGGTACTCCTTGTTCCCTCTGGAAAAAAGAACACCGAAACTCCTCGCTTGAGCAACTCAATGCAACGCCGAAGACATTCCTGGAGAAGATACGAGACGATGAAACGAAAGAAAAGAAAATCAAAACAACAAACCAGCTGACTCTTGGCATCCAAGCGATGCAAAGGTATGTGACCCGTCAAGTACATCGCCCACCCCACGATTGGAATGAAGAACACGCTAGTCTTGCTGATGAACTTGAAGGGTCGACCGAGCTGGAACAAGGCAAAGATGTCAAGGAAGCTCTGGTGATTTGAGATGTAAACGGCGGGCTCATTGGGATGCGGTAGATGCTCTTTGCCAACAATCTCCACCTCGTAGAAAAAAAATGTGCTCGCCGACGCCCAGAGCTTGTTGATGAGATGCTGTGCTTTCCTCCGCTGCCTGTCGAGGAGAAGCACCAGAGGATGCTGGAGTAGCATCACCAGGAACAATGGTATTGCCACTAGCGTCGTTGTCAAATAGAAAAGGACCGCCCGGCACTTGTGAAAGAGAGTGATCCCTGGACGAGTGATCGATCAAGAGCTTTTGATCGAAATATCGATGCCATACCTTGCAGATTCTCGTCGCCGAATGGTGCGGCAGCCGCTCCTGCTGCCGATTGATCGAAGACCCTAGCGACGATGCGAGCCACTGTTCTTGATTCCAGCAAATGCGAGGAGAGGCCGAGGCGCCGCCTGGCCAGCTGCAGTGATTCTCGCGACACTGCGCTCCTTGATCCCAATCCTGCTCCAGGAATCCGGGGAATATCACCGCCGAAATAAGCAAGCGCCAATGCTCGTGCGACTGAGCTCACCTGAGCAAGAAATCCTGGAAACAAGAGGCCTGCGGTGGGAGAGAATCCATCCGGGAGGAAGAGCTCGGCACGATTCCACGCTCATCGCTATCGCTGGAGTAGCAGCCATGCCCGCATCATCGGTTCGATTCCCATGCCCTAAAGTACCCATCAAAGTCAAATTTTAAACGGTCGTCTAGAGTCCGAAATTTAGGGCTCCTCACTTTCCTCCACCATGGCCGTGGCAGCGCTGGGAGCTTCTCTATGGCTGCCGCCGCAGGAATTCTCCTCGTTTCCACTCTGGATCGACCGGCGCCGAGGTCCTTGTTTTCCCAGAATTAGGGCTCTTGCAGCGCGGAAGAATGCCAATGCCGCCGTGTCGTCTCCCAGCGTGATGCTTGTCTCAGACCTTGATTTCACCATGGTAAGCCTGCATTTCTGTTATACTCTTGGAATTTCTCGAAAAAATTTGGCCTCAGGTGGATCACAAGGATCAAACTCATTCTTCTCTCCTGGATTTTGCGTCTCTGTGGGAAGCTGAGTACTCTCGGGATTGCCATCTCGTGTTTTCGTCTGGGAGATCTCCCGAGAAGTATTTGGATTTGCGGAGGCAGGTTCCTCTCCTCACGCCGGACACGATCATTTGTTCCGTTGGCACTGAGATCCGGTATGGTCCTTCAATGACTCCTGACAATGGCTGGGAAGAGCATTTGGACGAAGGATGGAACCGAGAGATCATAGTCGAGGAGGCCAAAAAAATTGCGACGCTCCATTTTCAGGTTCTTTGCTTTCTGGTGTTTCCAAAAAAAGAATTTTTTGTTTTTTTGCCTCTGTCGACAGGAGGATTCGGAACAACGTCCTCACAAAGTGAGCTTCAAGGTCGAGAAAAAGGATGCCGAGGAGATCATCCGGCGATTTTCAAAGAAGTTCAAAGAACTGAAGGCGAGTGTTGGGACAATTAGTCGTCTTTGTTTGCTAGTTTTGTTTGATGGTTTTTCTGATTCTTGCAGTTGTGATGAACAGCTTGATGCGAAGTTGATATACAGTGGGGGCATTGACCTGGATGTTCTTCCTCAACGCGCAGGCAAGGGCGAGGCACTGGCGTATCTCATGAAGAAGGCTAACTCGGAGGGATGGGCGAAAGAACGAGTCCTTGTTTGTGGAGACTCTGGGAACGACGTGGAGCTTTTCACCGTCAAGGGCGTCAATGGAGTCATAGTAAGCACAAATAGTGTTTCTTTTTTTTTTTTCCTTTCCTTCAGTAACGTCTACTCATTCAC
This sequence comes from Selaginella moellendorffii, assembly GCF_000143415.4. Taxonomy (NCBI): domain Eukaryota; kingdom Viridiplantae; phylum Streptophyta; class Lycopodiopsida; order Selaginellales; family Selaginellaceae; genus Selaginella; species Selaginella moellendorffii. The sequence continues at coordinate 263,911 of NW_003314273.1, forward strand.
CAGGTTGGCAATGCATTCGACGAGCTTGTCAAATGGTACAGCTCTCAGTCCTCGAAAGATCACATCCACTTCGCAAGCAACAGATGTGCCGGGGGTATAATTGAAGCTCTCAAGTTTTTCGACATGGGACCGGCCTTGCCTCCACGAGAGAGGCCGGGTGGTAACTCGAATGGAGCCGCGTCTCCAAGGCGAGAAATTGTCGATTTCTATATCTTCTTCGACAAGTGGGTTAAAGGTGACATTCCGAACACTGACGAGGCCTTTCAAAGATTGACATCGGTGATTGTAAGTGTCCAAAAGCTTTTTCTTCTTTTTTACCGGCTTTGTTCCTGTCCAGGCTGAAGATGCAAGAATGGTGTATCCCTGGGGAGAAGAATTAAATTTGTTACAGTCCCTCGCCGTTGTTCGGGGACAGCATGGAGCATTTCAAGGGAAAGAACTCCGGACTTGGGTGGACAGTATTCAGGAACAGGAGCTAGCCCCGGGAGTGTATCTCGCGACATGGCAGTCTTGGGAGCAGCCTTCAGGTAAAATGCTTCTCCTCAAAACACCATTGTCATAAGTTCTATTGTCATGTTTCGGTGCCTAAGGGGAGAATCGCAAAGGCTACTACGCAACAGCCGTGTTTAAAGACAAGGTAAACAAGCGCTCTCGTCAAGTGTGATACTTATCGTGATGCATTGGACAGAAAGGAGCACCTAATGGAGTCGAATGGCTGCGAGTTCATCAAACTCCTCAAAAACAGAAGTGATCGCTCATGAAAGCTCTGAGAAACTTTAGGTAAGAAAGCTATGGTCAAATAAAATCTGAAAGTGTGGTTTCGCTTATTCCAGTCAACTATATAGATCGAACAAGCACAAGTACTAGCACAGATTGTAAAAAAAAACCCGGTTTTTCAGCTTGGGGGGAGCTTACATCCCAGAGCTATGGCTGCCGACGCCAGGAAAGACTCGGACAGTCCTTCCGCTCGCCTGTAATGCGTTTCCCACGCAATGGACTGCTCCACGTCCTCAAGCCAAGCGCCAGCTTTGTCACCCGGATAGCTCGCACGTAAGACATCAGTCGAAACGATCTCTCGCAGCAATGAAGCGCTCGACGCTCGGATGCGAGGACTGTCGTGCGACAGGCACCTCACAACCGCTGGCAAGCGTTCCTGCAAAGGATGATGCATCAGCACTGCTCCATTTCTCAAGCAATCGTCACGTACCTTGAGCAGGATCAGTAATCCTCGAGAAGAAACTTTCCAAGCGCACAGTGACTTGATTGCCATGGCGATTGCCTCCAGCAGCTGAAGAACACAAACACAAAAACTTGGCTTTGAGCATTCTGTGATGCTTTCCATCTTTTACCTCGAGCTGTGGCAGTGTGCAAGGCTCTCCATCCACGGACATGCCGTCGGTCGCCTGGTACAGCAGCGTCCCCGCGTTTGCGATGAGCCCAAGAACTTGTGGATCATTCAGCCGGAGAAGCTCGCTCAACAGGAAGACAATGCGCGTGTTCATCCGCCACTTCTCCTCTCCTCCATCTCCAATGATCCACGGTTGGATACCTCTTTCAGCCTGAACAATCCAGCCTCCTGTCACGTTTCAAGATTCACAACTACATTCTTGCG
>NW_003314273.1:265622-311204 GCF_000143415.4 Selaginella moellendorffii
GCATCTCGCGGATTACCTGGGAGCAGCACCACCGAGGTCGCCTTCTCCGGGTACGTTAGCACGACGTTACACACCGCGTCCACAACCTGCAAGGCCAAAAATACAAAGATGAGAAACGAAGCTGGAGAGAAGATCGCACACACACACCTGACGCCATCCCTGCTTGGCTGACGTCCCTTCTTTGCTCGTCGGAAGCTCTTCCGCGGACATGAGCCTCTGCCAGAGCAGCGGAACAATCGCCACGGCCAAGTCTCGCTTTTGCTTGAGCACCGCCTTGAGCAAGTCACTGACCGTGGTGCTCACTCCATTGCAACCGCACAGGAGGTTTGTCACGTCGGAGGCGTTGAGAGACAGTGAAGCGTCCTTCACGCCATCTTTCGTGAATCCACTGATGATTTTCTGCGCCTGCTTGGAAGAAAGTGTGCGCTCACTCAGCTTGTCCGCATAGTTGAACACTGCTTCCACTGCTTTGTCGTTGCCATCGACCAACGCAAGGATCGATGCCGCCTTGGAGCTCACTCCGGGATCCCATTTGCACCGCACAATGGCAGTCAGTGCGTGCGTGCAAGCCCGTGATCTCCCGAGAAGCCTGGATATGTGCGCAGCTACGATGGCCGCCTCGACGAGATCGTTGGGACTGTTGGTGTTCGGTCCAACTCCCGGAGAGAAAGGCTCGACCACCAAGAGGCCTTCGAGAACCGACATCAGTCTTCGCGCTTGGTACGCCGAGTTCGTCACCCCGTTGAAAGCAGTACCATCGGCTGCTGAGAAAGTGCATAGCTGAACTTCACACGCCAGTGCGCAGACCGCCGCAATGAGATACGAGTCGAAGCTTGCAACAGCTCCTCTGTCCTTGTTTGAGCTGTGAGTGCTCCTCTTCTTGCTACTGTCACTTCCATTCCCCTGGCGTAGAGTGTCATGGCTGAGGCAGACTGTGAGAGCGTCCGACAGTAGCTGCGACGCAAGAGCCGGACCAAGGAACGCCTCCGTAAACAGGCAGTGAACCAAGGCACGTAGCTCCGCCATGCCGGCAGGATCAACCCCTGAGCCCGACGCACTTCTGAAGTTCCCGTTCTTCTGTTCTTTCCAGTCGTCAAGCGGGAACGTTCTTCGCAGGATAGCATCCACTGTCGCCGAAAATATCCTTCGCAAGCAAGTTTGAGACTGGCAGCCTTTTGGTACGTGCTCCAGAACACGCAAGAAGGGCCTGAACAACGTCCAGGATAGCAGCGGTGGCTGCAAAGGCGTTGCTATCACCATCTCTGGAAGGTCGACGACGGACTTGTCAAGTGGAATGAGTCCATAGGCTGCTTCCCAGAGCACACATATCCGCCATTCCACGTCGCGGCCATGGTCCCGCATTAAAGATGCCACCCCCTTTGCAGTAGCTTCCTCATTCACCTGGGTTGCCAGTGCCTCCATCTGTGCATGAAATGATACGTCAATGCCTGAACAAAAGCGATGCAAGTTTTCGGTACCTCCTCACTACCATCCAAACGTATCGGAGGTCCATATAGAGGCTGCACGACCTGAGCGCCTTGCGCATGTCCTCTGGGAGGGAAGAGCAGCGCGGGCTGCGAGAACAAACGGAAAAGTAAGGCAGCTGCAGCATCAGATGCAATCCCCTGCTTCATCGTCATCGCTGCACCCATCGGCCTGAGAAAATGAAGACGGAACCAATTCTCAGGCAGCTGCAAACAAGAAAACATCAGCACGCGCTGGGATAATGACAAGGAGAAGATCACGTACTCTGAAGGACGAGCTGCTGTAATCTTCTGCGGCACGAAGTAACTCAACCAGCTGAACAGCAGCGTCTAACGCATCCGGGGCCCATGAGGCAGGGGCCTCGAGAAGCCCAAGAAGTAAACGCTGAGTAGCTCCAGGAGTCGCAATAGCATAGTATCTACGTGGTGGTGGTCAGACATACAAGCTTTAACTTACAACCAACAAGCTCTTGGCTTACCGGTGAAACAAGCGTGCAAATGGTTCCAGAGGTGGTAATCCTGCGACTAAATGCTCGTCCAGGCTAGTGCTTGGAGGTGGAAGAAGCAACGCTGGAACTGCAGCAGCTGTTAAATCCGCTGTCTCGTAACGTAAAACTTCGTCATCGCACACACTGGAAATAACTGCGGCTCCATTTGCAACAGCCCACCGAGGAGTCGAGGACAGTAGCTGCGGATGCTTTCCATGACCTTTGCCGCTAACAGCTGATCACAAACGCAACTATTTCAAGCAAGACAAAATGAATTCGTCACTCACCAGTTGTCGGTGGCCTAAGATCTCCGCCGCCAGCATATTTTCCCAAAACTCCACCACACCTGGCAAGAAATAGTCATTTAGGACAAAAAGAAATGCTTCACTGCTACTTACCAGCGAAAGTAGTCGCTCTTTGTGCCTAATGGCGCAGCGAGAAGGCTGTCTGTGATCCAAGGCGTCAAGAGCCGCTTTGGTGCTCGCCTTCCGTTGTCTGGACTTCCACTTCCGTCTCTGTCCGCCGGGTCCCCACTGTCAGAAGAGCTTCTTTTCTCTCCATCAGCAGAACTTTCAGACTTGTAAATCGGTCGGTTATAGTGTGTCAAGAGGCGCAAGATCTCTCCACAAGCAAGAGCCCATTGCTCTGTCAAATCTCTCTGCAAAAATGAAGTAAACGTTTACAGCGATCAGCCAAGATATGTAATATGTGACTATTACCTCGCTAGAAACACCAAAGACTGAAACAAAAGATCCAAAGGGAGGAGTAGTTTTGCTGTAAGCTAAGGTTCCATCGATCACGCAGGACAGGAGAGGATGCAGGATCGTGTGACCGTGTTCTGGATGATGGAGGACGAAAGTAGCTGCAGGAACAATCCAAACGATCAGACTCCAGGAAAACACGAATCAAACGAAAAATGGGTAGTACCTAGCACGTCGTCTAAAAGGCAAGGTTCCTTGTGTGGATAGTGATCACGAACAAGCTAAGGAAGAAGCAAGAAAAATCAGTGCAAATTTGAGGAGGAGGAAGAAAAAACCTCCGCAATATCTTCAGGAAAGCTGTCCGAAGCAAACTGGCCGAAGAGCTCAACGTAAGCGACAGTCTTGGTCTGTGCAGCACAGAAACTGGAGTGAAATTCTATTCCCAAAAGCAAAGGAAACTGCAATACCTGTCTTTCGTGGAGATCTAGCGGAGGCGCCCGGAACAGCGATGTAGATTTCAGGCCGGTCAGCCATTTCTGCTGAGGGGATGACATAATTCAGCAAGAACGCATCGCGGAGCTGGAATCTACGAGACCATCAACTCGATGCCCACTGGCATTTCCCCAGCAGCGCCTCCCGGAGGAACCCTAAGAAACAAATATTGGCCACAAATGGGGGCGTCAAAGAAACTTGGGTGATGTGATCCACTCGCGGCGACGTGGCAGGCTGTGGTTGCTTCGGCGGCAAATATCTCCCAGCCCAGGCAAATATCGCGCAAAATATCTTCGAGAGATTCGCGTGTACAGCGTGGAAAGATCGAAACGATTGCTCGCCACGTAGCGCCTTGGCACGGTTCGAGCCCTGCCACGATATAGAAAAATTTCGAGAACTGTGTCCCAGACTGAAAGAGTTTTGTGATAGCAACTTACCAACTTCCACCTAGTCATTTGCTATTTAAACGGAGGACATGATTTTGTGGATGGAGTACTTCCAGATTCTCCAAATAACTGCAAACTTTACTTGGTGCTAATGTCTCATTTCTCAGCGGGATCTCATCTCCCCTTGAAAACGTAAAAACGTGAGAAGAAAGCCAGGAAATAAATCGAAGCAGTAGACCTTGGCTGTAATGCCAGCCTCCATGTAGAAACAATAATCGTCCTCTCCAAAAGCAGGAGCAACCACACTTGTGTGCTTGCAACCACAAGGAATGCAGTATTTCACAGCTCCAAACAAAGGCTTGTACCTTTTTCCAGATCTTGTGCTGCTCAAAGTCTCATAATCGCCGCTTTAACTTTCAGAAAAGAAAGTAGCACTATGTAGACAGCCGAGGTCTCACCTGGAAAAAGAGAGACACGGAGAATCTATAACAAGTCAATTAACACATATAGTCTGAGCTTACTCTGACGTAGTTAGTTTGCATTCACACATAGTGTTGGGAGCGTCCACGGAGTCGTAGTTCAAGCAACCATAGTGGCGTTCTCGCTATCATCCAGGAGAGGGAACGACACCGTATCGAAATACACTAAGCTGTGACGATCTTTAGTTTTGGTTTGCTTCGAAGTTTGATCGAAAGACTTCGCCACCAACTCTTTTAAAGAGGTGATCTTGAGCTCCAAACAAGAATTGGAGATGGATGGGAGTATCCTTTCCGCTCTTCCTGGTTCTCCAATCTCCTCAAGTAATACACCGCTCCATTCTCGACTGGAGCATTCTCGTGTTTGTTTAGCACGCTCCAGCTGGAATCCTCTCGGCCAGCTTTGGCCAGTGCTCGAAGATCTAGACCTTTTAGACGACAAACCAACCTCGAGGTACACTGGAGATCTTCAGTGCAGTGTAAGTATAATTAAGGCAAAGAAATTGGCTTGAACTCGTGTGTGTTGCCGCCAAATGCCTTTCCTGGGCATGCTTTATTGTTCCTAACCAACAAGTAAAATGAAGCCAAGAAAAATGTGGCTTCATCCAGGTTTGAACTGGAGACCTTCAGTGTGTAAGACTGACGTGATGACCAACTACACCATGAAACCATTAACAAAGGTATTGTTTGGCTATTTGCAGTTTTCCTACCCAATGTAAGGAAAAGGAGTGCTTTCACATCCAGATTCGAACTATATATTCTCTGTCATCGGAAGGCCGTAGAAGAACTCCCGAGAGATTAAACCTCCAAGCCCCTGGATTAGCGGCTCGTTCCACACCGAGAGAGAGAAGAACCTGTGTGTCGTTGGCGATCCCGGACAGGTATTCTGGCTTGATGCCGATTCACCGTTTCAAGACTGTGGAGAAGAAGTTCAAGGAGCTGCCTCTGAAAACTCCAAGGAGCTCACAGCTCTCGAAGAGCATGAGTATGATCCCAAGAAATTGTAAATCTGAAGAAGCTGGTGCTTTTCAGACGTACGTTCATGCCTAGAAGGATTTCACACAGGATTACCTGATGGCAGAATTGGAAGCCTATAAGATACAGCTTAGAGAGTCCATCCACTTGAAAAAGCACCAGCTTCTTCAGATATACAGTTTCATGGGATCATACTCATGCGCTTCGAGAGCTGTGAGCGTTACATTCCTTCTATAATTGTGTTTCTCAGGGCCTTTACATCGCTGGAAAGAATCTACTTCGCTCTTCACTGGCTCTCGAGCACTTCATGGACTTCGTCCTCCAGCATGTTGCAAAATACATCACGGCAAATTTTTTCCCCCAAGCTTTCCTTCGCTCTTTTTAGCTCATGGAAACGAGGCCAAGTTTCGATGAAGTTTGCTCTACCGGACATCGACATGTGTCTTAAGAATTTTCGTGGCTCTAGCTATGATTCTATTATGATTCTTTGATCCCGACATGCCATTGCGCCATCGTTTCGAGTATATAAAGGGGTCGAGAAGAGAGGAATTTCTCAGGGGAGAGATTGTCCATAGAAGTAAACGGCATGCTCGCAATCCAGTCTCGGGCTTGATCCAAGCATCCAACTCTGCTGAGAGCGTCCACCTTGCAGCTGTAGTTCTCCATTCCAGCTTCCAGCTCGTAATTCATCACCATCGAAACGAAGCAGGACCTCGCTCTCTCCACTTCTCCACTTCGAGCGCAAAGCAGCAAATGGCTCAATTCCCAGGAATTCCAAAATTTTGGAGCTCTGTACGCATGCGAGATCAAATTGGGCTGAGGCATCGAATCAAATGTCCAGGTGCCCGTCTGGGCATATGCCCAGAGAAGCGACGTCCACGACGCGAGATCTCGCTCGGGCATCTGAGAAAAGAGTTCTTCCGCCTTGGAAAGATTCAGAGCATGGAAAAATGCTGTTAGCATTGCGTTCCAAGAAGAAATGCCGCAGCGAGGCATCAGTGCAAAGATCCGGGCTGCCGCTTCAAGATGCCTGTTGTGGACATATGCCGGGAGAATCGTTGTGTAGGAGACTGTGTTGTGCTCGGGCTTACTCTCGAACGCACACCTCTCTTCTTCCAGGTTCCCACTCTGCGATGTAGCTGCACCATTTCTTGGAAATTCGTCGACCACAAGGCTCTTAACCTCACGGTCCTGGCTTCGAGCCCCACGGCCGGCGAAGGCACAGTGTTGCATTGTTTTCCTTTTGCTCGTCATGTTTGCGAGAGATGAAAATCTTTTAGCCATGTCCATGATCGACAGAGTTTGCGGCTCCGAAAGTTTCTTGAGCTATGGGCATCTTCCGGAAGAAAATGGGAAAGCCCTTCACCGAGGAGAGGCGGAACAAACACACAGCAATTCGGCTGCCGAGGATCTACAGACCGTATGGAAATCCGGAGGCCGCACGACCAGGCTCCTGGAGGCCGAGAACCTGCTTGAGGTGAGGACAACCACACCCGAGACAACCGCGAGCTCAAGAGCGTGACGATCCAGGCATTTGGAAAGCGAGGTGGTGTGGAGGAGGCCCGGACGCGTTAGGCATACCAGGCGATCTTCGAGGCCTACGTGTGAACAACGGGCATTGGGAGGAGGTCAGGGACGTTTCTTCATCTCTCCCTTGGATCCAGATGATGGCGGCGTACGCTCGCGACAGTGCAAGGTGGCAGAAGCGAGCAAGTGGATGCCGCACAAAAGGCCCTGGGGCGTACGCGAGCAACGGCCTGGTCGACGAGGACAGTGAGATGCTCCAGAGCGTCCAGCCTCGGATTCCATCGCCGCCAACGCGGTGCTAGCAGTATTCGCTCGCGTAGGGAATGTGGCTGCAGCGAAGGAACTGTTCGATTCCATGCCCGGGCATCTGATTCGGGCAAAGGAGCTGTTTGACGTGATGTTGGTGAGGAGCACCGTCACCTGGGCGTCAATCATGGGGGCGTGCACCCATCAACAACCGCACGGGGCAGGCGCTGGAGATTTCAACACGGAGAACTGCTTGGGGCCAGCAGATGCCCCACCAAGTGGCAAGTGGTCCTCTCGGTGGTTTGTAGCGCGGATTCTCGGCTCCGGTGCGTGGACGACGCTGTGGGGATCGTCCGGCCGAGCGTGGAGCACTACTGCGCGATTGGAGCTGACCGATTGACTGATCGCACTGCTGACCGATTGGAGCTGGGCAACGCCGAGGATCTGGCAGCAGGCACGCCGCGTGGAAGCTGCTACTTGACGGGTGTATGAGATAGCCGAGCCATTCGTGATAGTGACACGTGGCTAGGGCAATTCTTTCCTATCCCACATGCCGAGGCGTTGAATGAGGGCACACGTCGTAATTTGTGGAAGTTGAGGGCTCGCGTACGCGCGGCCCTCTCCAAATTAACTTGTAAGTTGATCACACATGATCTTCCGTGATCCCTCCTGTAGCAACCAGCCCCGGCAGACTGGCTCGGGTTACATCCCCTGCTATAGACAAATTCGGATACCATGGAAAAGAATTTCTCAAACACTGCTCTCCAGCAAGAGCAAGGCTTCACGCCTGATTTGATTCTTCTACATTAGCAAAGCAAGAGATTAAAAAAAACCCTGGGACTCAAGCTTAACAATATTCCTACAAGAAGCTAAGATGAGAAAATCAAGGAGAAATAATTTTGAGATACAGGTTCCAGCTACAAGCGCCCAGAGACTATCACTGGTTCCGGCCCCAAAGCTAGATTGGCTCTCACAAATCAAATCCAGTCCACCCTACCAATCTCAGCGCGTTGCAAAATACAAGTTTTCCTCCGCTCTAGATCTCTGTTCTTTTCTCTTTTGTTTAGCTCATGGAAACGAAACCAAGCTTAAAGAAGCGGACGAGACAATCAACGTGAGGAAGTTTGATCTTCCAGCCAGTGAAACATTACCCCCGGATACCTGTGTGGCTCTTCAGGTTTAGTTTCTATGGCCGGCCAATTTAATCGTGGCCTAAGTCGCCAAAGCTGACCCGTAAATCTTAATACCAAGAAGCATAGTATTTTTGTTTTTTTCTTCCTCTCTTCCCGAAGCACTGGAGCGGGGCTTCGTGGCAGACCATTCTGGAGTGAATTATTGGAGAGATCTGCTCCAATCTCTGGTAAACCTGTTAAACGATGTCCAGGAGCTGAACTTTGTGATCGAAACCTTTGAACTTCGGCCCCTGATAGAAGTTCGCACTGAGGTCCAACATTAAGTTGAGAAGCTTGAGAGACTTTTAGGCAAGAAAGAAGATTTTAAAGAAGTTTATTATGAGAGCTCTTGTGAAAAAATATAGGAGCATATATATCCAAGTGGTTAGAAGGGGAAGAATTTTAAATAGTGAAGGATGGTTTTTAGAAGTTACATAGATTTCCAAATTGCGTTAAAGCTATTGATTGCACACACATTTAAATTGAGTTTTTAGGAGTGGGTGGATTATAAACAGTGATTCAACATAGAAGTGTAAGTTATTATTGATAATTAAACTTTTTCTCTAGACTTAAGAGCTGGATATTGTAAATCTACAAATGATTTAGTCCATAAGCAACTTCAAAACACATGTGGTTTTATTTACTACACTAACCTTGGAAATACTTGATAACAGGTGGTGAAGATGATGTTGCTATGGGAATTTTCACCTTATTTCCAACAAAGTTTATTAAAGATGATTATTTCAACTATAATATTTTGCACTCTTCTATTAGAATTGTAGTTGAGTGGATGTATAGTCAACAAAAAATATAGTGAAGATATTTAAATAAGAAGCTTATCCTTACACACAATTTAATTGCATCATAGTTTGTGTTATTATGCACAATATGATCATAACTAGTAGTGACAAGTTTTTAGATCAGTAGTATCATAGAGACTATGTCAATGTAAAATATGATACTCAATAGGGCAATGTTGCTAAAAGTATTTTTAAATCTAAATTTAAGAAGAGTCTAATGGATTATATTTTAAATTTGTATCAATAGAAAAATTACATTATCTTTCTATCCACACTAAATTGCTCCTTCAAGTCCTACAAACTACTGCTCAAACATTCCCATATCCTCTATGACTTGAAACTCAAATGTTAATCATCTTTTGTTGTTTAAACATTAATTGTTTATAATGATCTTTTGCAAGTTTCATTTGTATTTCTTGATTTTTCTTTTGTTATCCCCTCAATGCCCTTTACGTTTTTAGGATGGTGTCAAAAACAAGAACACTTAGATATTCAATTTTACTCTTTAGCACATATTGGTTTATATTGTTATCGGAAGTTATAATGCAATTTTTATGCAATACATTCTTCATTGATTATGTTTTAATAGTTTAATTGTCCACTTGAATTGTTAAACTCCTACTTTTTAGTGCCAATGTAATGTCTCCCATTTATCTTGAGTGTTTATACTTGTTGACTTTGTAGCAAGTGCCTTGATAGAAACAAGCTTTCTCAGTGGGGTGACCAAAGATCATAAACTGCATCTTACTGAGATTTACCTCCATGCTTGTGAGAGAAAAAACTCACTGGGAATGTCGAGAGTTTGCTGCAGTCAATGCTATCAACAAGAGGTGATCTGAGTACAGTAGCCCTTTTAATATCGATTCCAGCACGTCAACGTAAATGGCAAAGAGAATTGGTAGCGGACATCCTTGGCGCATGCCTGTATGCGATTGTACGTGGGAGCACCAACAATTTGTAGCTGAACGGTCTGATAAATCTCAATGATATCCGCTACAAGCGGTGTGGGCACTTGTATTTCCAAGAGGCGCTGAATGAGCAAACGGCGGAAAGAAAGAGTGTGCAGTTCCTTTTGTGTCAAAGTCTCTCAAGCAGCACATGCAATACAAGCAGCTGGTCAATACAAAAATAGTGCCTCCTGATTGTGCGTTCAAGTCCTTCTTGTCCATCCAATCTGCCAATTGTTTTTCCACAAGGTGGGCAAAAATTTCGGCAAAATGCTCGCAACAGCCAATATTTTATAGTTCGAAACATTTGTAGGGTCTCCTGCTTTATAGCACGGAATGTGTTCACAACCAAGGAAAGCCTGCTACCAAAACCTGATTGAACAATGAGAGCAGCCACTCTGCCACCCAGCGGGACCAGCAGCCCAGAGCATTTCTATCATAAACCCAAAGTCGTCAGGAGCTTTATGCATGGGTAGATCAAGGATGCAATGACAACCATGATGAATGGAACTATGCATGAACTGGCCTTTAGCACCTTCATATTGATTGCTTGGCAATTTAGCTGAAATCCAATTAACTCATAGGAAGTCAAAAGTTGTTTATAATCTTTTTATACTCTGATACAATTGGATTTATCCACGTCAGATAAAAGATCAAGTCAGACATAATTTCCGGACTCACCTAAAAAAAAAGAAAACCTTGACCTCTCTAACCCTTGATGAATGGGCAATATGCCTCCACTATGCCTCCACGGCAACCTTGTTGGTTATACCAACTTCTTTGCAGCTATACAAAAAAAGTCCTTTTGGAGTACTAAGGAATGCAGCTTCATTTGCCAAGCCCCTCAAACTACGCCATTCACAACTCAAGGAATGTGTGAGTGACGATTCGATGGTGGCTGCATTTTGAAGCGGTCTTGGATTTGTTTGGTAAGTCCACTTAGTGCGTATCTTTGTTTTGAATTCAGACGCAGAACATCGAGTGAACAAAAAAGATGATAAATTATTTCCCTGATCTCCCAGGTGTTGATACGTGGAGGAAGATGTCATAAAAGATTGTGTTAGGAGCAAGCAAAAACGCAGAAGTTAAAACAATAGAAATGGTTAGTGTGTCAGACACCTGTGAGATGTATGCATTCGTAAAATCTACGTCTTGGCTGTTTTTATTGACTAGCCGAACGTGCCTGGTCAAGTAAAAAAAAAAAATCGAAGTTACTTGTAATGAATCTAGAAACGTAACCAATACAGACAACGCGTGTTTTGGAGATTTTAATGCAGACTTTGAAGACTTGCCACAGTATATAAACCGCACTCTCGGGCACATTTATCATATCTCTTCCATTTCTCCCTCTCATTTTCTCTTTCTGTTTCTCTTTTGCTCTTCAAGATCTCAAGATCATCGACATAATCTTTCTTTGATGGAATCCAAGAAGTTGATGCTGACGGTGATGATCCTGAGCGCTGCCGCTGCGAACGTGTTTGTGAGCGCTGCCGACCCCGATCCGCTGCGAGATTTCGAGGGATCGGGAGCTCTCAGCAATTTCGTGCTGCGAAATGTGTTCAAGAATGGCGATGTGAGCAATGGACCCGGTGGCGTTCGCGCAGCGATCAACACGACACTCTTCCCAGGAATCACGTATTTGTCTTCCTCTTTGCCTTCGCTCGATACCACAATTCTGATCCATTCATAGTTTTACTTTCTTTTTTTTTCCAGGTCTCAAGGGATAACTTATGTACACTTTAACATGGTTCCCTGTGGAGTCAATCTCCCACACACTCACCCTCGAGCTTCCGAGCTCCTCACGATGGTCTCTGGCGGGCCACTTCAAGTTGGATTCGTGGATACAGCCGGTAGGAAATAAGATTCTCTCTTTGTAGTTTGATCTTATAAAGAACATATGGGTGATTTTCCAGGAGTACCACGCATCAACCTCTTGTACCCAGGCGATATTACCATATTCCCACGGGGAACAATGCACTTTGAGATCAACGTCGGCACCAAGCCTGCGTTTTACATCTCGGCTCTCAACAGCCAAAACCCAGGAACTCTGGTATACAAAAAACTTTGCAAGCTTCCTCATTATTCTCTATGTTTTTCTGACCCCATTTTTTGTGTGTGTAGACAAGTGCTAGTGCTCTCTTGAAGATCCCAGACAGATCCTCTGCAACGGCACTCAACGTGGGACTGGACATCATACGGAAGCTCAAGGCAAATATGCTGCCATATACCCCCCGCCTCGAGTTGGCCCCGCCAGCCGTATGCGTTCCCGGCCGAGACATCACCACTATGATTTAAGAACATTCTGAAATGAAGCTTTCTTCGTTTACATTCTGTAATTAAAATGACACTCTATCATTGAAATGATCCATCCTTTGGCTTTGCTGCGGCTTTCAAGTTTTGATGCCTTGCTGCTGCTGATCTCCTCGCACCCCTTTGACGTCTTTGAACGCACAGAAATTGGAGTTTCAACTACAAACTCAACACTCTTTGCAAAGTGATCACCTGGACAGAGAGCGGTTTACACCAATTCTCGTGCTGCTGCTGGATTTCCTGGATACAAACCAGTCTCTTGCGTGAAGCTACCCGGCAGCGCAATTTCCAAGCAATTCGCTGATTGAGGCAATAGGAAGCGTACCATTTCTCAGAAAAAAAGCAGCAATGGCGGACCGACAATCACAAATGCTATGTCCCGTTTTCTGAATCGAGGATTGGAAAGCAATGCGCATACATTCACAAGAATATTCGAAGAGATTTAATGTGGTTTGCAAAAAAGGGACAATCCGCTATAGCCAAAAATAAAATAAAGTGGATATTTTTCTGTCGCAGGCGCCGCAAATGAATCCATGGTGCGCGTGCATGAGAAACAACAGAAAGCTCGTTCTCGTGGTATGGATTCCAGTGACCGCATGGAACCGGACCATTCCCAGGTTGCCATTGAACGAGTATTGCAAAGTTCTCAATCAGGTGAACGAAATGTCAAGCAACATCGAGATCGTCGTTATCAGGCCAAAGATTGACCCGATCCCGATTGCTATCAACACATCCATGATGCAGCCTCCAACGAGTAGAGTTCCAGTACCAGCACGAAATAAACAACATTTTGAGGTCATCGTCATCTTTTTGGCATGTCGGCACCGTAGAACACCTCTAAAAGTGAGACCCAGGCTGAACAACTGGGCGTTATCACCGCTGCCGAGTTCTCCACAAAGTAGATCACCCCGTTCTTGTGTGCCGTGAGTTGTGGTATTGGTATCGCGAGTATGTGAATTCGCGATGCAGTGTCACTTAAGATCACCTCTCTTTGATTTCTGTTTCAGTATAACCATTGCACAAACAACGGATATTAGTAAAACTCCGGGGAGCTGCAATCAACCTCTCACCACGTTCGTCACTGACTCTAGCCCTCAAGAACCCTAAATTTTCACTTTGTCAGGGTTTTAGGGTTCTTTGGATCGGGAGCTCGCACTGGCGGATCGATCCATCCGGCATGCCTGTGAGTAGCTTTGATGGGACACGCATTTGCGCTCGGTGATTTAGCCCCGGGAATTTGGGGGATGTCTTATAGAAATTTCCTCTTTTTGTTGCCTTATAGACTGAGCTAGAGGCACCGGGAGTAGTGCGCTATTTGCTGGGAGCTGTGATCATGTTTACTGGTGTGATCCTGCCACTGATTTTCATGCTGTTTCGGAATCGCCGTGTTCCAAGCGCCGCTCCCTTTGCCAAGCAGACGTAGGTGCGCTCTCTCTCTAGTATATTTTTTTCTTCTTGCGTTTAAGTCCCTAGAAGTCTCTTGAAGTCTCTCGTGGCTTCTGTAGTTCTTGGTTCCTTCCCGGGAATTTCTTACTACCTGCTCGAATCTGTGTTGTATTGTAGGCCATTTTGAGTACCTCGTTCCAATCACTTTTGTAAATTTACTCCACCTGGCCGCACGAAGTTCCCAGGTTTTTGAAAGAACCAGGTTTGTTTTACGAAGGCCTCCTCAAAATGTTGGTAAAAGTCTCTTGATTTCTGGTCTTTTAGCGTGAGAGTTTTCGCTTGTTTCATAACTCATAGTAGTAAGCACAAGATCACAAATTGCTTTTCAGGCGTTGAAGATCATTCCCAGATTCTCATCTCCAGCTTCCTCAAACCTCGTCTCAGAATTCCAACTCGCGAGGCTCGCTTCAAAACAGCATATAAGTCGTCTAGGAGCCCTCGACTTGTTCTCTCTGTTCTTTAATTATTGGATAATGTGACTGGCGGTAATTTTTAATTTGGCGGGAAGCTTTGAAATCCCGTCGGCGCATTCCACGCACAAAACAAACGCGCGAGATTGTGAGTCACTCCACTCCTTAATTGTGGTGCGTGAATCTTTTCTTGGAACTCCTCCAGCCCTGCGGTGGCGGCGGCGCGACGAAGGGCGAGGCAACGATCGAGAGGAAAGAGATTGGAAGCAAGGAAGATCAGGGAGCTGGAAGAGGATGGGGCTCTGCTTCGGCAAGCCTTGCGCGGAATCGTCAGCGCCAGTGACGCACAGCTCGCCGGTACCGCTCGCCCACAAGACCTCTCCATCGCCGCTCCATGATCACCACAAGGTTTTCAAGCCTGGCGCCGGCGCTGACCATGGGAGGAGAGCGCTCCCGCCAAGCATCGCCGATCGAGGTACGCGCTTGCCGCTCCAGGATTTCGAGGATTTTGATGCGCGCCGCCACACCTTCCGTGATCTCCTGTCCAAGAAAGCCGAGCAGGCTTTCAGTCCCATCCCGGCGCCATCGCGCGGTGATCCAGACGGTCTTCCTTCTTCGATCACGGCTGGAAAGGCTGCAAATCACCACTGGCAAGAGAGGAATGACAAGAAAGTTTCGCCAAGATCGCCACAAGTGCTGCCGCTGAGGATGCAGCGAAGGGATCAAGAAGAGCTCAAGAAATTCTCGAGCGAGCTCCAGCGCGCTAACGCAGCTCCTCTGAGGCATCACCTCAGGGATTACGACGACGAGCTCCCGGTCTTTGACAACTCTGGTGAAGAACATGAAGAAGAACAGGAGGATTTGGTCGTTGAGAATGGCGAGTCCTTCAGCTCTTGCCGAGGTGCCACTACCATTTCTTCTTCCACGCAAGAAAACTCCAAGGCGATGATCGCTGGCGCCGCTGGAAATGGCACTCCAGTCATTCCCAAGATCACTGCGTACGTCTCTATCTCTGGATCATCGTCAGAGGTACGTAGATGAGTTCTTTTCGCTGTTTTGCTCTCTCCACCAGGTTCTCACTCCGTGCTATACAGATCATCGAAGAAACTGGAAGCGAATCCAGCCTCGCGAACAGCGCAAAGATGAGAGTCGCGTATGGTCATCACAACAAAAAGAGAGGACCTTCAAGGGAGAGTTCTTGCAGAAGTAGCAACAGCAGCAACAAGCAGGACGTCGTGTCTCTTGAGTTTCTGGACGAGTTTTGCCGCATCTCGGAAGTAACTTCCCACTCGAGTTCTTGCTCCGAGGCCTATCTCAAGGAAAACCCGGGCGCCAGTAAGGTGGTGGTGATGCCAGTCGATGCCGGGGATATGTTTTCCTGCATCCGAGCTCGCCAGCGCTTAGCATCATCGTCATCTTCAGAAGAACAGGAAAATCGAGGAGAACGTCGTACCGACATAAGTTTCCTGGAGTTCCTGTGCTCCCAGGCGCAAGCCGGGACTAATGGCGGTGGCGGCAATACGTCAAAGACCGAGAGCTTATCCGGTAGTCCTGGATCATCCAAAAAGAGGCCGAGCACCAGCAGCAGCAACTCGATGTCCGAGTCCACAACGAAGAAGCCGAGGGTGGGCGACGAACTTAACGCACGGATGGAAATCCTCAAGCTCTGCTCGCCGCCTGGAAGCACAGAAGCAAAGCCAGCAGCTGGTCGAACGCAAAGTTTCGAGGAAGAGAAATCAAGCACGCCATACCTGAAGAGAGTAAGCTCAGCTCAGTTTTCTTATACCTTCCTCACAAGTTTTGTCACTGCTTTGCTGCAGGTGCTGGATAGTCGTCGCGACGGCAAGCCAAGGCTGGTGTACGATACGAGATCACCGCCATCGACGCCAGGTTCTTTTCGATCGACACCGTTTGCGTCAGTTGGATCTTCCTTCTCGATGGACGACTTCAACACAAGGAGGTATCTCTCTCCGTGCACGCCGCTGTCGGCCTCGTTCACTTCCGCCGGAGCTCTAAGCCCGGAGGAGATGACGGCCATCTGGAATGCTTTCCAAGAGGCCCAGCTCGCGCAGTAGAAGAGAAAGAGCGAGAGAGACACCGGTCTGTGAGAATCCTGTAAATTACAAGAGTAAAAGAGTTCTACAAAGTTCACCTCACTCGCAAGAACAGTATCTTCCGAGAACCTTGGAAACTCTTAGTATAGGCATCCGAGAACCTTGGAAACACTCACAAGAACAGTCTTCCGAGAACCTTGGAAACCAAAGACGAAAAAGAAAAACCACTCTTTCAAGTCCTACAGAAACGATTACTATACGGCATATACACATACACGGAGACCAACTTAACGAGAGAAAAAAACGAGAAGAGCATGACGACTCGAGAGAGAGAGAAAACGAGAAGAAAAGAGCATGACAACCCGAGAGAAAAAAAAACGAGAAAAAACTCACAATGAGACTTCCTCTCCTAATAGCCAAACCAGCTCGCGACCCACAAGACAAGGGGACCTAACAAGAGTGAGAAGAACTTCGCAAAGAAAGGAAATGCAGGGAACGCTAGAGTACCTAGCATGAACCAGTTGAAGCTGAGCAAGGCGACGGCATCAAAGCCGAACCTGGATTGCAATTTGGAGAAGAATTGGAAGACGTTAGAGAGGGACATGCCAACCACCATGAACAAGGCAACCACCAGAGGCATACACGGGTCCTCGGCCTCCCATGCAATGAAACCCACGAGCAAAGAAAGCACGGCACTGAAAATGCTGGATCCCAACGCCACACCCCTCCCCTCCATGATCATGCTGTCATCAAAAACTCCACTTGGCTTACTAGAGTTTTGCTGGTTTTGATGCTGCGTGTGTTGCTGCTGCTGCTGGTGATGGTGGTGGTGATCCTTTGTAGAAAACCTGGCCCTCGCTTTGGACTTCCTCTCCTCCTCCAGCTCTCTCAGCTTCACGTTTTGAGACTCTAGTTCCTGGACCTGCGCATTGATTCAGTTAATCACGTAATTAGATTGTGGAAAAATAAGTTTTTCCTCTTACCCGGGCCTTGAGCAGCTTGAGCCGGTCTATGGATTTCTCCCACTCGCCTACAGCCTGATCAAGCGACTCCTTGATACGCTTCCGGTCCCTTGCAGTGACTTCCAGCCTCCTCTCCAAGTCGCCCTTCTTCTCGCCCAATTCCTCATAGTGCTGCTGTAGCTCTCGAAGCTGCGCCTCAAGCTGATCAAGCCAAGAACATTAGTGCCACGGAAAGAGAGGAAGAAACGGAGAGAACTTACTAGCTTCTCCCTCCTTGCGGCGTTCAAAAACCGAAAGGGAGAGGTGATAATCCCCACCACAAGGGTGAGGAAAATGCTCCATGCCGTAAAGTAGAGATGGAGCGAGAACCAAAAGATCTTCCGCCACGGCCGTGTTGTGCTGTCAAGAATGGAAGTTACCAGAGAGACGACCAGCCCGATCATTGTTTCTCTGCCTCTGCCTTCCTTGGCACCTTTTCCTCAATCCAAACTCATCCTGCCAAACAGTGCCAAATACCCATCAGAGCAAACGAGAGAAACGCATAGGGCTTGCGGAGCGAGCAGCTAAGCGAGTCCCTGGAATATTCTCGGAGCCGATGCGTTCCACTTGGCACGCTCTGCATGTTGAAAGTTTCAACTTCCAGATAAGAGGTGAAAGAATATAAAAAAGAACAGTACCAGAGGAGGCGATCTAGAATAAGGTGGCGATCACCGCGACGAACATGGAAGCGGGGATCAGCGAGGCCACCCGACGGAAACTTCCAGCTCCACCGCTGCAAGCCTCCCCAGTCCCGCTGAAGCATCCGGTCTTTTGGTACTTGGCCTTGGAATCCGAGAACGAGAAGCTCGACTTTGGCGTCCCATTGCTGAGGAGGACGCACCAAAAGTATGGAGCGCCGCCCTCGTAGCCGCTGATCCCGACTCCAAACTCAGTGTGGTTTGAGCTCTGGAGCGTCGCCAGCGTGCTGGACTCTTTGAAGAGAAGGCTGGAGAAGGCGTAGCGAGCGTCGCGGTACTCGGTCTCGCAGGCGAGGATGGTTCCAGTGATGTCGGCCACCGAAGATGGATCCACTCCGCAGTTGTCTGCGAGCGTTGTCTTGAAAGAGGCCTCTGGTGGACGTTGGCCGTTTGGACCGACGTCGCTGCATTGGCCTTGGTATGCCTGGATGTACTGCAAGGCCACGCAGCCAAGTCCCGGATTGTTGTAGAGAGTTGGGAGATTGGCGGCGGTGAGGTTGCGATTGATCTCACGGGCCAATGCATCAGCAGGATCTGGAAAAAAAAACAAAGAAGCACAGGATTCTTGTCTTAGATAACTGAGAGTTATTGAAAGAACAAACATCTAGAAAACCCGGCTTTAGAAACGGAAAATGTAAACTCGGTCGACCAGCGAGAAACTCTATGCGAGAAACTCCAACGAGGAAATGTAGATTTCCCGATGCGTCGATCCAACATTCACAGAGACTCTACCAGGCAATCGAGAGAAACTTATGATTTAAGAATCTAGCAAGAATTCTCCCTCCCAACGCTGGAAATAAAACATCTCGAATGTTAATCGCCCAATCCTGGAACCTCGCCACGACCTACATTGCCTGGATCTACGACCTAGGGATGCTTACTCTTGACGGATTTGCCGATCGCCGTGGCCGCCATAGCCGCGAGGAGCACAAGAAGCCGCATTGCCACCGCCATGATATTTAGCCCTAGAAAATGAGAAATCTATTTTGCCCCTTAAACTGCTTCAAACTAGATTGTCCCTCTGCAAATCTTGATATTGTTCGTTGGCCCGTGGGCTCCATCTTGATGACATGAGCTTGGTGGTCGGAATCAGCAAGGTGTCAAGGAGCAACAGCACTACGGTCAAAGAGGAAGGCATCCGTAGCTTTCAATCTCTAGAAGGTGCATTGCACTTTTTTGCTTGGACGAACGTTAGGATGGATTAGATTCTGAGAATTTAATTAGGTACTTTTTGTGTTTGGTTTAGGAGAGAGAGAGAGAGAGAGAGAGAGAGAGAGAGAGAGAGAGAGAGAGAGAGAGAGAGAGAGAGAGAGAGAGAGAGAGAGAGAGAGAGAGAGAGAGAGAGAGAGATAGATTATATAATTGGTCCTTGAACCACAAATTTTTTTGAATTGCTTCAACTATAGTCTCTTTGAGAACTTTCTCTCTACCACTCTACCATATGATGAAGTATGGATTGATCCAGAAAACCTGTAAAGTGAGACGCTCTTGCGATCTAGATATCTCCTTAACAGGCTGTGGCTCACCCATTAACTTGATTCAACCGTTGGCAGCCGTTGGATCGAGTCAGGTTCTTTGCAAAAACGTGGCTGACAACTGTTAGGTTCTCCAGAACCCACTTGCCAGCTGCCAAGTTCTGGAGAACTAGGCTACCAGCCGCCAATTCTGGAGAACCCTCTCATCCTTGAATAACATTCTTCCACGTGTCCGTTAACAGTCTCGCCGCAACCCATTAAGGCCGTTCCCGGGCATGGGCTTGCTCCCTTCATCGCTCCCTCCAGAACGTGCTCGCCGGGCTAACGCCCGGCTCGCCCGTTCTGGGCGGGAATGTGCTCGCCCTACCCGGGAACTGCCTCTTCCAACTTCCTGGGCTAGAGGATCCGGTTCACAGTTCATGCGCCTTCATATCCCTGCATGAGCCACGCAAGTAATGGTTTTCTTTCAGTGGGCAGAAACTCTGGCTGCACAACATTGCAGTAATCACCATTAAGCTATCATCCCAGAAGCTGTACTGGCTTGCAATTGCCACCAACTCATACTGCTGGTTCACACTGCAAAATTCAGTGAGTTTACATCCTCTCTTCCTAGAGAATTCGTATTCTTCATTGTTGGCTTGGTGCCTGCAGCAGTCCGTGAAAGGTGGTGAGTCATTTTGTATATATTTTTCCTCAATTCATGTGGCAGGGAAAAAATGGTCAGTTCGTTGTCCCTGTTTCTTTAGGAAACTGTACCATACATGAAGTATACTCCCCAGCATTCAAATCAGACCAGATTACTCTTTCAAATCGGTACAAAGTAAAATGACAATTTAATTCAGGGATAGTGCTTGGGCAAAGCAAAAAATCTGGTAATTGTGCTCCCTTAAGAAGAAAGACATGGAACATGGAACTCCAATCAAGGGTGGCCTAATGATCCTAAGCGAAGCCAGCCTTAGGAGGTGCCAATTCCACCACTGGTGTGTGATTTTGCAAGGAAGTCTACACAATGTCCTAGCACATAATGCAAAAGAAAACGCAAGAAAATAGGGTTAGAATCATGCCAGAGCATAATTCGAAGAAGAAAAATATATACAATTTAAAAAGTAGCAAATGTAACAACACCATAGTAGCCTTCATAGTGTAGTACACTTATTGACTTTTGATAAGAATTGCTTAAAATTCATATAAAAAATTCATTTGAAATAACAGGTCAAAATTTACTAAAATTTATATATTTAAATGAAAAATAAGTATTTACTTATAAGCTTTTGAAATATTCATCTAAAAAATAATATAAATTTGCTATGCAAACACTTGGTTTAAATGTTTCTCAAGCCATTGAAGCATTTGTTTGAATTATAAATGATGCTATCATGTGGCATCTGTATGTATCAATAAATTATTTAGAAAGGTTTATACAACCTAAACTCTTCAATATGCACTCCTTAACAAGAGGTCAAGTAGTTTTGACATAGCAAGTTGCAAGTTGTGCATGTATGGAGACCAAGGCTAGAACTCCAAAACATATACAAAAGAAAATAAACAAATGCTCAATCAATCATGCTTTACCCTTCACTACGTCATTATTACAAGCTTGCTGACAAGTTCCTAAGAAACCACATACCCATTCAAAATGGACATACAAGATTTGCTAGAGAGATTTTCATTTCTTAAAACCTTCTAATATTTCATTCATCATCAATTGAAATGTTACAAGTGCCTTTATCAATCCAAATAATATCATTGTAAATTCATACAAACTTTTTGGAGCTTAAAAAATTGTCTTTGCCACAGCAACAAGATCTACAAGTATTTGCCAATACCCTAGAGCCCTAAAAATGATTTGTCAGTTTGTAAAACACTTAGCCCCATTTGGTTTGGGAACAAGATATGGCTCAACAACCTATAAATACATGATTTGTAAATGACTCCTAAGTCAAAATATCTATAGTAAAGTACTACTTTAATTGGACATGTAAGGTTTGTAAATACATGTATGTATATATATGTATTACCTTAGCTTAGTAATACACTAATTATAATACTATAGTATATAAACTATCCATTTGGGATTGAATTTAATCCATCCATTCTTGTATATAAGTAGAGGTCTAAACCTTAATTAATATACCTATTCCTATATCTTGAGCACTCACATTGGTGGAGTTGAGAGGCACTACAATTTGTCCCTAAAGGGCAAAGTTTTTTGGCAATGCTTTGCTCTAGTCTTCAAGATTATACTTTTTTATTCTTAATTCTTCATTCTCTTCTAAATCTAGATTTGTATTAGCTTTTCGCAAGATTTAGAATTTTAGCTATAAATCTGCTTTTTCTTCTAATCTTCATTGCATTATCTTCTTCTTGGGGTGTGATCATATTTGTGTTGCGCCCATCCTTGGTATGTTGCCATCTTCAGCTTTTGAGGGACATGATTACACAACTTATCCTATTCTCGGTGTTTTACTATCTCTTGTTGATATGAAGTGTGATCATGATATTGCTTGGTGAGCTATGGATGATACAGTCTAATTCTTGGAGATTCAAGAATTAAGTTTATGGGAAGACAATGTATACGAGCTTGAGTAGATTTTAGAGTGTGATGATGAATTTGATTATTATGGAGATAGTTTTGGAGATGAAGTGGAGATTTTGTGAGGTAGGTGTCAATATTTTAATTTGCCATCTGATCTTTTTTCTTTCCCTTTTGCTTTTTCCTAACATTTTTTTATTTATTGGCCTAAGCCACTTTCTCATGTTCTTAGTATTTCTTCTTCATTTGCAGTGTTTTCTTCTCTTGGCACATCGATCATTTATGACTCTCATAATTCTCATTCTCAGTACAATGTTGAGTTAAGTGTTTTTTGTCCTCCTCATACTAATTTAAATGTTGAGTATATCTATGAAGTTGAAAATTTTACTTTTGTTTCATTGGTAGAGTCTTTGATCAATTTTGATATTGAGTATTCCTGTTCTAAGGGTTGAGTCACTTTGGCCAGAGTTTCAAATGAAATGCATATCCCCACTTGTGAAGGCCACTAAGATCCTTTGCTTTATTGTTTCTGTTAAAGAGTTTATATATTCCCTTGAGGGTGTGGATATTGTTATTGATTTTCTCATTTCATGTATTGAGTTATGTATTGAAAAGGTTGAGTGGTGTGAATCTCTTGCTTATATTGTGATCACTGAAATATTTTATGATAGGAAATCCTTTATTTTCCAAGCTTTAAGCACATGTTCTTTTAATTTCCCTATTTCTGCATTGCAAGTTATTATAAATTCCTCTTTTCATGCTTCTTTATCCACTTTTTCTTTTTCCACAATTGTTTTTTCCTCAATTTTGCTTGTTTTCTATTTTTTTTCCCTGACACTTCAAACTTTTTTTACTTTGGAGGAGGGGGTAGAGGGGACGGACGGGAGTCCAGCCCCGATGATGAAGTGAGGACGAGCATTTACGATAATGGAATGAGGATGAAAAACATGGATTATGGAGTGAGGATGAGTATAACAAGTCCGAATGGAACATCCAACCCGGACATAGTGAGGTCGAATAGATGCAATAGTGGAGTGAGGTTGAATATAAATGGCAGAGTGAGGACGAGTGTAACGAGTTTAAATGAAGCTAGTGCTTCAAAAACTTTTTTCCTTTGAAGAGGGGATAAGGAGAATGTGGAAGACAAATAGAGTGAATCCAACTTCCCTGGCTTAAAGTTATAATTGTGTGGTTGGTTTGAGCATTTAAAAATTACATATGGAGTTGCAACTGGTTCATCAAAGTTCTATAGTTAGCAAATGTTTATGCCATGCCTTTAGATTTTATTTTAGTCATGGTTATCAACAACTTTGTTGATGGTTTTATGGGAGTTTAAGATTCTTGTGGTATTTTATAATCATCTAACAAAAGCTCAAGATGTTCCATATGATTTATTATCATCACCTTTTCATCTTCCATAGGGGAGGATGGTGTAAAGTTTGTAAATATATGTATGTATATATATGTATTACCCTAGCTAAGTAATACATTAATTATAATACTATAGCATATGGACCATCCATTTGGGACTGAATTTGGTCCATTCTTTCTTGTATATAAGTAGG
Source organism: Selaginella moellendorffii (assembly GCF_000143415.4). Taxonomy (NCBI): domain Eukaryota; kingdom Viridiplantae; phylum Streptophyta; class Lycopodiopsida; order Selaginellales; family Selaginellaceae; genus Selaginella; species Selaginella moellendorffii. The sequence goes on from NW_003314273.1 coordinate 288,809, forward strand.
GGTTTAAACCCCACTTAATATACTTATTCCTATATCCTGAGCACTCATAAACACAAGATTATACTAAATGTGTATAATAGACATAGTTTAATTAATGGGATCAAAGATGAGTAAGAAACTTCTCTAGATTTTCATCCCATTCTACAAGAGAGGGCTTAAAAAGTGAAAGAAGAAAATCCTCAACAATAATCATTGAGTTTTAGCGAATATAATTAATAACAACAAAGGAAGGATGTCTTGGAATAGTGAGTGGGTTCTTTTCAAAGTCATAATAAACTCTAATAACACACAACCAATTGAGACCCAAAATGATATCATAAACTCGACTAGGCATCACTTGTAATGGAAAAGTGTGCTTATATTCCCCAAGTATCAGAGGCATATATGTTATAAACAACAATCAGGTAAAAAATGGAACTTCTTGTCATATTAGTGTCATAAATAACCCTAGAGAAAACATATATAAATTGCTAAATCCTTATGAGAAATGATACACCTCTCTTTATTCACAATAACAAGACACACTTTACTATCTATGCATGTTAGAAGAGAAAGGCAAGATGTGTATAAATCCTCGTAACTTTAGATACATCCATTAGTTTTCCAAATGATTAACAGAAAAGATTTTACCACTATCATAATCTTGAGATACAATTACTTACTGATAGTTCCCTCACTCTGCTGGAATAGGTCTTCAATATTGGCATCATAACATTGTGGCACATCCATGTCTACAGGCTTCTCTGTGCCCATGACCACAACACCACTATAGCACCAAAATCTCAAGTTGATATAGTTGAGATGGGATCAACATCCATAACAACTGTTGAAACAACTAGGGGAAATATACTTGATAAGAGTGTTAGATATGGCTTTCCTCTAATCACAATGGCATCATTAAAGGCAATATCCTTTCACAAAAGCTCTAATAGGACTATAGACATGATAGAACAATCTTAGCTTGATGGTGCTTGAACATAATAAGATCCACACAAGCTAATCAAGGCCTTGAAATCAATTTGCCTCACCACAATTTCAACATATTATCTATCAAGGCAACTTCATTTGCATGGAACCCAAAAGCTTGTCAAAAACCATGCAAATGAGAAATAAACTCTTGAAGTTTGGCCATGTCATCCCATCCATTCATGATACATGATTATCATACCAAAATGGTGGCATCCCCCTATATGCAACCCATGATGCAAACATGGGTTGTATCCACTACATGTATGTGGGGACACTTAACTTCCAACTAAGTGTTGCAACAGCTATTGCATCCCCACTTGGTTTTGAGCCAGCTATGCAAACATCAAGGTTAAAAACTGCTCTAAGGCCCACATATGTGAAAAATCAGCCAACAAAAAGCTACCTAGTGTCTCCACCAGTTGAAGCACCCTAAGAATAGTGGCACACATTACTAGGATACTAGGACTTGTATTATATAGACAAATAGCAAATCTTGGTTGTATCCGTGTGCTGCATGTATGTACCAGTCTCATAAATATAAGGAAAATATGGAGAGAATTTTAAGATATTAAGAATAAAACTTGTGATGCAACAATATAAATCCTTTTCAATTTAATTGAATATTGCCATTGTTAACAAAGTCTTTGGTAGATAACTAAAGGCATATGCATTCGTATACAGTCCCCAAGAAGAACCCATTCCGGTGCCCTCACTTCCTTCGATCCTAGCGTGGATTCATTCGCGGTGTTGGGTTTGAATCCCATCCATCGGATTAAAGCGCTAGTAGATATTTCATCGCAACCGACGGTGGCGATGGCGCGCATTTGGAAATATCTCCCCAAGAACCCTAAATCGCCGCCATAGCCAATATATCTTATCCAAGCGGCAGGGTTTTGGGGTTTTGGCGAGGGCGCGATCGATCCGGCCATGGCGCTGATGCAGCAGCTCTCCTCTCCCAGGTACAGCGGGAATGTAGATTGGAGCAGCAGCGGCGGCGCATTGCCCAGTGCTGCACTCCCAGGAAGCTGCTGCCGATTGCCACCAGCGTTCTACGGCAGCGTAATCCGCGCGGCCAGAGCGGCGCCGCCGCGGGGCGCGACGAGAATCATGGCGTCGGCGGCGGAGGCTGCCGAGGCCAAGCCCCGGCGGGCCGCCAAGGACGTCAAGATCACCTGGGGCGTCCACAACGGCAAGACGCTGGGGATGCTCTCGGACGACTACCTCAACTGGCTCGTCAACACCGTCAAAGCGGAATGGGGGCGGCTGGCGCAGGAGGTGATCGACGAGCGCAAGGCAAACCCGAGCTACACGCCCCGCCCGCCGCCGCCGCCCCGCCAGGCGCCGTCCGAGACCTCCACCACCAGCGGCGGCGGCTTCTCGTTTGGATTCAAGCGCTACGCCAAGGAGAACATCGACTACATCCGGAGCGTGGACATCGAGGCCGGGAGGGACTACCCGGAGTGCTGCGACGAGCCCGAGTTCCCGAGCAAGGACGACTTCACTCGCTACATCAAGAACGCGGGCGATAACAAGGACTTCAAGGAGGCTCAGAGAGTCCACGCCCGAGTCTACAACAGTGAGTTCCGGAGGAACCGCTTCCTCGCCAACCTTCTGATCGACATGTACGAGAAGTGTGGCGCGCTGCTCGAGGCCCGCCGCGTCTTCAACTCCGTCAACCAGCCGGATATCGGGTGCTGGAACCTGATGCTCCGGGCCTACGCCAAGCACGGCGAGCTCGAGGACGCGAGGGAGGTGTTTGATCTCATGCCCAAGCGCGACGCCATGTCGTGGGAGCTCATCATCCGCGTCTACAACGACAAAGGCAACACCGAGGAGGCGGACCGGCTGCGAGCGCAGTCGGGCTTGCCGGACAGTGACAAGGGTGGCCGGGTGAGCGTGCCCGAGGTGAAGCCGCAGCTGCTGTGCTTCCACACCGAGAAGATGTCGGTGGCGTTCAACATCAGCACCACCAACCCTGGTACGCCGATGTGGTTCGTCAAGAACCTGAGCATCTGCGCCGACTGCCACAAGACGACGAAGGTGATCTCCAAGGTGATCAAGAAGCAGATCACCGTGAGAGACGCGACGACGTTCCACCACTTTGAGAATGGAGTGTGTACCTGCGGTGCGTGAGTGCAAAAGCTCGAAGATGGTCCATCTCTGTCCATCCATCACGCGACGAAAACAGCTACTTAGGTGCCGCGAGACGGAGTTGAAGAGGATTTTGCGTAGTGTAGTCGATCTGGTTGGACTCTGGAAGTCAAGGTGAAGGTAACGAAACAAAAGAGGAACCAGCGTCTCTCCTTACCAATACTTACTAGAGCTATAAGCAGTCTTAGTGTACACTTTGCTGTTCATTGTCCATCTAGCTTGTTATTGTCAAAAGATCGCAGCTTTGTTCTCTTTGTATTCATCTCTTTCGCCTCAGAAAAAAGCTTGAAGATCATACTTCCTTCCGTCGCGAGAGAACTATTTGACGAGGACATTTTGCGAGCTCTATTTCTCTGGAAGCAAAGGTGAATGCAGCAAACAAACAAGAAGATGATCTACAAGAGTTTCTCCTTGCCAGTACTTACTAGCTATAAGCATGTTAGTATACACCTCGTGATATTGTCAAAAGATCTCGTCGAGAAGCTTTGCAAACGCAGCTTTGCTCTTTGTATCCATCTCTTTTGCTTCTGTAAGTGAGCAGCCTGGTTACGTGCTGCCAAGAGCAATAAACTTACCAAAAGTTTCGTCCTCCGCCTTCTTCATTTGCTCGTGCATCTTTGAAGCCGCTTCTGATATCTCCGCTGCTACGACGAACACTCGCACTGTAACCAAAAAAGCCACAGTAGAAATAGAGAGGAGAATACCTTGCATGATTGACAGCTTCGTCTTGTCTACCGAAGAGGCTGCTTCGCTCACAGCATCAATTTTGGCGCGCTTCAGGGACAGCCATGTCTCCAGAGTCTGGCGCTCCCGATTTAGTTTAGAGGTCTCTCTCCTCACCTGGCAAAACAATGGTGAGCTTTGTAATAACAGTGGAACCGTGGAGAACTTTACCGAGAGGATCCGACTTCTAAGAAGATCCAATTCATTGTCCAGTTCAGCCTCTCTGGCAATATCGACTGGATCTGGTTGTGGAGTCTCTTCTTCCTTCTCTTCAGCCTGAATGAACCACCTTTGAATCTATTTAGCAACCAGTTTTGAAAAACAAGCTGACCTGAACGGTTTCTACTATCTCTGGTACATAGAAGCAGTTTGTTTTGCAATACTTCTCCCATCGCAAGAGATTTTTCTCAAGAGCCATTTGCACCTTTTCGAAAACAGCATCGACCGCCTGAGGCAGAAGCAAAAAATGTTGAGGACAACGAAACAAGAAAAAAAAATCGCAAAGGAAAAGTTTTAACCTCTTTCAACTGAGCTAGTTCTTCGTCCGACGAAATTTGCAGACGCTCGAGAAGGTGGCTGTAACAGGCAAACGATCAAAACCAACCCAGAAGCCACAAGAGAGCGCGAAGTACCTTTCCAAGGCATCGAACCCGTCAATGTTGTGGTCATTCAACTGGATACAGAACCTTTGGTCAGGAAAAACACAGGCGGAAGGAAGTGACTTACTGCTTTGGCCACCTCCACAAAGAATTTTTGCTTATCAAAGTCTCCTTGCAGAGTAGCCTACAAGAGAAAGTACTAAGAGCCGCTTACAACAAGAAAAAGGGATCAAGAAGTCACAGGTTTTCTCAACCACAAACACAAACGCATACATTGCAAGCGAACTAAGAAAGAAGCGCACCTAAATGAGTGGAGGTTGGAACACGGCGATTTCGAAATAGCATGAACAGCAATGGAAGGATCACACCAACAATCATGATCACGGCTCCCACCAAATAACGCACCACTCCTGGTGGCTCTAGCTCAGTCTAGAACGAAAAAGAAAACGAAATCCTTAGAAACTCCCCAATAATTTCACGCTCGACAGTGCAATAGAGGCTAGATCACGAGAATGCAGCGGAAATTCTTCCGCACAAGATACTTACACTCATGCCGAACGGATCGATCTGCCAGCGCCAGCTCCCGAGCTACACGAAGATCTTCTCCTCCTCGCGAAACCCTAAATCCCATAGAATGCCAGTTTAAACTTTACCCTTGATTTAGGGCTTATGGAAGACTAAGGAAATCAGGCGCATTGCGAGCACGAGACGCGCCGGCATGAGTGTAAGTATCTTGCGCGGAAGAATTTGCGCTGCATCCTCGCGTCAACGGGTCCTCGCAGTCGTGTGAGACGCACGAAGATGTAGTGCAGCTATGGCAAAAGGCAGCCGTGTTCGTCATCCAGAGCAAGTCTGGAATTTACAGGGATAAAGAAGGGGACGAAGTTACCGACCTCGTTGGTCTGGGATGATTGTCAATTTCTCACAGCGGACGTTCGAGCTGGAGACTTGCTCAAGCTGACAGTTCTCAAGCGAGAACAACAAAGGAGTACCGCTAGAAGTGTACATGCTGCTAGCAGCAACAGGTGGAAGAAACTTGTGTTTCGGACTACTCATGCTGCCTTGGCCTCACCGAAAGCACTTCCAGTTAAGCTTCTCCAGAGCAACTTTCTGGAAACTCCAGCTTTCACGACGATGTGAACTTTGTGGAGAAAACGCCACCGGAGGTCAACCTCTTCTGGAAACCAAGCCTGAAACAGTTTGACGTGTCCCTGCGCCAAATGTTGTAGAGCTTTATGAGGCGCTGGAGTGTGACGACCCGCTCCTGTATTTCAAATGTCAGCTGGAGCGTGAGAGGCACGCTTATCAGAGACATGACAGCAGGCATGGAGCTCTTGAGGTGCTACGGCGGCGATCCTTTGGGCCCGAGAAGCTCTAGGGCAGGTTGTCCGAGGTGCGAGCTCGAGAAGGAGATGGAGGATCGGCTGCAAGGCGCGAACGAGCAGTCCAGCAAGTCCAAAGGTCTGCTGAAGAGATTCTGGTTGCAGCAAAGCTAGCAGTGGAAGTGGAGAAAGTTTTGGCGTCCAGCCCGAAGGTGGTGAGAACTGTGTAATAACAATGCCAATCATCACAGCACTGTGTGGCTTCACTTCTTTTAATATCAGTGACTCTGTAATGCCGCCAGTGGAGGAAGTGATATGGGGGTTTCACGAGACACTGCGTGTGATGATCCTGTGTGATCTGAGAAGCGTGGGAGTCTTGGAGGAAGTGCTGGTTGCTCGTTTTGAAACGAGCAACCATCCAGATGGCTGGACAACGCAAAGGTTGGCAGCTATTGGTGATGGTTTGGAGGAGAAGATGCTCTTGCCCAGCTTCCCTTGAAATTGCAATGCTCTTGACTGAAAGCAAAGAGGAAACGCACGAGCTTGTGCCAGAGAAAGTTGAGAGAACAATTAAAGTTGGGTTTAATTCAGGTGGCAAGGTGATATGGCAGATGATAAGCAAAATTAAAGATTCTGGTGGTGAGCAAGACATCAAGTAGTGTAGAGGAATCTTAGGTTTTGGAGTATAAAAGGTAGGAGTTTGAAGTCCAAGGGCAGGCCAGGCCTCACCCCTTAGAAGCATTGGCTCTTAGATCTAGTAAAAAGAGTTTCTTTCTAGAGAGAAGTGAGGATCTTTGTCTGGTTTATGATTAACATAGTGTTACTAAGCTTGTTTGAGTTCCTTCAAAAAAGGGAGGAATCTTTGTAATTTGCATTCAGTCATGGAAACATGGTGTTCCCAAGCTTGTTTAGGTACAGATAAAGTGTTATGGAGTTATCCCATCAGTCTAACAAAGAGAAAGGCTTACCTGGCATGTCTGTAGGAATTTGCAAGGGACTTGTAGTCAGTTATGGAAACACAATGATCTGAGAAGTGTCAAGCATTACCTAGGGAGAGAAAGAAGTTAGTGGAGTTCAAGAGAAGAGTGATTGGAGGAATTGGTGTTGCTCAAGTGACCAAGAATTGGCATCAGCTGCAATGTGAGGCATACCATGGCACTAGGAGCTCCATTGGAGGAAGGCCCTGATTGGGCTGGATCAAAGCTGGGTGCATCTAAGGTAGCTAAAGGTGGGAAATTGATGAAGAAGCAATAGCTAGTTACCACATCGTACCCTTCTACTGCCACCACATGGATCAGTCCTAACTTGGACTATTCACCCCACCTTTATATTGGAGAAGTGAAGTTTGCAATCTAATTTATTCATTAAAAGGTGGTAAAATGGTGGGTGGGAACTCATCCCTATATGTTGGAGAAAGCTCTTAGATCCAAGAAAGATGGATTTGGGCTGACATAGATGAAAGGGAGTGTGTTCAATGTGTTCTAGAGGCAAGACTTGGGGAATCTTGAAGTGGCGCTTCAAGAGGTGGCAAGTAAACTTGGTGAAGAAGGAAGAAGTTATTCAAGGCTTTTGGCAATAAAGTGGCACTAATGTTTCAACAAAAGGGGGAATTTTGAATGCCCCAAGAGGAATATGCATTATTTGGTAGAGGGCAACCATCCATTGGTCAAGAATGAGGATCTCTATCATCTTTTGGGTAAGAAAGATTAGGCAAGGGAGCTTTTGACATGCAATTTGAGATTCTTGAAGGTCAAGATGAATGAAATTAGTCATTTGATTTAAAATATGGTGTTAATGGTGGATTCTCAAACATTGAAGGGCAAATTACAATAATAAATCATCCATCAAGTGGAGAGGAGCAGGAATTTGGGGTTTTGGGTTCAATTATTCAATATAGAAGGAGAGTGAGAAATCAGAAGCTTATAGAGAGCAATGGCTAGAGAGTCATTAGGTAATTTGATTTGGGAAGAATTTGAGATGCCATGGAACTCACAAGACTTATAAATGAGGATATATATGCCCCATCAGCTTCTAGCTCAATGTTCAAACTGACTAGGATCAATGATTTCCCCTCCATAAGTTTTCAAAGGCATATTCCATGGGATTTTACACTCCCAAGCTTTCTTGGACAAGATTCCTCCAAGTTGATTTCATACGGCAGACCATTAAGGTAACATCAAACTTGCTCTTCTGCTGACGGAGTAGGATGTTTCCTCTGCAACAGAGCTTGATACCTTCTCATATAATCCTGCAGCGTCTCCCAAGGTAATAGTCGAATGGAGTTAAGCTCATCGCTGATTTTCTGACTGAACCCATAAAGCCGGAACTGTTCCAAGAATGCCGCTTTTAGCAGCGCCCACGTATTGTAATTTGCTGGCATTGCCATACTTGCGTACCACTTGATTGCCAACCCTGTCAAAGTGGTGGGGAACCAACGAAGCCTCAGTGCATCCGTGGCCTCCTGATTTGCCGTGCTCACCACCTCGAACGCAGTCACATGACCATCAGGATCATTCAAGTTCAAAAACTTGGGATACTTCTCCCTTCCCATAGGTTGTGCCATGTTACTTCCTCCAGGTTGTGATATTGAAACAGGTGCAAGTACTCCTCCCCCAGAACCAGAATTTCCAAGACTCGAAGATGAAGAACTTCCTACTGGTGAAACAGAAGGAGCAGGGGGTGGAGACTCCTGAAACTCTCCCCACTCTTCCTCATTAAATCCAGGTCTCAAACCTGGCTCTGGTGACTGGTCCGGACTGTTCTGTGGAGCACTGGTCCCTCCCGGTTCTTGGTTTCTCCTCTGAAATCTCGCACTTCTTTCCTGTTTTTGTCTTTCCATTGTTTCCCTAGAAAATCTAAAGTACTCTGGATTCGGCTCGCCAGCCACAGGGATACTCTGGGTTGTCCACGGCTTCTCTCCACTGTGTCTAGAGCTCCCGACTAACGCACCAAATTTGTAGTCCTAGAAACCCCCAAGCAAGAGAAAACTGCAACCTCTCCTTTATTCATCAAAGAAAAGAATACATCAGGTCGATGTAGGCTCAGTAATCTCTGGATTCAAGAGCTCCTCCAGTATCTCTCGCATGGCACGGTACCAAATTTGGCCGCATGTCGGACAGGTAGTAACCACTGCCTACTCCTGATTTATATTGAGTTGCTGGACTGCTCGCCTGACACGCGAATTCCATGTCACCCTGTCTGCGACTGGATCCCTTCTCACTCTCTATTTCGCCATCACAACCCTTCCACTCTCCTCCAAATCTTCTTCCTTGTAACTGCCTTATTCCTCCAGAATATCTGCAGACCGAATATTCTAGGCTCCAACTCGAGATGATAACTTCTACCACACACCAACCTCTCAAACACCAAATTCGTCCTCTGGCAGCTCCAGATTGTACCAAGATTCATAAGCCGACAACGTTGATGAAGGCAGTGGAACATGCTGCTACTTGGGAGCAGGCGCGACTGGGAGCAGCAGCATGACAAATTCCAGTGGTGATGTTTCCAAGCATGGCATCCAGTTCAACTCCAACTGCTCAATCACTGATTCCAGTGGAGATTCCAGCAGTACCAGCAGCTCCGGTGATGCCTGCACCTAGAGCGAGCGGAATAAATATCGAGGCCCAATTGGCAAAAGTAAAGGAGGATGTGGTTGAATCTCTTACCCGAAAGATGGCAGAACTGCAGGTGAATTTTCTCTGCAGCGGGGCAAGTACAGCCAAGCCAATGGTGGATCGACCGGATATTTGGTGTGTGAAGTGCAAGGTATGGGCATTACCCCAACGAGTGTACAAGCCAGTCTTCTTGACCTCGGTGTAGTTTCTGTCGCCGCACGAATCATACGGTGGAAAATTGCTTCCAAAGGCAGAGAATGATGTCGGGGGGTGCTTAGCTGATGCAGCCTTCTCCGATCCAGCAGACTCTACAAGCTCTGTTCAATCTAGTGGTGCCAAGTTATTACGCTCAACCAGTGCTTGCACAGGTTATGGAATCCTATCCGGTTTATGGCATGCAGCCTCAACAGACGGGAACAATGCCTCAACAGGGTGGTTTTGCTTTGCAATCAGGCATGCAGCCGAGAAGGCCAAGAGCTCCAATCATGTGCTTTAGGTGTTGGGAGGCAGGTCACATCGCACCCAACTGTCCAAACCCTAAAAAACCAGTGGGGTACAGCCCAATCTATGGAATTTGTCAGACCCAGGGGCTGCATCCCCAGGAACAGTGTCCATATCGGCTGCAGATGTAGCAGGCTCCTGTTCAACAGCATCAGAGAACTCCAACTCGAGAGGATAAGGGAAAGAAAGTGGTTGACTCAAAAGCGATTTTTGTGCAAGTGGACAACCCACTTGAAGAGCCGGAGGTGCCTGTGTGGAGTGTGGAAACACGAAATCACCACCGGCAGGGTCATGGTTGGTATCAAGCTGCTGAAGGGCCACCAGATCCAGAAAAAATTGCAAGGGAGAATCGACGAAAAAAACAAGAGTCGAGGAGTGGCAGTCCTATTGAGGTGGAATAAGGTCCTATGGTTGTTCAGGTGGAAGGAAACCCTAACTCTCAGATAGGGGAAATTCCAGAGAAGGGTAGTGCCAAGGGAGATCTTGATCCAGCACATCCTAGTCCAAGGGAAAAGCGTGCTTTTGAGAAAATCCTGGTGGATGCAGGGTTGCCTGCACCGGTGCAGCTCAGTAGCAGTTTTGAGGAGATGTGGGGTAAGAAGAGAGAAGCTGGAAAGTGTGCCTCGGATAGGCGCCGGAAGTACAAAAAAGTGCTGAATCTAGAGACCAAGCCTTATGATATCCTGCAGGATTTGGAGCAGCAAAGGCAAAGCATTACTTTTGCTCAGCTGTTACAACTAGCTCCAAGTTTATGAAAGGTGGTCACCACCGCAGTGAAACAACATAGGGAGGCGGTGGTGAATGCGGCCTGGCCCATGATTGACATGGATGCACCAGTTATCAATGGAGAGATCAGTGGAGTACATCTGAGAGATTGCGTGATCGATGGTGGGTCTGCAATCAACATTATGCCAGAGGAGATGGTGACAAAGTTGGAATTGGATTTTCTGGTACCGGTCCATTTCCGTGTTCGAATGGCGGACCAGTCTCACTCGCAACCTCTAGGAGTGATCACAGAGCTGGGTTCACATTCTTTGTAGACTATGTAGGTGAAGGTTGCAGAAAGGAAATAATTTTTTTTTATAATAACTTAAGTTGTAAAAAAGTAGGTGATATTTGCGAAGGGTTCAATAGAGGAGGATGAAATGAGTGGGTTCTCAGACAATATTCCGGATGGTGAATCTAAAGTTGATTTAAAAGGCATAAAGTATAATAGTAAGGCATCCCATCAGTCTGAGTGGAAGCTTGATAGACACTATTTGTTAACAAAGTAAGCATCTCTAATAAAAAGGTTAGCATATCAGTATTTTGAGGTGAAAATATAGGTGATTCACAAAAATATGAACAATATGCTTCAAGTAGGGGTGAGGGAGCTTTTAGATTTGTCATAGTATTTTTTCATGGTACTAATGCCAAAGTTTGATGTATTTTTAAGGATATGTGTCAACTATAAACTGCTAAATGACATATAGCAAAAGCTGCTTATCCAATGCAATGTTGAAGATAATTAGGGTTATTGATCTTCATTTAGAAAGTTGGACTTCATCCAAGCAACAAGAAAAGATAACATTAATGACTCAAGAGGATTATTCAATTTTACTAGGATGCCATTTGAGTTATCAAATATGCTAACAACATTTCAAAGGATGATGAATGGAATCTTGACACCCCACAATACTTATGTTCATCTTTATTTTGATGATATCTTGATACATTTAGATTTTGTGGAAGATCACTTTAGGCATATGGATCAAGTACTAAAAGCTTTAGAGCAAAGCAAGCTTAAGTCGAATGTGAAGAAATGTATTTTCTTCACAAGGAAAGTGGAATTTTTGGGATTTTTTAAAATAAATAAAGGAATTAAGTTGAATCCAAATAAGACATAGGCTATAGAAGAGATGTAATGGCCATTGAATATCATTGTTTTATGACTTTCTAGTTTACAACTGAGGTATATCCATTGGTGCAATTACTAAAAAGGGAGAGTTATATATCTGGACATAGGAAGAGGAAAAAGCATTTGGGAATTTTAAAAAGTTATTTGTTTTATCTCTAATATTAGGCATGCCGAACTTTTCTCTTCCCTTTGTCATCCAAACAAACTAGCAGTTGTATACTATTACAGCAATTCTTTTAAATCAAGTTAGAAAATTTTCAAAGACGGAAACTTTGAAAAAGCAAGTGCTATATTACAGTAATAAAAAGCTTAATTTGCACCAGGAGAATTATACTCCTACATAATGTGCAATGGTATGGGCTATGTGTAAAGAACTTTGGCATTATCTATATAGGCATTATTTGGTAAAAAACAAATCACTTTGCTTTGAAATGCATGAAGTAATAAAGAAGTTGGCTAAATGGGATATGAAGCTCCACCAATTCTTATTCAATTTTTACTATAGAAAGGGAATCCATCACTTTACACTTTCTAAAATGTTAACAACAAGAATTAGAGCTTTTTGGGTTTTAATGGATTCTTATGCATTGCAATAAGAGAGGTGTATAACATACATTCATGTGAAATGTATGGAAATAAGACATAGGAGAGAATTAGAAGGGGATGCTTCCATGACAAAAAGTCAAAATCTTTTGGGAGAAAAAATGATAACCTATATCTTAGTAAGTATAAAGGAATTATACATTTCAATTTCACAATCCTTACTCTCTTTTCTTGAATCTTGGCTTTGATAAAAGTTATTAAAGTTCTTATGAACTTTTCTGCTAGTCCATTTGCTTTAGGCAAATATACCAAGTTGTCAAGTGTTAAATTACCAAAAAATTCTACCATGCATTTTTGCTCATTGTCTAAGAGCATCACCTCTAGAGCTCTATATTGGCAGATCACATCTTTATAGAACTATACAATGACTTCTTTTAGCTCTTTAAGTTTTAACAATGTTGTCTTAACCCATTTTCTTAACGTTGATTGTTATTGCCATGTAGTTATTTTATAATGAAGATTCTTAGTATTTGGGTGAGATCAATGCATACCAAGAGAAGGGCTTTGTGGGAATATTTATGAGTTTCAACCTTGCATGTTGACTTCCCTAGCAAAGTATTTTGCCTCTAAATGAAGTTCATGATTGGCTAATCATTCCAAATCTCTTTTTTATAGTCACCTTGGCAAAATCTTTAATATCCTGATTCCTTGATGCATGTCTAATGGGCTAACTCGTCGAAATGATTTTCCACCTTATATTTTGCCTTTATTCTCTTTTTTAATCTTATTTATTTATTTTTTATAAATAAAAGGTTTATATCTACACTATCATACTTTGCATCTCTAAGATCTTTTCCTTATGTAAGCTTTTCATATTGCCATATAGTTAATGATAATTTTAATTAAATATAATTGATTTTTCATTGTAATATTTACTGATTATATTGTATAAGGTTTTGAAATAGTAAATAATCAATTTAATCACTTTTGATTATGATTTTGATAGTCTTAAACTAAAGTGTGGGTATCACTTTAATGAAAATGGGGTTTATTTTATTTTCCAATATTAGTTTAATGTATAGTTTACCATCTCATATTTGAATTTAAGACAAATCATAAAGCTTGATTGAGTGGTGTGTCCATTTTTCTTAGGCTAGGCTTGACCCAAGATTTAAGGTGTCAAAAGAGCAAGGTTCTTAGGAGATTTGTGAGTTTTAACTTCCGCATATAAAGGTGTGAATTTGTAAGGAAGTGTGATAGATTGTAAGCAACTAAAAGGAACGACTTGAAAGATAATTTGCAAAAGTTTAAATATAAAGGAAAAGGGCCCATAAATAAAAGTACATTTTCTTTTCCAATCGGTTTAGAGTCTTAAGATACTTGGGGTTAAACATCCTTGGGTTTGAGTAGTACTGGATTAAGTGACTTCCCAAGAAGTTTAAATTTAGAAGATTATAAAAATATTATGTTATTTACAATTGCAAAGATGTTCGATTGCTATAATATGAGGCTATGGTCCTTCATTTTGTTATTTCCATGAATTATCCATTGATATTTATATGGCTACATAGAATAGGTTGAAAACACCCAAAAAATAAACTATTTACCAATAAAGGTGTTAGTGTATTTTGACGATAGTAATATCTAACTAAATACTTTTGAACAAGATAAAGTATAACTGCTGAAATTTAGAAAATGATAATAAGGATATCAAATATAATGTTGTATGTCAATATGTTAATAAAGCCTATGAAGTTATGTAGAGTCTTGTGGAGGATCTCCTTCAACAAGTTGAGGCTGTGATGAAGTAAAATGAATTGTTGGCTAGCTCTAGAAACATCTCTAGAAATAGCTAAATCAAAGTAGCTGAATGAGTGGGTTGGGGTGGGGTGGAGTGGGGCTTGAAGTGGGACTGATGTTCTTAGAAATGGAAGGCTATGATTGATGATTTTTCTTGATCTTTTATGGAAAGTTGAGATTAACCTTATTTAAACTTATAGAGCTATTATACATTGTCACTGAGTTTCTTCTTGTCAGAAGATTCACCATTTTGAGAAGCTATTATGTGTCTTAGTTTTATGTGTGGTGTAAACATTAGAAGCTTTATTGCAATGGCAATAACGTTTTGGGTGTGGTCTTCTATAAATCTTGCTAGTAGGGGATTTGAGTGCATACTTTACCCTCATTTAGTAGTGTAAAGGGTTTAGAGTTCAGTTCTAAATTTATGTGTGCTAAACTTTCTCTAGTTCAATTATAATTATGAAGTAATATAATCCCCAATATAAAATTTTATATTAATTACATCAAATACTGAATTCTTGAATTACCAACCATATATTAATCTGAAATCTGACTTGGATGCCATGCAAATTTAAGATTTATGTATACTCACCCATATTTTCATGATAATAAATCCCATTAGATTCGAAGCCTCTCTAGAGGTAAATCTTAATATGAATTTCTTAATATTAACATAGTGTAGCCAAGAAGTCCCTTGATGCACTCACTCAATTAGAGATTTTACTAATGCTATTGGCTCCTAGTTTTCTCTTTTGATAGTTTTTTAAAAAAATAAAAAACAGTAAATAATCTACTTCAAGAGCACCCTATAGAATGTATCAAATGGATATCCAACATATAGCATGTAATATGCACTAACTCTTTTTTTTTTTTATGTGTTTGT
Organism: Selaginella moellendorffii; assembly: GCF_000143415.4. Classification (NCBI taxonomy): domain Eukaryota; kingdom Viridiplantae; phylum Streptophyta; class Lycopodiopsida; order Selaginellales; family Selaginellaceae; genus Selaginella; species Selaginella moellendorffii. Next base: position 303,811 of record NW_003314273.1, read on the forward strand.
GTATACGTGCATGTGTAGCATGTTAGATAGATTTACATCATACACTAGCTTCATGGATTGTTTAAACGTTTTCTATCCTATTAAAACATCTTCCAATACTTATTTCTATATAGTCCAGCATAGTTGAATTCCTTGTTAGTATTGATTTATAAAAATAAATATTTATGTACAATAATAAGGGCTATGCTAAGCTTCATCACAGTAGCATGGTTATAACTACTAGGCTTTTGTCATGGCTGCATAGCCACAGCCACTAGGCAGCTGTGACAAAAGCCATGGCAATGGCTAGGCAGCCGTGGCCATGGCTTGTCTATTGTCATGGCTCTAAGCTACTCTAACAGCTCCCTTTGGAATATAACCAAGATAGCGAGAACAAGAAGTGGAGGGTTGTTATAAAATAAGAGAGTCACAAAAATCCTTGCCACAGCACTATGGCTACAGCCATGCAAAGACTTTTGACATTAATGCATCACTTGGAAAATAAAATAAAAGCACTCTAGAGCTTTTGGTGGAGACAAAGATCTTGAGAAAAGAGGCATCATAGTGAGGAGTGCTCTGGATCTGGATCCTAGGATAAGAAGAAGCTGCCACCATGGTGATAATAGTGTGGTTCCAAGAGAGAGTGCCATGGTGCTAGCAGTGCCAATACAAGCTTGCCAAAAATCTTATATGGGCTGAAATTAACATTTAAAATTTATGTTCTCAATAATTTTGAAATATATTATTCTTGATTCTTTTAATTTTTCTTTCTTATTGTTGTTAAGAATCCTAAAAGGATAAGATCTATAATTAGTATTATCAAAAACCTCTCAAGATAAGTTTTAATTTTCATCAGTATCATATAAACTTTGTTAAGAGGTAAGATGGTTTAAATAAATGACATGTTGATATTAATTCAAAATACTTTTTAAAAGTTACAAATAATTTAAAGTAATTTTTTTTGATGAACTAAATACCATAATAGAATAATAATGATATAATTTTTAATTAATATCATTATATTGAAAGAAACATATATAAATGGAAATTACTAATTACAATTTCCCTTCAAATCAATATAACTGCAATGAGCAAACAACATGCAACTTGATCATACCAATTGCTTTAAACAAGGTAGCATATCATTTTATTTCTTTTAGACTATCTAAATCTTTAAGAAAATATTGATAGGGAGAGGGATAAAAAAATGAATACAAAGAAAAAATGAAGAGTACTGGATAGAAAAAAAAACTATCAAAATTGCTCTTGGGTTTATGAGAGTGTGAGTTTGGTTTAAGAGAGTCAAGAGCAAGGTATACTAAAAGAAAAAAAGGAAAAATATAGGAAGAAAACCATGGAAAAAAGAAAGGAATGATAAAAAAAAAGCATAATGAGAGAGTGAGGGAGGAGTTAGACTGAGTTGGGAGGAGATTGGAAAGCAATAAACTGTGATGTAGTGTGTGTGGAGGGGGGCACTTGCAATCACTAGGGTGATCACTGATACACCCTTTGACAAAAGGATATTTCTTAAATTATATCTCATCAGAAATAATATTATTATTAAATAATATGAAAGAAAGAAACTATTGTCATTATTTCTAAATATTATTCTCTTTTTCTAGCTTTCCAAAGCACAACAAATGATTTAAATATAATACTGTATAACTTTTTCTTGTGAAGTTGTTAGTTCCTTATTTTTGTTTTCAAAATAAGCATATATAATATTGCAGCACCTAAAATTTGATGAACTATTAATCCCTTGCTTGTTATAAAAGTGTGAAGGAGTAAATAAAATTTATTATTTAAAATTTTATATAAGACCTGAATGGGAAATAAGATAATTTGGTATATATAAGGTAATAAAAAGCTCAATTTAAACCACCTTAATAAATCATCTAAAAACCAATCACTATGAGGTGAAGCTATAATATCATCAATAATCAAATCTCCAAATAATGGAAATGGGTTATAAAGTCCATATTTTTTTAAAGTATGAATTTCTAAGTATATAAAAAGTTAAAACAAGTATATATATTTTTAAGTTTTACCTGTTATATTATAAGGTTTAATATTATTTTAATTCCCATCTAAAGATAGTAATAAATCTGTTTTAGTTACCTCATTTGCATATTTATATATATACGAACCTATATGGTAAATAAAAATCTTATTAATATTAATACTAAGAAGCTTTACCTGTTTTTGATATTGTTGGTATAAAATGCCAGGGTGATAATTTAATACTTTTGTTATTTTGAATAATTATATTAATAAACTCCTCATAAGCTGTAGGATCTTGATGCCCAAAAGCATATATATCAGAGTAACTTATCTCACCAGATTTAGTTCTAACTGCCACCTAATATAAAGATAAAATTATATATTATACAGCTAATAGTTATTATTTACTGACCTTACTTGCTTTTTATTACCATTATCAAGTTGTAAAATTGCATCACCTATTTCACTATATTACTTAATGTTTCTTAGTGATCAAATTTACCTGGAAAGCATGATTTTTTTTTACATTTTAAATCTGAGTAACATTTATACCCATTTTTAAAATCACAATCTGTATCAATGAAGCATGAAAGAAAAAATAAAGTAAAGAACAAAACATTTTTCATAATGAAGATTTACTGATGATTAAATAAATTTGAAAGATGATCCTACTCCTATATATTCAATTTTTATCTTGTAAACTAATGCCAAATGGATTAAAAACAAATTAAGCCTGCTGGCACTTTATTAAATCAAGTCATTTGTGTGTAATTTACTCTTAATTGATAATTTTGCCACTTGTTATTAGAATTGATAAACTAATATTGGACACCGACAAAAGATGTTGTGAATATTTTCAAATAGGAATAGAAACTCTGAAAACCTAATTCTAAAGTTTTGTACAAAGATTATTCAACAAAGAAAAATTTATTACTTTCTTACTTGCATAGAGATTTTGCCATTGCAAGTTCTAGCAGCATGTATGCTCTTGTTTCACCTTGTAGACCACCAAGTTGCTTGAAGAACAGCCTTCTAATAGTAAATTTTTCACCTAGCAACATGGCTATGGACTTGCTTGCTTAAAGACACTTACAAATACCTTGTTTACACTCTTGTTAAGTAGCTGCCTAGATGCGAGGAATATTTTGATTCCAAAATATTTCATTCCTTTTATATTAAAGCTACACTTGGGTTTGAGAGATAGGGATTGTTCCTGAGAGATTTTTGTAAGAAACGTTGAAGTATCCCAGCTTAGTAAGATTGACGAGAGTCTCCAGAATTGAGTCAGATAGTCTGTTCCTTGTCAAGTTTAGGCCCTTAAGCACTGAAAGTCTTCCAAAACTAGCCAGGATCTTTCCACTGAACCTGTTTCCCGAGAGTGTCAGGTACATGAGCTGCTGCTGAGAGTTGATGATTTAGGGCACTAGGGCATGATGAGAAAGAGATTGAGTCAATGGCACACTCTCCACCAGCAAAACACATGGAAAGAGGGTGTTAGATATACAAATGGAGAAGATTCTTCACAGTTTTCTAGCAACTTTTTTCAAAAGAAATTCTCAATAGAATTTGATTAATAAAAACCTAAACATTATATTGAAATGACTATTTTGATCACTCGTAAATCACTTTAACCGAACCCATATCTAGAGTTTATTGGGGCTTAACAAGGGAAGATCAGCAATCAAAGGTACTGTAGCTAGCTATCACTTCAAGGATCTATCTAGCTTCTATATATAAATAGATTATATATTCAGTTAAAAAAGAATTATGATCATTTGTACTTAAATGGGAGTTCTCAAATTGTCACTATTTCTAATAAAAACCTCCTCATTAGATCCAATTGCATTGTCTAGGCACATTGAAGTTGCAATGAACTCCTACCATATATTGTCCTCCTATGTTTTTTCTAGTGAGATTTGAGTTACTTTTGATTATATTTGAGTTTAGCTGCTTGTTTTCTTTCTAGTGTTGTTTTTATTTTCATATTGCTTACTTTGGTTTTCAAAAAGTTTTGCTTCTTTAGCATCTTATTTTTCTTGTTCTCTCAGTTATTTTGCAACATTGCACTCAAATGCTTTCTTTGAAGATATTATAAATTAGCTTCAACTTGGCAACTATCTTTTAATACCTAAAGTCACATTTGCAATAATTGGTGAGAGATGCCCTATAAGGCAACAAGACAAATTATTGTTGCTTATGAGGTTTTATTTAGGAATTATTAAGTGCAAGGCAAATGTCTAGTTGTGGATATTTTTCAACAATGATCAAATTCTCAACATCTGCTCCCAAGCTCATGGCAATAAGAAATGGCTCCAAGTGGTCATTGTTATTGATGAGATCTATATGCAAAAAATTAAAAAAGGTGAGAGCTTTCTTTGTTATGTGAATAAAAATACCTTTTATATTTTCAATGGCTTTTATGATATGGTATTCACTATGGATCCACATGATATAATTCAGCCTTCTTGAATCTACCTATAACATTTCTGATGATGGAGGCTTTGGCCATAGCCTTGCATACCATCCAATGAGCACTTACATTCCAAGGACCCTATCTCCATGTACTATGTTTGAAGTCATTGAAAAGCTATTTTGAAAGGAGAGAAGAAACTCATATTAAATGGCTATATTGTAGCACATGTGGTTTTCACCCTTTATCCTATGGTGATTTATTATAGAATAACTATGAAACAAAATTTAAACCCTTTATATGCCATGTGCCATATGCCACATGTTCAAGGACAGTGGAATGAAACTTAAATTTCAGAGCCTTGGGCCACTAAATGAAAGAACAAAGCCAAACTCTCAAATTTGTAGCGAAAGAGTGAAGGAGCAAAAAAACCAGAGCATAGAAGGACTCATAAGTGTTTAGCCCAAAGAACAAAGGGATAGAAGCATGGAATGATGTTAGAACAGTTAGAGCTTCTAGCATCTTAATGCCAAGACTAGCATACAAATGGAGTCAAATAAAGTTGTCATCCTCCTGGAGTAAGCCGGAGTGGAGTTTGAAGTTGTAGGTGAGAATCTGGTGCTCCGGATGGATTTTGCCAAGGTTGGCATATCCGTTACTGCTGGGGCAGCCGTGGTTGCGACAAGCCCAGGTTGAACAGAGCTGGCGGACAGGATTGCTGACATTGGGAGATGGAAATAACACTCGTACGTTGAGAGTCATTATGAAGCACAAGCCAGAATTGACCCCAATGGCGGTGGAGCCATTGGATGGAGTGGATGATAGTAGTGATACTACAAGTGGTTCAGCATCTGTGAGTGGGGAGTCAGAGAGTAATTCGTTGGATTTAGGAGCAAGTGAAGATGAAGAGGCACCGGTGGATGCAATGCGTGCTGAAATTCCTCTGGAAAACTCTAGGTACAATCAGCTGCTGCTCTCACCAATGGCAGATGGTACATTGAGTGACAGGCTGGAGCATTGGCTTCAAGGCATAGAGATCAGCTGTGGCATGGTTAAGGTGGAAATGGGAGACAAGTGTGACTGTAGAGGGGATTTTCCAGCCCATTTTTCTGCAGAGGCAGCTCGAGAGGAGGTGCCAAATATCAACGAGCAACCAGCTGTGCTGCCTAGAGGTGGGGGTGTGAGTTCTTATGTGGAAAAGCCCAAGTTGGAAGAAGTGGATCTAGGGGAACCTGGTGATCAGAAACCAGTCAGGTTGGGTAGCCGGTTGTCCCACAGCCTAAGAAGGCTGTTGCTCAAGCTACTCAAGCGATATAGAAACATTTTTGCTTGGAGTTATAGAGATATGCGGGGAGTGGACCAGTAGTTGGCTCAACACCGGATATGTTTGAAACCAGAAGCAGTTCCAGTACGGCAGCGAGCATACTGGATGAATCCAGCATACTCACAACGTGTGAAAGAGGAGCTGGAGAAACTTTTACAAGTTGGCTTTATCTTTGAGGTTGAATATAGTGAGTGGCTGTCACCGATCGTGGTGGTATTGAAGAAAAATGGACAGCTGAGAGTTTGCGTGGATTTCCACTAGCTGAATGAAGCAACCATCAAGGATGGGTTCTGCTTGCCATTTACCGATGTGGTGTTAGATGTAGTGGCGGGGCATGAGCTCTATTCCTTCCTAGATGGATATAACGGTTATAACCAGGTGCAGATAGCCTCCGAGGATCAGCTGAAGACGGCATTTGTTACCGAGTGGGGGTGTTACGCATATCGAGTGATGCCGTTTGGTCTCTGTAATGCTCTTGCTACCTTTCAGAGGGTAGTGACAGCAGCCTTCCAACCATACATGCGGAGCTTTATGGAGGTATTTTTAGACGACTTCAGTGTTTTTGGGAGTGAGGAGCTGCACTTGGAGCTGTTGGAGAAGTGTTTCCAGTGGTGTAGTGAGTTTGGAATCTCCCTGAATCCATTTAAATGCCAATTCAGAGTCACTCACGTGGTGCTGTTGGGGCGGATAGTTTCCCATGAGGGAATGGCGGTGGATCCCGGAAAAACAGAGGTTATTATGAAGCTGCCTACGCCAACAACAGTGAAGGAGCTCTAGTCTTTCCTTGGCCATGTAGGGTATCATTGCCGCTTCATTCGACGTTATGCTGAGAAGGCTCAGCCGTTGACTGGCCTGCTGAAGAAGGGGGTCAGTTTTGACTGGACTCCAAGATGTCAGCTTAGTTTTGAGGAGTTGAAAAGGGCACTCTTACAAGCCCCAATTTTGCGGATGCCGGACTGGAAGGTGGAGTTTCATGTGCACGTGGATGTGTTTGGTATGGCAATTGGTGTGGTACTGTGTCAACAAATGGGAAAACAAAATCACCCAATTGGGTATAGCAGCCAGCAGCTCAATCTTGCGGAACGGAATTATTCAGCTACAAAGCGTGAAGGATTGGGAATGATCTTTATAGTGCAACAGTACAGGCACTATTTGCTTGGCTGTGAGTTTGTGTTCTTTCTAGATCACTAGGCTCTTAAGTACATGATGACAAAGCCTTGTAAAATGGGAAGGATTATGTGATGGTTGCTGCTGCTGCAGGAGTTTGAGTTTCGAATAGTGCTGAAATCTGGAAGAAGCCACTGCATGCCAGATCATCTGTCATGGCTATCCTTAGCGGAGGAGAGTCCAGAGGGAGTTGACGACAATCTTCCCGATGCCCCTATTTTTTCTACAAAGCTAGTGCCGGAATGGTTTGCAGAGATGTATGAGTTTCTCAGCTCAGGGGAGTATCCACCACAGTTGAGTAAGAGTCAACGGAGAAGACTGCTGTTGCAAAGCATACTGTTTACATTGGTGGTGAGGACCTAGACTATACCTTAGGTCATAATCTACCTACTATTCTTACTATACATTTGGAACCCCCTATAGCAATCCCCCTGGGGAATGCATACTTTGGGCTTTCACCCTAGTATTAGGGAGTAGTCTTTAGGACTAACTTAAACTTACTAAATATGGAAT
>NW_003314273.1:313290-319032 GCF_000143415.4 Selaginella moellendorffii
GGGGGGGGGGGGGGCTGTAGGGAGTTCCGAAATATAGTAAGGAGTAGGGAGAGTGTGGGGGTTGGAGCCCAGTTGGAGCTTGTTTGGCCAGGAAAGGCTATACCCAGCTGTTGGGTGATGGGATGACCACTGGGAAGTCCAAGGCTAGAGTGAATAAGCACTGACAAGTGGGGTAGTTTAGTGAAGTGTTCAAGAGCCGGCTCTAGTTCCCCCAAGAGATCGAATGGTCAATGCTCCCAATCCAAGTGTGGGTGGCATTACCTACTTGGATATCTGGTGTGGCTCAATGGAACCTTGCTCTAAGCCCATGGCTAGAGCACCCAAAGGCGGAAGGCGGGGAGAGTACCCATGAGGCTTGCATAAGGCCACGGTGTTCCGAAATGTTGTCCCAAAGCCCCAGACTGTGAAAAGGAAGAGGAGCAATCCTCTAGTATAGAAATTAAGGATACAATCATGTGAGAAGGAAGTCTCAGAGGACCATGGGACTTAGTGGTCGAGCATGTGGGCCTTGATCCAGTGGCAGTGTTGGTAAACACGACCATGGACAAAAAGGGACTTGGTAGGGATTGGAAAATGGATATTGAGGAAAGGTTATTCCTTATGCTTGTGGGCATCCTAAGGATGCTAAGGAGTGGATTTGGGATGATTACTCATGAATGGATGGCCTAGTCTTTGAGAGATGGGACTATAATGTAGTTGGTGTTAGGCCATTGATGTGACCAAGGTGAAGGGGCATGGCCTTAGCATAACAGGCTGATATGTCGATAGTACTTTGGGGTGTCAGTCATGGGATCAAACATGTGAAGCACTTGGGCCAAGTGCAAAGTTTGAGTGGCGGGGATGCGACTAGCAAGCCCAAGTCCGGAATAGGACTTATGAAGGTTGTGAGTGAGACTCCGACAAATGGTCAAAGGTGTAGTTAAGTGACTAAAGTAGAATAGAAAAATTAGTCACTTACAGGAAGATTGACATCCTTGTTGATGCATACTTTAGTCTAGACCATTGCTAAGGAAATGATTCTAGAAAAAGTTCATGGTGATCACACTATATAAGAAATACACCAACTTAAATATGAGTTAGGGTAACCTCTTTGTTTAATGCAAATGTGCTACAACTCAAACACCTTTTGGCCATCACTAATAACGAAATGATCAATAGAGTTAGCCACCCTTGCTACTTTGGGTGTTACCCAACTTACCAAAGATGATATTCCCGTACCCACAAGTGATATAGAGAGAGAAGCTAGAAGCCCCAACCCTCTTTAGCAACTAAATTAAACCCATCAGTAAGGTTTAGATAGACTACTATAAACAGGCAATTAGAGTTTTTTATATGGTTATGCCCTTTTAAATGAAATAAGAAACATTGAGAAAGAAGCAGGTGATGTGACCAGTCAATAGTAGCTACCCATGATTAAAGATTTCACTATGCACACAAAGTGCTGAAGCTAAGTTGCCTATTCTAGCATAAATCCAAAGATCAATAAATAGACAATATCAAAGTCATAAATAATGATATCTTAGAGATATAATTATTAGTGAATAAATCTTAGATTAGAACACAAAAGTATTCTAAGTAATTTATCATCAAATAAACCATATATTAGAGTATAGGATCCACCAAAATCATTATAATTGGAAAACATAAGATTCACCATCCAACAAAATTCTATAGCTAGGGTATCATAAAAAAAACTCAATGATAAAACTTAACTATTAAGAATATCGGATCTTTTGGGTTCAAGTGATGGAAACTGAGGGTGATAGTGACTCAGTTTAAATCAATGATAAGGTTGATTTTATACCAAAGGAAATTTTGGAGTTATTAGCGTGGAATCAGGATATCTTTGCAAAGGATTTGCAACTAGGGCTACCTCCTAGCCATGAGGTTGATCATTAGATTTAGATTATTCTAGGTTTTAAACCACCTACAAAAGGCTGTGTATTGTTTGAACATCAAGGAGATAGTTGAACTCAGAAAGTAATTGTCGTGAATGTGATTTTGGGTATCGAAAGATACTTGTTGGCCAATCTTTACGGACACTCTTTCCATACTACCATGACGGCAAGAGATCGGTATTGTTAGTTCCCTTTATTAACCCCTTTTGTCCAAATGTTAGTAAATTGGATTTAACATTTGTACTTGGCCAGATGAGCATAAGGATAGAATTCCTAAGTGTCTATCTAACTAAGCATATTTGACCCGGGTTGTTAGTTCTCTTTTGCTCTATCTTGCATTGGTTTGGCAAGAACCCTCATATATTGAAACTAGTCTTTTACTGTGTCCGCTAAACACTTTCGTTATCATAACCTCTGTGTTAGTCTCATTTTAGTCTCAAATGCTATTTATAGAAAGTGTCTAGATTTTCTAATATGGCATATTTAATGAATGTAGAGATTGTCCTACACACAATGGTGTTTATCCCGTGTTCATAGTTGCAATCTAGTGCCATTCCATATTTAGTAAGTTTTGAACTTGTCCTAGAGACTAACTCCTGGTACTAAGGCTTAGGGTGAAAGCTCAAAGCATGTGTTCCTCAAGGGGGGGAGGCTATGGGGAGTTCCAAATATATAATAGGGATAGTGGTTGGAATGCATGTCTGACCACCTGAGACATTAGTTTGGCTCCTACTAAGTTATGTCACTCCTTGTTCTGCATCTGACTTGGGTGTAAACCCAAATTCCACACTATTCTAGTTGGTGGGGTATCCTCCTCCTCGCATTAAGCCACTAATATGTCAAAATTGTGTCAGACACTGTCTGACACTATTTTGCATACAAGTGTTGGATATGGGGAGCTGGTGCTCATGGGATTGTATTGGACCTTCATTTTATAACACAACAGGCTTGGAGTTCAACTCCAAATTCAAGTGCACTACAGTAAATCATAGAACTTCTTAACAAAGATCATATCCAACCAAGTAAATCATCTTATGGAGAAGTGATCCCATTTTTTATAAAAAAGGATGGTACTATAAGGATGTGTATTGATTATTAGGCTCTTAATAAGATCACAATATGCCTCACATTGATGACTTGTTTGACCAACTCTTAAAGGTTAAGTATTTTACATGACTTGATTTACAATCTAGGTATCATTAGATACAGGTGGTAGATCAGGATGTGGAGAAGATAGCCTTTAAGATTTGGTATAGATCTTATGAGTTCCTTACTATCCAGAATAAAACCAACTATAGTGCATGTGATTATGGGATGAGATTTGGATATACTGTCACCGTGGATCCTTGGAACCTTGAGGGATAAATGGGGATGAAATAGCCACTAAGGGCTCTTTCATCAAGAAATTGCCCCTTTTCCAGTTAGTTTAAGGAAAGAAAGATAAAGTACGTTATATGTGGTATTGGAGCAAATGGCACGGGTTCGATTCCCATTGATTAGTGGCTACTTAAAAATATAATATACCCTTGAACAAAGTATATTCCTACCCCTAAATTTGAAATTGTACATATTAGGTATCCATGCGTATGTCTTTCTTCTTGTGTGGAGTATCTACGGATGAAGGTATCCACTGTAGGACTGCAGTATGAGTGGATGACTAGTTACCTCACATAGAATAATTAATCTACACAATGAAAAGATTGGTAAATTTAGTGTGAAAATGAAGGTGTTGGTTCCCCTTGGCTCAATAGGGATTGTTAATCAATAGTCAATGAGGACATTGACATCTTTGAAGGGAGGGTGAGTGTAGCGCATGCGATCATGGGATGAGATTTGGATATACTATCACCATGGATCTTTGCAACCTTGGGGGATAAATAAGGATAAAATAGCCACTAAGGGCTCTCTCATTAAGTAATTGCCCCTTTTCCAATTGGTTTAAGGGAAGAGAGATAAGGTGCACTACACCAATATATAAGACATGATACCTAGAGTGTTTGGCAGATACGGTAAGCTATTATGTAGCGATATTAAGGGACTAGACTCAATATATAAGGGTTTTTGTCACTAGCCAGTGCAAGACACAACAAGATAAAAATATTGGGCTAAGTATACTTAGCTAATAGTATGTAGGAATTCCATTCTTATGTTCATCCGGTCTAAGTACACTTGAAATGTTCAGTTAACTCCACTAACACAAGAGGGGCTACCAAAGGGATCCAACTGTACCAATCTCTTGCTATTATAGTAATAAAGAGAGAGTGTTTGTAAGGACTGGCTAGCAAATATCTTTCGTTACCTGAAGCCGCATTCATGATATTCTTCCCTGCCTTAGGGAAGATCGATATCCTCGTTAATGCATATCCGAGTTAAGCAAACTGTCAAGGAAACAACTCCAAAAGTTAATGAATAGCACACTATGTGGGAAACACACTAACTTAAATGAGTGATGGAATAACCTCTTCTCTATGTTCAAAGATGTTAATACTCAAACACCCTTCAATTGTCACTAACAAGGAAATGACTAACAGAATTAACCACCTTTGTTGCTCTGAGTACCACTCGGCTTACAAAAGAATGATACATCTTTGCCTGCAGGGATATAAGGAGAGAGCCAAAGGCCAAATCCCCTAAGCAAGAAATGAACCCTATTGGGAAAATTTAGAGAACTATTATAAATTGACAAATGAAGTTGTTTACACAACCATGCCCTTTTTCAAAAATGAGTTAATGAGAGAGAGGTGGGAAGTTGTGATTAGTTTATAATAGTTATCCCCATGGTTATGGATTGTACCCATGCACTAAAGTGCCAAAGTCAACTTGCCAAAACTGACCCAAAAACTAACAAAAGAGAGGAATGAAACTTTTGATGTTATAAAAATATATTACTTTATTGATTTGCAAGATTTATTATAAGATTTATAAAAGCTATTCTTTATTATAAATTTCATACTCCATGACAAGCTCACAAGCATGCATAAGATTCCTAGGAGGTTCCCAAGTTAATTCACAAGCTGGGTAACCTTTCCATTTAACAAGATATTCATTCGCACAAGCCTATCTTCTAAACTGAGAATCCAAGATAGTTTCAACTTTATACTCGAATGCACCATCGACAATGCTTGGTGGTGGACAAATCTCTTCTTGGCAAGCAATATTCATAGTGTATAGGGCTAAAAGATTGGCATAAAAGACATTATAAACATTGGACATCTTCGCAAGAAGATTCAATTGATAGGATGTATCACCAATCCATTTTAAAACTTGATAGGGTCCAACATATTTAGGTACTAGTTTCCAGGACAAATATCCCTTAACATTCAAGTTCCAGGAAGATAGCCACACTTGATCTCCCACTTGGTAGGATACATCCCGATGATGCTAATTCTTATCATGTCGATATCTATCTTGAGATTTGCCCATTGCCTTAGTAGCTCTAGATTAACCTTAGCATAACTAGTTCGCATAAGTCTCAATGGCAAAGACCTATACTTTAGACATTGGTGTAAGGAACCAACTCCCCGAGGTGTTGTAGGCTGAAGGATCCCCAAAAGCACAACTAAAATGATAAAGAGTTCATTAGATGAGACTGAATTTGAGATCGAGTCCAAGACCAAATGTGAGACCAAGTTTGAGATTGAGTCTGAGACCGACTGCGAAATTGAGTTCAAGACCGAGTCCAAGATCAAGTTCGGGACCGAGTTTGAGATCCAAGATCGTCCAAGACTGATTCCGAGATCAAGTCTGAGACAGAGTCCAAGATCGGGTTCAAGATTGAGTTCAAGACTGAGTCTGAAGTTAAGTCTGAGATCGAGTCTGAGACCGAGTTCGAATACTAATATAG